>NW_026889803.1:53805000-54405000 GCF_033153115.1 Saccostrea echinata | reverse complement strand
GAAATAAAAATTATATGCTTGTAAAGTATACATAATAATTATTGTGATGAGGAAAATAATTAACGACATTGCTTCAATGTTGTATTAATAATATAAATGTACATATGTAGTATTAGGCCTATTCGTTGATCAATCCTAAGTAAAAAGATTATAAAAGTGAACTGGCTTTGTAAACTCTGTAAACTTTTTTTTGTTTTGTAAACTCTGGTTTGGCGTTCTGACACTATGTGGTAAACATATAGGATCCGCCAAATAGACGTGAATCTCAAATAGGTCTCCGTGAATCTCCACAACTTGGACCCCCCCCAACCCCCCAACCCCCCGCAAAAAATATAAACAAAAAAATGAATCATGACAGAATATTAGATAAAATGTCAATATCAGCAGATCAGATTTAACGTCTTATTACTTAAAAGGATGTAATATCATTTTTGCTTCACCATTCCTCATTATCGTGGACAATATGCATAAGCTAAGTCACAAAGTTCAAGGGGGGGGGGGGTTAAACCAAGTAAAATATTTGACAAGTAAAAAGAAAAAAAATAGATTTGATATTCCAACTACGAGTATTCGCCATTATTTTCGGGAGATATTTACTCAGGTAAAAAAAAATATGGAGGAAGGGGCACAAAGATACTCTTGACCGCCCCCTTTTCAAAAGTGGTGGTGTGGACATTAGCCCCTCTATTACTACGCCTATGATCTAACTGCCGTTTTCAAAACATTTCTGAATCTCAGAAGTAACATATGTATAACACTGTAATCTATATATGTTGCATAAACGATATGTTGCACTTATATTGTCTCTGATATTTAATTTTAGCGGTATAGAAATTGATATATGAAAGTGTATAAGTCGTCCAAAACATATCGAAATAGTGTCATTCATCAGAAATAGTTGTCATAAATAAATTGCCAAAGTTTGAAGCAAGTATGTTTGGCAATATTATTTTAAGAAAAATATCGCGTCCTAATGCAACAATTTGAGGAGGAGTTCACGAAAATGTGTAAATGTGTTCGCCTTAGAGTTGCTATGATTATTGACAGCGAGATAGTTCAAGATTTAATCATAAGTAAACCCCAGAGCAAATTAAATTTTCAACCATTTATCAATTGCTCAAGTTAAATTTGACTGATAATTAATTGGCATTTAAAACTGCAGCCATTTTTATTCCTACATTGCTATTAAGTCTCAAAATAACAAGAAAACTGTCTCGTTATAACGAGTTAGTTATCTCGTTATAACGAGATTATTATCTCGTTATAACGAGATAACTAACTCGTTATAACGAGATAACTAACTCGTTATTTTAGGAATGACTCTAATTCTTGGCCAAATTATTCGAGTATAACCTGGTTTGGGTCAGTTTACGCTTTATAATCCGCGAAGCGGATTATAAAACAGCGTAAACTGACCCAAACCAGGTTATACTCGAATAATTTGGCCAAGAATTAGAGTCATTCCTTATAATTTAATTTTAAAATCATTAAATAACTATGGGTTTAAAATTTCGTTACTTTTTATTAGTTCAAATTTGCCGCTCAATAATACAACCATAGTAACGGAAGTAACGGAAGTGATGGGAATCGAGGGGAGGTAAAAACTGATACATAGGCATAGCAGCCATGTTGTTTGGTTACATGTGGTAAGATCGAATTATTGTTTGAAATTAAAGGTACATTTATTAAATCTGGAATTTTCCATGAATCCCGAGGACTGGAAATGAGAGGATTGTATGGATACAGGTGATTCAGCTGGTTGTCAGGGGGGTGTGTCCCCATACCAAACCAGGTTATACAGAAATAATTTGTGTTCCTTTTTGGATATTAACCAATCAGAGGCTAGTATACAAACGAAATTAAATTATAACGAGATAACTAACTCGTTATAACGAGATACTAACTCGTTATAACGAGATAACTATCTCGTTATAACGAGTTAATTATTTTTTTATCTTGTCAAAAATGAGGCTATCCGGCTTTCGTAATTTAATATCTGAAGCTGTGACTTAATTTCTTACAGCTGTCCAGTACGGAAGCGCAAAGGTCTCTACACTTGTTGTGTTACATTTTCATATATAGTCTTACTTTTTATTGTCTTATCAACATATAATGTTTTATAACTTCTTACTTTTACTTATATGTTGTATTATATCTGGATATTTTTAAATAATTTAAAGCGTCTTTTCTGTTTGATGGATTTTATTGCTAAAAGTTATATCGATCTATCAAAATATTGATTTGAAAAATATTGACATAAGAATGAGATTGAATCATATCGATATATCAGTTTATACATGGAGCAATAAAGTCCAGCTATGACATCTATATCAAAAAATCAAAGAAAGAATATTGAGAAAATAATATATATATATATATATATATATATATATTTCCGGCGCTAATTAAAACAGTCCAAGTGTTGTCTTTGTCACATACATGGGAATTAAGTCCATCTCTATAAGAAAATACTAGTAAATTGAACCAGGATTGAGAAAAAGGACAAATGAACATGAAAACCGACAAAACTTTTAAGAAATTATATAGTTTTTAGTAATCTACTGGTAACTATAGTTAATAATACAATATACTGGTGTATGTCAATGCATTTAATACTAAATGCATAGCAATAAGGTGGCAAGTAGAATAAGTTGGTAGGTTTTTTAATATTGGGGTCAAGAGATCAGTAAACAAAGTAGTTTTATGTTTTACGGTGCTGTGAACTCCATATAAAAAGTTAAATTTATTCTCCATAAAGAAAAGTGTATGGGAAAAGAAGATCAACAAAGTAACGATAAAATAATGATAGAAAAAGACTGTAATGCACAAAGAACAGGAAACAGGAAAATTCAATAACAAAGCCTAAATATAGAAGAAAAAATTGATGCTCAAGCCATAAATTGATGCTCAAGTCAAAGAGTAATACCGGCATTTCTTTTTCCTGCTCGGACGAATATACAAAAAAAAAAAAAAAAAAAAAAAAAAAAAAAAAAAAAAAAAAAAAAAAACGATGTTTGATATACATGTATTTAAAATTCTGCAAAGTAGGCAAAATTTAACACTGGTTTACATTTACCTTGAAACATAAATAACGCAACATCTGTAAATTAATAAATTAATTTTAGCAACAAATGGTCGTAGTACTCAAACTTTTGAAGTGTCATTCGAATAAAAAAGGATTGTAAATAATTTGAATAGATTAAGTTAATGCCCGAGCATATAAATAAGCAGGATAGAAGACTGCATTTCATTGGAAGTTCCTGGAATAGAAAGGTAATTATAAACTATAGAGTTTTGACAGATGTATTTTTAAAATATATATTAAAGATAATAATGATAATTCTGTATTATTAAAGCAATAGTTATAACTCCTTTAGAATTGATTATTTGATATTTATTTGGTTTGCGTTAGAGAAACAACATCATTTTGTCTTTTTTGCAGGTGTAATTGCATTTTAAGAATGAAGCTATCACTTGTACTTCTAGTGCTTGTGATCACGTGCTGCCTGTTAGAGGAGTCGTCTGGTGCCTGGAGACGAATACGTCGGTGGCGAATCAGGATCAGGGTAAGATGTATCGTCAATATTGTTTGTATATGGCGTGTAAAATAAAGTGCGTAAAATCTTGTCTGCTTTGAGCCCCACTGTAGAAGATCTTGCAAAAAGTTGTGTGGTAGAAGAGAAATATATAGAGGATATTCAATATTTTGTAGTTGGATATGGAATTTATTTCACGAGTGGGACAGGATTTTTGTTATTTTCACGGGTGCTTCGCACTCGTGAAAATATAAAAAATCCTGTCTCACGAGTGAAATAAATTCTATATCCAACTACAACACATTGAATTTTATGTTTATTACATTTTCTTTGATTTTTCCCTTTGCCTCTCTCTTTTCTTAACACAGTGTCATAGGCTGTGGCGTCATAGTTGTAGCAGTTAAGAAGTCATAGCTTGGCAGTTAGATTGAAAACATTGAAACATAGATTTTAGCAACATATTTGGGAAGAAATTGGCAGTTTTAATCTCTGTCAAGATGGTTTAGTTTCTATCTCAATCTTGTTACAGGGCAGAAATTATATTTTACTTACTTTGATATCCTTTCACACTGTGACAGAATATCACTTTGGTATCCTTTCACACTGTGAGAGAATATCACTTTTATTCAAAGAATAAATCACATTATTTCACTGTTGAAAATGTAATAAGGTAGATCAAAACAATGTTAAGTCTAGATTTTTTTCTTTAATATGGTTTAATATTTTACGCCTATCATAAACTAATCATGACGCATCTGCATTTTTTATAGAGGCCTGCTGTCCGCACTCTGTCTTGTGACTTTACCGTTTGGGACAAAAATAACGATGGTCGTGTGGATTTTGAGGAATTCTCTGCTCTTGCTCATTCAGTTGTAGCGTCGAAAGATATGGAATCGGCTTTCCAAGCTACAGACACAGACAGTAAGCAAAGAACCTATGATGCATTCTTCTCTTTTTAATACTATATTAAGGCAATATACTCACTTTGAAATAGTATACAACAATCAACATTTAAATGCAAAATAACATATTTTGATTCTAAGAAAATCAATTACAGGTAGCCAGGACATTTCGAAGTCTGAACTTCACAAAGCAGCTTTTATGTTCGGTAAATGTTAATATTGCTGAGAACAAATAAAAGAATTGACAGCAGTTAATTTGAGATATTCTAGACTGATTTGTTTTGGGTAATTATTTTTCATAATTTTTATCTCTGATTTGCCCTTGAAAAATCATTTTTTTCTAGTGTGAATGAATTTTAATTTCTCCTTGAGAACTTTATGTGAAGTTACAATGAAGTTACTGATGTTTTAGAAAAGTATGTACTATTCTTTTTTAAAGATTATCTAGTTTTATGAAATTCATTCCATCAAAGAGAAAAATATTTTAGAAATGAAAATTTATTTACATGCTGGAAGAACAAGGTACTTAGGACATTTTTTTGGCCTTGTGATTTTCTGAAAAATCAAAACCGCTTAGTTTTAGTTGACAATACATGTACATTAATTTTCACTTGGATCCTTGGTGACTGTATATCCATTAAAATGACGTAATTTTCTCACAAGTTCATATATTTTGACGTCATGAATTGCGTCTTTATTCTCAATTCCTAAAAATTTCTTCAAAAATGGTTAAATGTTTAGAGCGTTTTCAATATTTTACGTAGAGCACAACTAATCTAAAATGTGCAGTTATATAATGAAGGATCTGTTTCTGAAGATTATAGAAATAATTTATTTTTTGGATCGAGGGGTGGATTCATATTTTAATTGTTAGCTGAAGATACTCAAATACTCCCTTCTTCTGCAAAATTGAAGAACACTGCAGTTTCACAAATCCCAATTTTCTAATATCAGGACGCTCAGCGGAAATTGTATTTAGGAAATGAAAGCACTTAGACTCCTCTTTAAATTGATATTTGAAATGGAACACTGGGTCTTGGTCAGGTAATTGGTATTTTGGCAGGGTCATATTATGCTTTAGGTGAACCTACTCTTTGATCGGCGTACAAATCTTCTTACGGACGAAAGTAAGACAAAACAAATTATAAAGAACAAATAACATCACTGCATGTAATAAAAATGTCAGAAAAAACTCTCCTAAACTTGAAAGACTCATATCCGATCAGAACTGTGAAGATATTTGACTTTATAGCAAATATTATTTGAATCTTTGTTTAGAAACCATTAAGCCAAATTAGATAACATTTTCCCGTACATGAAAATATAACAACATAACAATAATAGTTAGTCGTTAACGCGCTCCATGAAATATGCCGGTATGAAACGTTGTAGTTCATATCCTCTTCAAAAATTGAATCCATTTCTTGAACGAATCTGATATGAACAAGACCTCATATGAAAATAGTATATGACATA
The DNA here is from genome assembly GCF_033153115.1 of Saccostrea echinata. Classification (NCBI taxonomy): domain Eukaryota; kingdom Metazoa; phylum Mollusca; class Bivalvia; order Ostreida; family Ostreidae; genus Saccostrea; species Saccostrea echinata. Next base: position 54,399,086 of record NW_026889803.1, on the reverse strand, counting down.
TTTCCATTCTACTACTGGTAATGCAGCTTATTCTCGCAGTTCCTTTTCAACTGAAGATATTCTTCAAAAGCAGTTGTAAATTTTTAAAATTTTAATATTTCCAACAACAAAATTGAATTTATTTTGCTGGATCCCGAAACTTTATAAAAATTCTGACAAATGAAGATACATAGCGTAATCAAGCAAATGTTCTACCGTCTATCTTTACTCCTCACAAACATAAGTAGTACAGGAGAAACTTCAGAAGTGTGATACAACATACTTACATGTAGTATTTGAAAGGTGACGTTAATCAAATGTGGGTGCTAAAAATCCATAAAGAGTTTTTTTTTCATAAACAACCAAAAACATTTAACTTCCTCAGTTTATACAAATATTTGGCATGAAAAATTAAAAAGAGCATTAGATATTTTAGATAACTGCTTCTTCAGTAAATTGATCAACAATCTGTTGAAAGGCGTCAGTCCGCATTAGACTCAATGATACTGTAAACTAACTATTATTCGCGTCATCTTTTATTCGCGAATCGTCAGTTTGAAATCAATCCGCGACAATTAATTTTTGCGACTGAAGAAACATTCTTTACAAATACAAAGCTAAATAATTGGTTTGCGGCGATTAATATTCGGGGAGGTTGACGATTGAAAAGTTAAAGTCATCACGTTTATCATAAATCATATCATAGATATATTGAATAATTTTATCAATAATTTTATCAATCAGCTTTTTTCTATTCATATATTGATTCGATTATCATATTAAACGTAAGATAAGAAAAAAAACACACGGAGTCTGACACGTCTCTTTCACATTTGAATATTTTACTAGACACTACTTATTTGCGGCGAATATTAATCGCCGCAAACCAATTATTTAGCTTTGTATTTGTAGACACTGATGGAAATTAACTATGAAACTCTGATAAACAGGATGAGTCTAATTTATCTATCGCCAGATTCCCTTATTTTTGTAATGTTTAAGTCTCCCACTCGAGTCGATATACAAGAGCATGTTCTGCGTACAATCAGTTTCTAAGCCATGACAGCCTTCTAGCATTTGTGTTAATGATACAAGGGTATCAACAATCTAGTTATAAGCAACATGCAAACTTTTAACATTGTTTACAAATAAAACCTGTCACTGAGTCGAATATTGACTGATGTTTTTTCATGAAATATGAAGATAACAAATAGTAATCAAGCTCAAAAGTCCGTTGAAACTAGATATTAGAAGCAGAACAAACATGGGCCTCTAAAAACATCAGGCTTCGGGGCCACCAACGCTGAGATTTTCTCAAATCTGAGATTTCTCAGAAAATTTGAGTTTTTCTCACCGAACTGTGCCACCAATGAAATATTTTCTCAAACTCAGACTTATTTCTTGAGTTTTTTCTTAAATCTGAGATTTTTCTCAAATCTGAGATTTCTCTGAAACGTGTGTGCCACCAACGTTTTTTCCGACTCAGCTGAGAAAAAAATCTGAGATTTCTCAGAAAATCTTGAGATTGGTACATAGTAGTCTCAAATAAAATCTCACAGAATTATTTTATGGTAAAATGTTTGCAAATATTATGACAGTGCACAGGTTAATCCATGAATATTTACATTTCCAATGTCTTTGTCCGAGATAAAATTACAAATTGTAAAAATACTTTATTTCTACATAAATCTACTGGTTCATCGATAGGCGCGGTTAAAAAAAAATCACGTGCGGGGCGGGGCTATTAGCACGGGAATTTGCAGAATCAGGAGCATGTAAATATAAGGAATAACTGTCAGATTTTTTGGATTCATGACGATGATCAATCGATTGGCTTGCGTGATAATTTTATGCATAAACGCCTTCGGCGTTTATGCAAATTATCACGCAAGCCACTCGATTGATCACATCATGAATCCAAAAAATTAGACAGTTATTCCTTAAATACATGAAATTAACGTGCAAACACAGAGAGCATGTTTATTTCTTCCAAAACAAGATCATACGTTTTTAAGATAGGGGAGGAGGGGCTTGCGCACATGTAAAAAATGTCATAATATTGTCCACGCATTGAAACAAAAAAAAAATAATAATAAGGAATAAAAGCAATATTCTTGTGACACGTTTACATAACATGTATATCTTCATTCATGCAAGAATTATTTTCATTTATTAATTAAATTCATATTTTAGTGTGCTATGTATGGTCAGGCAAATTTATCAAATCACATTATATATACATGTATATCAGAAAAGAAAATATGATTAGATAATATTAAATCTTCACGGCCTCTTCTTTGTTCTTTCTCCGGTAGTTATTTTTTACTTGTACAATATACGTATATACCTATTTGTGTAAATTATACGCAAATATTAAAAGAACATTGTCCAAAATTTTGTGTAAAATATTGCTATGCTTTCAAAATAATTTATAAATCACCATTTATTAATCACTGATGATAGCAATCTGTCTAATCTGGATCTTCACTAAATCTATAAAATTCCTAATTGAGAATAGGTATCCCGGAATTCTTTCCAGTGTTGGGGGGGGGGGGGTCCACCCAAGTCAAAAAAAAAAAAATCCAAACCAGAAATTTCTTGACAAGCAAAACTGCTTTCCCAAAAGTATCAAACCCCGAAAATTTCTTGAAAAGAAAAAAAATCCGTTTCACAAACGTGAAAAACCTATTTCGTTGTGGTAGTGGTGGGGTCCACGTTTTCAAGGGAGGGGGGGGGGGTCCAAAATCAATTTTTATTTGATTCAGTATATACTTTCAATAACTTTGCATGCAAATTCCGGGGTGGGGGTGGGGGGGGGCGACCACCTCCCCCCTCTAGATTCGCGTATGGGCATCTGCTTTATACACACTATGCATCGCACACAAAAATCCCTGACCGTTTATATTATTTGAAAGAATAAACCAGACTTTTTTTAATACGACCAGTTACATTTTGAGATTAGACAAGTATGGTCCTAAGTTTCAAATAGTACATGATTACGCCGTGAAACTTTTCTGAAGAATATTTATTATGTGTAAATAACACATCACATTTTCCACGATCCCGTGATAAAATGTCACAGGAAAAATATTCTTCTTTTCAGATATAATATATATAATAATAATTAATTTCAGATATAATAACAAAGAATAAAGTGAGCAATATTCGTTGTTACACTGGTTACCTAAATCAATCTAACAATCACTTATCAAGTGACGATTAACTGATTATAATTCCTATGAAAAGTTTCACGGCGTAATCATGTACAGCGGTTTTACCGCTGCGAAATGATGATTTTAATACTGCAAACTCGGCATTAACAATGATAAAGAAAACACCGAGTAATTTTTTTTCTACCTGATTAAGGACACACGCAACGTACCTTACCTACTGATAATTTTTCGAGATATTCTTAATTTAAGATTATAGTGCCACCAAATGTTCGTAGACAAAAAATCAGCACGCATTACCAGGGATTCTGAAAAGATATCAATTGATGAAAATTCTTGTATAATTCAAAGAAAAATATACAAAAATTACTAAACATACATTCTAGATGTTTTGTTTATCCAAACTTGTTTTAGAAGAAGTGTACAATAGCATATATAGACATTAAAATGTAGCACACAGTTCCTTTAAGTATTGGAACTATTCAACTCCAAGGAAAAAGACAGTAAAGTTCAAACTACGTTGCGTATGTCCTTAAATCCTTATTTTCTCACATGATAATTTTCTTGAGTGTTCCGTAAAATTCGTGCATAAGTTGCGACAGAAAAAATGTCCAAGGCGAGTAACATAATTACAATTCAATTCAATATATACATGTATGCTTGGTTTTACTTGAACCCAAATCAAATTGTTTAATGTGATTATTTCTGACTTTGTACAAAACAAAATAAAAGAAAAAAAATTGTGTAATCGGCCTGTAAATATATAGTCTTGATCCGCCTATCTACTCTTTGTAATCTTTCGACACGTAACGTCACAATGGCGGAAGTGACGCCTCGGTGTATATTTTTGTGTGTTTATGTAGACAGACGAACCAAGACTATAAAGTTTGGATATGTTTTGTGTTATTCTTCTGTATACGGATTATCTTACGGGGACTCGGTGAATATTTATTGTCGCAAAGATCGTAATGGAATCCTTTCAGTTGAGTGACTCGAAACAGCAAATAGACGTAGGAAGTGGGGGATGTGTATTTTCGCGATTAAACACCAAAATATTGCATTAACAACTGACTAAAAGGTAAATTCAATCATTAATTCAACAAATTTGTGCATTATCAGAAAAAAAGGTCGCATATAACAACGAGAATAAGTCTAAGATTTTTCTCAAATCTCTGCTTACGTGAGACGAATCTCAGAAATGTTGGTGGCACGGTGTTTTAGGAATATCTCAGGTAAGGCAGAAATCTAAGATTTGAGGTTGAGATTTGAGCTGAGATTTTTATATGTTGGTGGCCCCGAAGCCAGGAGTGCTCGCTCCGGGATCGGAAGCTCGTGTGTTTGAATCACGGCCGCGACTGACCTAAGTTGATAAAGAATAAGTAGCATCTGTTCTTTCGCAAAGCACTCGGCACTTTGAAGTAAAAGTTGCTGCTCTTTCGGATGAGACCTTAAAAACCAAGGCCCCATGTAACGGCGGGCGTTGGCAGATAAAGATCCCTCACTGCCCTGAGTGCCGAGTTTAAAAGGTCTAAATTTGAAGCCCTTCACTGGTATATTGTAACGTCTTTATATGAGTGAAAAATCCTCGAACGGGACGTAAAACAACATTCAATCAATCAATCAATCTAAAAACATCAGAGGCGGGATCAGCTGCCATGGATGAGTAAGCATCTCCTGTCGACCGGCTATGAAAAACGTTAGTCAACATTCGACTCAAAGCTAAATTATATTTGTACGCCGAATTTGAATTGCAAATTAAATAATTGGTATTCTAACTAAAAATGTTTAGAGTTTTTATCAGCTTCCAACAGTAACAATTATCAAAAAGAAATGGTTGAATTTAATTCGAAGAGTCGGCTTTATGAAAAATATCAATAAAAATGTAACACGTGAGAACTATCTTCTCCCAAGTTTTATTAGCGTGATTCAGCGAAAGTTTCTCAAGATGTTTCACCAGGACCTCTTTCTTATCTGTCCTTTATAAATCCACAGTGATCGATCTCGCGTTGTATGCAACAGCACATTGTCCTCAGCTGACAGATCTATCCTACCTTCACTGCGAAAGCGTTCCATTAAATTATCTCGATATCCAGCATTAGAAACCCGAGCATCTTTTAATATAAACTTTGGAGTACTGTGTGTAGAATCAGTGTGCAGCAAGATTGTAAAGTATGCAATGATATCGTAGATCGTCAAAACACCATAAATTTTTGGGTAAAAAGCTGAATAAGGAATTTAAACTTTACGTCTTAAGTCATACGTTGAGTCATTAGGAATATGTAAATATTATAATTGTACAATAATTAGTATTGATTGACATAAATCAATGAAAAGAGGTTATAACGATAAATAATAATTTTCTTGTTTGTAAGCTAAAGCAAGTTAAGTATTTACTGAACCACACTATTCCTCCCATCCTGTTTCATTTCTTGTTAATAGTTTCGTTTAACCTTTTGATTTGAAAAAGATAACACTGAAAATTTTTCTTGCTTTTCTTCTTTTTAGCTATTCATAAAAATATGCTAGGTAATTGTGAAGATAATGTAATGATCTAATTCAAAACCTAATTCGAAAAATATGAAATAAGACCAAATTGACAGCAGGGTAAACATGGATCTTTAGAAATACCAGAAGTAGGATCATATGCCATAGACGAGTATGTATCCTCTGTCGACCGGTCACACCCACCGTGAGCTCTTTATCTTAATCGGTAAACAGAGTAACGTGTAGACAAATCAGCATGAAAACAAAGGCTGAACAATTCCCATGTAAAACGTCAGTCAACATTTTACTTAACGACAATCTGTGTTTTATTAGATCGTTCATTTAGGTTTTCAAGGACTATGTGTATGTTTCCATAGGTCGCGAATGTGTATCCAATGAATTTCCATGAGTGTCGAGTGTTTGCATTCATTCTCTTTGAATGCAGTTCGGTCGGATCTGCTCCTGCAGTCCCATTCCCTGTGTTTTTGGTTCTAACGTGTGATGAACTGATGCCATGGTTTTGGCAACCCAAAATGACGTGGTTTTTCGATTCTGTGATTCTGTTCCATTTGGAGCTGTGTTTTGACTAGTTTTATTCTATTTCCATGTTTTTTCAGCTCTTCCACAATTACATGTAGGCATAGTGATTGTGCGTTCTTCAATAGATGCATGAACTGTTCTTGTCATTTTCATCGCGATTTGCCTTTTTATATGTATTTGTATGAAATATTTTAGAACCGATCATACTACCAGTTTTTAGGCAATCCATAGTACAAATTAGATAAATAATCGTATTTTCACAATTTAGCCTTTGTGTCTTCCTCTTTGATCTCACCAACAAACTCTACAAATTCGTAGAGAAGTTGAAGGGGGAGGGGTATTAAAGAGGCAACAACTTCTCAATAGATAATAGGTGTTCACTCAGATGTTTATTTAGGTGGGAAAATAAAGTAATCATAACACTCACGAAAGTATCAAATAATTCAAAATTACGATTCACCCAACAGAGAATCTAGGCGTGCAATACACGATTCCAACCTTTAAGCACCGTTTGAATCCAATCAGCAATTTATATTTTAAAAATCACATATCATGCATATCTCGTGTTTACGCGTCGATCGGAAGAACTAAAACAATAATTCTATGTATTATATGCTTCTTGTTGTATCTTTCCCTCTATGTGACAAGAATGGTATATAATTGGTTAAACGACGAGATTACGTGCAGCTCTCCAACACTGCATTAACATGAAATATGGAGATAACGAACAGTATTCAAGCTCAAAGTCCATTAAAACAATACAAATCGAGAGCAGAGCAAACAGGTACCTCAGAATCTAGAGGAGGGATCAGGTGCCATAGAGGAGAGAGCATCCCCTGCGACCGGTCAAACCCGCCGTGTGCTCCTGGTCATGATCGGAAAAAACGGAAAAATCCGTAGATAGTGTGTAAATAATGGCCTAACAATTAAAATGAAAAACGTCAGTCAGCATATGACTTAATGATAGATTGTATTTGCTGACAAGGTCATTGCATCGACCATAAAACTTATGAAATGATGACTTAAACGAGACTGTTGGCATTCTTGTTTCATCAACTTCTTTGTCAATAGCTTTCCTCGTTTAAGAAATTGTTCATACGTAGAGCAAGGTAAGTAGATTTACGAGTTCCATTTTTATTGAAAAAGCAGCTGTCGATGATGTCAAAAAGCCTGGACTTTAATTTCTTATGGGGAATGGTAGTATACAGAGTTGAAAAGTCGAAAGTTTTTATGTTATTCATTTTGGTAAAATTTTGTGATTTCAAATTTTCCAAAAGTTTCTTGGAATTCTTAAATATCCACATCTGATTTACACCACTTCTCGAATATATTGTTGCACAATACCCCTGAAGTTTCTCCATCACTGTTGTTAATATTTAAGTGAGAAGTAAAGAAAGAGGCTTGGTAGAACATTCACTGGAACCCGCTATGTATCTTTGTAAGGATTTTTATGAAGTTTCGGAATCCAATATAAATATCATTTACAATCAGCTAAAGTGTTTGGTCTTAGTCGTAAGTTCTTGTATAAAACAGGCCCAAGTCCTGTCAATCAGACAACAGCATGTAAGGTTTGTCAAAAACATTATGTTGGGGAAACGAGAGATCTCTGCAGAAGAATCAATTATCACCGTTCGACCATTAAGACCTAGAAAATCAACCAACCAGTTGGGGAACATTTCAACCTCGAGTGTCACAAATGGGAGGACCTGACAGTTGTGGTTATTTACTATAAGCAAAGACGGACAGTCGCTCAGAGAAAAAGCAAGGAAAAGTCCTGGATGCAGAAACTGAAGTAATTCCTCCCTAATGGTATCAACAAACCAAATGACTTCACCAGGATTAACGTCGGATCTAATTCTTGATTTTTCACAAACAAGACTATTCTCTCCAAATAGTTTAAACTTTACAGTTAATCCTCATTATCCATGTTTTAATACCTCAAATACTTGTATTTGTTGCTGACAGTATTGTTTATAATTCCAGTTATCCTATCAACAGTTCTAAATATATTTCAACATTTATGAGTTCTACAGAAACCCGTTGAGGCCAGTTAAGAGAAAGAAATATTTTTATTGCATTTAAACGCAATACAAAAATATTTCTTTCTCTGCATTGGGCTCAATGGGCTTCCATAGAAAGACATATAGAAGGGAAAATTTTTATTATGATTTTGGAACTCTCAACTGGCCTCAGTGGGCTTCTCTATCCTTCAAAATGTTTCTTGAGTTAATAAAAAAGCTTGCAAAATATTTACGTGCTACCAGCGTTCATCAGTCGAATTTATTTCAGTAAATGCATAGCAAGTAACGATACCCGGTCCGAGGTCAAAGCAGCAGTGGAATATAGTTAATTATAATCATATAGCCAAAACCGAAACTCAGATCACTTTCTATTGCAAAAAAGATATTAAAATTAGTTGGAAATCAAATTAGAGTTATCCATCTTTTTATGCATTCAGGCTTTGAATCTCACCGTAGCAAGCCCTAAATAATTTCAAAGAGTCGTATAATGTTTCCCTTAGACGGATACTACTTCTGAATTTAAATTCAGAATCTTTGAATGCTTAATTGTATGTTTAACTGCAAGTTTAATTGTAATTATCTAAAGCAAACTACAAGTGTGCAGTATTTAGTTTCAATTTTATTTTATCATAGAAAAATTTGTACTACAGTCAAAACGTAGGTAAAATAGATATCGGGCATGAAACTGGATTCCGGAAAGTACATCCATATAGACTACTTATTAATTTGATACACATCAGTCTTTAGCTTATAGAATTTTCGAATATTTGAGCTACAATTCTTTGCTGCTTTGTTATAAAAATTGTTAAGGTCAGACGTATGGCATGTCAAACGTTGCAATATTCGATCTTTTCCATTTGTATTGTATAACTTTCCATTTGTATTGTATAATTTTTATTTGTATAGTATAATTTTTCATTTGTATTGTATAATTTTTCATTTGTATTGTATAATTTTCCATTTGGATTTTATAATTTTTATTTGTATTCTATAATTTTCCATTTGGATTTTATAATTTTCCATTTGGATTGTATAATGTTTATTTGTATTCTATATTTTCCATTTGTGTTGTAAAAAAAATCATTTGTATTGTATAATTTTTCATTTGTATTCTATATTTTCCATTTGCATTGTATAATTTCTTAATTGTATTGTATAATTTCTTATTTGTATGCGATAATTTTTCATTTGTATTGTATCCGAGGATTGTTTATTTATTTCGTTACGAAGGATGTCATTGGTCATAAAATTTAGTCTGTATAATGGTCTCAGGTGCCCATCACAAACTTAGTCTGGTACCCTTCCCACAATTCCGATCGCGCACTCTCTACAAACACAAACTCGGCTCCTCTATTTGCGGTGCATGCTAAGGGACGACCATTTGATTCTCGGGGGGTGTTGAATCCGATTATTTATTTTCATTCTCTCGCAGGAGAGAATATTTATTTCCAATATGACCAGAGACAAGGAGAAAAACAAAAAGAAGAAAATCCACCCAAACCCGAAAACTCAGTTTTTTGGGGGCGGGGGTAGTTACCACCACTCAAGGTCAATTTATTTATTTTCTCAGTCAGCATTCCTAAGGACAGATTATTTATTTGCCATCTACCAGCGCTCCCTTTTTAGAATCCAATGACCGTCTAACATGCACGCAAATACATATGCCGCCGAAATATGGCTGAAATATTGCCGACTCGGCGTTAAACAATAATCAATCAATCAAGCAAGCAAATACATATGAGCCCAGTTTGCTTTGAGCATCCGGAACATCTTCAACCCGATACAGACTGAAACTTGACCAATGAAATCCTTCGTAACGAAACAAATAAACAGTCCGCGGATACAATACAAATGAAAAATTATCAAATACAAATAAGAAATTTTACAATACAAATAAGAAATTATACAATGCAAATGAGAAATTATACAATACAAATAAAAATTATACAATACAAATGAAAATTACACAATACAAATAGAAAATTATAGAATACAAATAAAAATTATACAATACAAATGAAAAATTATACAATACAAATAGAAAATTATACAATACAAATAAAAATTATACAATGCAAATGCAAAAGATCGAATATTGCAACGTTTGACATGCCATACAGACGTCACATTCGTCAGTAATACATGTATAATCCCCCCCCCCCCCCCAAGAACTTGTGATTGAAGTTTTGGTACTTTAACAAGTTTACCTGCAAAAAATTGAGGTACCTTACCAGGCAATTTATGCAAGATACCGAGGGATAGTATTTCCTATATAACTCTCCTGGAAATAACTTGAATTGCTGATATCACTTTACTTCGGTGTTTTATACTTTAAAGACATTTTGAAAACAATTTAGAAATAACAAGAGAATAATGATAATACATAGTTTTGCTAAATTATAGAGAGATACAAAAGCAGATATCTGAGGAATGTGTCTGACAAAAGTACAGGTGTATTTTCGCTTTATTGACTGGTCATACATTGCTTCAGCGCCCGCAGTTGTTTTCTCAATTATTACAAGAAGTATCCAAGCACTTTTGAAATCCAGCTTTTACAAATCTTTATGTATTTACACAAGGATTTCTTCGGAAATTGGTAGACATATTGTATTACTGAAAACTGGGAAGGGGCATTTGAGAAATTCCAGGTTTTTTTTATAAGCTCATAAGAATAGTTTAAAATAAAATCTTTCGTTTTCCCAGAGGCCTGGTTCATGGTCTTAATTAATGCATACATACTAATTACCTTTGGTGTTTTTATTTCTCGAAATGAGTCTCTTTTTTTTAATTCATATTTATAAATAACAAAAATTATTATGACGTCAATAATTATATATATATAAATTGTCATCTTCAGAATTCTTTGAAATGGAGAAAATAAAATAAATGAAATAAGTCCAGTAAGTTGTGACATTTTGGCTTGCAAACACTGTAAAAATATTTTTAAGTTATATAGCTTTACAAAATTTCTCCTTATCGGTTGATTTATCCTTGTGCACAGATCTTGGAACATTAGGTACCTACATGTAGTGTGGGATGCATTAGCTTGAATTAATTATAAGAGCATAAGTTGTTTAGTTTTAGCTGCAGCCGTATACTTAAGATCAAATTTCGTTTCCGTCAATCCAAAAGCAGGGTGGTTAGGGTGAAATTCTTCCTGTAAACCATAAAAGATATAGTTTTACTTATAAATAAAAACAGTTATTTTTTCTTCCTAGTATCGACCGCGTTATAATATATAGAATGAATTGAGACAGCACCTGTTTCAGGATGAATATAAATTTACACAACAATAGAATTGAAGATGTCAAAAGTATAGAGGTGACCAGAAAAACAAATGACTGTGGTATCAGATGATATTTCCTTACGGCAATGTGACCTATCCGGTGTGAAATAAAAGTTCTTATATTGAACCTGAATTCGGTTAATATGTATCTGTCTCGTTCGTTTTAACAACTCTCCCTTTTATGTTTTGTTTTGTTTCTTATTTTTATTATTTATTGTTTCCAGAAACCTTTATTCATGAAAATCAAACAGCTGTATACTTTTTCAATTTCCGACTGCGTTTAATAAAAGAAAGTTCTTTTTAACATTACTGATGCATTTATTGCAGTTGATGCCCTTTGTAGTGTATGTAGTGTAGATTCATCCTAACTTTGTAACAGCAAAATGACGTTTCATTGTTTCAAATTTATTGATATATAATAATATATTATATAGATTATTTTTGCAATTCCCATTGATTGAAAGAATATCACGCGACATTGACCCATAAAAAAAAAATTAACGCGAAAGTGCGGCCGCGGAATATATCACACTACCCACCGTCTCTATAAACGGACGCTCCAAAGATACATACTAGTAGCATGACGTGACGTCATATGCAAAAGCGTGTTTTACCTTTAAAAAAATATGACAGCCTATCAAGTCTGGTCACATGTACAGCTATTATTCGTTTGGATTGATTATGTATTATAACTATTATGGATTTGGGTGAACGGTCAATTTGTGGTTTGTTTCAACGCACTTTGAAAAAAAAAATTAAAGTACAATAAATCTGGGACAAAAACAACGCACTTTGATTTTTTTTTTTTCAAAGCGCGCTAAGAGTGTACATTAACACTTTTTACCATGGAGACACTTAACCACTTTAAAAAAAAATATGTATAAAACAAAAATTCTGGACTTAGATTTTAGTAAAAGACAGCATTACTTTGTTATATTTCTTTCGAAAAACTGATGAATTGATCTACCCTCATCGAGAACGAGGAGAAGACAGGTAGAAGGCCTCTTAGCCCAACTATTTATCTTTCCTACCCAAATATTTTATTTAAATAATTCAAAAAGTATCAACATTGATTCCTCAGAAAAAAGGCATTTATAGGGTAATTAAAACATGCTATTTAATATGTCTAGTCTTTTTTATGATATCAAATTAAAAATTTAGAAGTAATCTGACTGCATAACTTTTGTTTATAAGATATTTATGAGAAAAAGTATTTAGTAAAAGAGGTAAAAATTTCAGTAGAGTGAGTATAATGTGGCTAAAGTTTATTTTTCTTACTATCAAATAAATGAGTCAACCATTGTTTTATATATGTTCACAAAAGTTAGATAGATGAATATGATAGATTAAAGAGAGAGAGAGAGAGAGAGAGAGAGAGAGAGAGAGAGAGAGTCACTTGTCAACCCCTACATCTACTTAACTCATTACAGACTGGATAAAATAGAAAAAGAAAGGAAATTGTGCTATCAAACAATCACTCCTCCATTATTTCTAGAAACCTTTTTCTCTCTTATAACATTTACGAGAACCTTTGGGAACAAGAAAACCCCTAAAAATCTATATCTCAGATCCTGAAGTGACCTATCACCGAAAAGTATCCAACCAGGTTCAAATAATTATCATCACACCGGGCGCCCCCCCCCCCCCCCGTTTGAATTAATTTTTTTTTTTTTTACATGTAAACGAACACCTCTTATTTAAAAGAATTCGTCAGCTTCCGGGGCTTCGTCCCCGAACTCCCACCAGGGCTTTGCCCTGCACCCACTTGGGGCTACAATTCATTCCCCAGATCCCCTGCCTTCTAGTGCGCCCCCTCCCCCGTTATGAAATTCCTGGATCCGCCACTGTAGATGAATTCATCAGATTTTCGAAAGCAATGTAACAAAATAATGCTGTCTATTACTAAAATCTAAGTCCAGAATTTTGTTTTAAACATACATATTTTTTCAAAGTGTCTCCATGGTAAAATAAAAATGTTGATCTGCACTCTTAACGCACTTTGAAAAAAAATTTCAAAGTGCGTTGATTTTGTCCCAAATTTAACGCACTTTGAAAAAAAATTACAAAAGGCGTTAATTTTTTTCAAAGTGCGAAATTTTTTCAAAGTGCATTGCATGTCTCAATAGTTATCTACTGGATTTTCATTGGAAAGATGTATTTTTTAGATATGTTAAAGATTCAGGGTTGAGTTTGTAACAGAAACCTAAGACTGGAATTCATAATTAAGGTTTCAAAATGAGGGTAGCTAGCTCTTTTGTAAAATTCATTTTGATAAAAATGCAATCTTTTGCAAAATTTTTATGAAATTTTGTGACATCACAATTCATAATTAATGTGAAAATTTTATTTGAATATTTTTGTTGATAAAATTATATTTACACGAATATTACGTTTATCAAAGAAATATGTCAAGGCATGTGTTTCTGGTGGTTCTTTCATATGGTATATATTTTGGGACACCCTGTTTAATAATTATTTTATTATGATCTTTAATCATATATATCATTATTTTGAATAATCAAACCAGTTTTATTTCTCTGTTTTCAATTTCTGACTGAAAAAATTCACTGATTATCATATGCTTGTAGTTCATTGCTGATTTTAAGTAGGTCAGTGTTAGTTATGCTAGTTCTTTCATTTGCTTGCTGATGCTAATCCTGGCGATGCTCTTTTTTAAACGCTGGCTGAATGCTGATGTTGATTTTGCTTATGCGTATTTACGTAATAAAATAAGTTCTTTGCAATTATCTCAATGAAATATATTTAAATTTTAAAAAGTTAATGTCGCCCATAGACCTAAAGCAAAGAAACAGGGCCCTTAATCAGAGCAGGATAACAATCATACACACTCTGTCTCACTAAAAATTCTAACCCAACCAGTTTCTGCAACTTTGAATGTTATTTTGAAGAAGTCTCTTACAGGTATATTTATGCATGTTCTTCTATATGCCTTCCAAAAACGAATATTTATAAATTGCTCTATGAAATATTAAGATAATGAACGATACTTTATGCAGTTGTATTTCTTCAACCTAATCTATGCTTGTAGTATGCCTAAATTTATGAATACAAAGAAAAGATGTTTATATTTTATACAGGAATACGAAATATTACGAAACAAGACATTAAAGTGTTGAAATATATGCTATACAGAGGGACGCCATCGTCTTTTAATTCCAATTTGAATGCTTTTTAATTCACCTTTCTACGGTAAAATGGCCTTTTTATAGCGAAAACCGAATGATTAGAGTGTCTTATTTACAAGATATCCACAATATCATCACGGATGATTCACATTATCACTTTCACTTTGTTGTGAAGAGGTAAAATATGTTATTTACTATATTAAGCTATTTTATTACTGGTTGTAGTCCTAAAATTGTCCTAAAATAGTCGTCATGGCTACTGAAAATGTTTGAGAAAAATTAAGACTGGGATCAAATGTTTTCCTGACTTGAGTCCATTTTTCTGCAAAAATTATGCAATTAATGAAAATGAAGAAAAACCCAAAATGAACCTTTTCGAATTCATTAAGTGTTTTTCAATGTTGTGTATTTCCGAGTTCTATTAAAGATTCAGGCTTGATGACTTGAAATTTAGTAAAATTACTATGGTTTTATGGGCTGGCATTGCATACAATATAACAAATGCTCATTTCACTCTTTTTGCAAATAAGCATGCTAGTCAAACGTAGAACTTTATGTGTTTTTGGTATATCATACATATAGATTTTACTACAGCAAATAAAAGCACTTTAAAATCTCATCCAAATATAAAAAAATATATGTTTGAGTTGTTTAATATTAGAGTGCCTCTATCTTAAAGTCAATAATATAGTATAATTTTCCATTACTGATGTCAACAGTATTAAATGTATAGAATTAATTCAGTCAGCACATGTTGTGAAACAAATATTTATTACACAGTATGTCCATCCAAGGTTATGTACATGGTAGAGGAATTTCACAGCAACAGTTTGACTTATTGAAATTAAATGTTTACATCAAAAAAATGTTTTTGAGAGTCTGTATTATTTGTACAAATAAAGATCCCCTCAGAAATTTATATTTTTCATATTACATGTACATGTATATAATAGATATCCCCACAGACGTCTGTAAAATAACAATTTTTTTTAAAGGAAAGGGGTGTCCCTAATTATTGCAATTATTATGAACCATATAGTAAAAGAGATCCAGATCTGCATCAAACAAATGATGGTTATCAATGTTTTGAAGACATTTCTATCTAGTATCAATGAAAACGCTTCTTAATGGACACAACACTAAAATACTTTGTAGGTTTATAAGGAAGTAGAAAATACAAAACTAATAAATAATGGAATCAAAACTGACATTTAAATTGTGATTTTTCAATAGACAATGAAATAAGACATTAAAAAACCATTTGGTTTGGAAATGGGAACTCCCAGTTAGGTAGGTTCATGTTATGTCCTCTCATGATTGGATGACTGGTCATTTTCTTTTAATTACTGATAAATTAGGCAACAATATCAAATAAGCATGTGTGAAATATTATTTTATATCACAGGCAACTTCTCAAAACTATGACGATACGTCTTGAAGTTGAAAATTGAAAGGAATGGTCGAGAAGTAAACTATTATTTTTACCAGGATACATATGAGACAACCCTCCAAAAAATTACTACAGTTTACTATTATAGTTTACTATTATAGTTTACTATACGTAGTTTACTATTATAGTAAAAGCTTTCATTTGCTATGAAACTGAACTCAAGAATTGTTTTGAGATTTAGAACCCCAATATCTCTTAAATTACATACCAATTGACGTAAATTTTGTAAATTGTTGGTGGATATACAAGTAATATTTCCCTTGAATAAAAAAAAAAAAATACATGTACTATAGTAAAGAACTTTGATACTATAGTAAACTGTAGTTTACTATATAATATTTACTTAACTGTATTTGTTTGTTTGTCTGTTTGTTTTTGAAAACTGACAGTTGTATGGAAAATTTCAGTTACATTATTGACACCATCATGAGATCAAAATTGGATTTATTTCAAAGACATATTCTACATGTAGATTTTTTTTTTTTATATAAAAACACAATTAACACCCATACCTAATTAATAAATGTGTGCAATACAGGAACACACCCTTTATATAACGATAACATTTGAAGGGTGAAATGGCCAGCTATGTTTTTTTTTTCTGTGACCTGTCATGATTGAAATATAAATAGAACAAGCATTCTGAGAGCATTGCATTAGCAATACTAGTCCCCTACCGGCAAGTGTAATCTGGTTCCCGTTAAATATTGAAAATGCCGTAGTTCTTTCAAAAATGAATGAAGCGGAACGAAATGCAAACTCGATCAATAATTAATCAAGGTTAAGCACTTACAAAAAATCAGCTAAATATCTGCAAGCGTTTAGAATAAAAATTGAGGAAAACTCTGAAAAATTTAAAATATCGTAATTCCTTTAAAAATCATTGAAGAGGAACGAAATTCAAACTTGATCTGTAACTTATCAAGAATCACACACATACCAAAAATCAGCTCAATATCTGCAAGGGTTTAGGAAAAAAGTGCGGAAAACCAAGTGGGACAGACTGACAGACAGACAGAGGGACAGCTAGACTCAGAGGTAACCTATAGTCCCCTCCGGTTTCACCGGTAGAGGACTAATAATGTGAAGTACAACTCAACGGTTACTCCACCTTTTCAGCTTATCATGCACGAACGATATCTTGAGATAGTCGAGAAATGTCAGAATTGGTTGTTTAATTTTCGCAGAAAGATATAAGATTTTAATTCATACAGCAATCCTCTTAAAAACTGTTCGATTTTTCGAAGTAAACAAAGAATATCACACTGTTGTCTTTATCTTGACCCTCGTATTAGCTCTAGTGATTGGTTAGTATTATTATGTTTGTAATAAATATATTTATTATTTCTGGTTGGTTACAAAACAAATTTTAAAAAAGATCATAATTCCACGTGTACAGAGTATCAATTCTAGGCATTTGTAAACTGTTGAGAAATTGGATGCGAGATGTCAATATTTTCGTAGGTCTGTCTTACATTTTAGGCCTATATATATGTACGTGCTGTTCTTGAGGAAACCAAAGTAATTTGACTATTGCAGAACAATGAATAAGGTATGGCATTTTACTAAAATTTTGATTTATCTAAAATATGTTCAAATTATTAAAAAAAAAAAAGTATTTGAATCTCTACTATATCAGCTGTACAAAATGTGTTTTGTTGGGTTAGTTTCATCTCTTCTTGGTACTGTTGACTGTGACTGAGCTATGTCTAGTGGACAAAGCCGCTCCGTGGCGTTTGCGACGATGGACCAGGATTATTTGTCGTTCGGTTTGTAGTTTTAAATGTGTATCAGTGACTGGTTGCCCTGCCTGTGCACCAGTATGTGGATATGGATGCAGAAAACTTTGCGGAAAGAAACGAGATGCAATTTGGGTAAGCAGATTTTGAAATCTATTTGCAATCACACATAATAGATAAATTGCATTGACAAAAATTAAATGTAAGTAATATATATATTTTTTTCATATCAGCAAGTAGTCATGAAACCCGTGCCTTGTAAGTTTTCTGATTGGGATTCCAATGGAGACGGGAAAATCGACCTAAAAGAATTTGCAACTATATCCAAAGCAAGCACCAAAAATGATGATCTCCGAAAAGCATTCAATCTTACTGACACGAATGGTGAGGTTTTTTTTTTTTTTTTTTTTACTTTGATCATCTCCTTGATACTCTCTTTCTCTCTCCAATGATTTTATTTAAACACATTATAAGAAATTGCAAAGTTATGCATTTTCATGATTTCAAAATGTCCCTTTTCTGCAGAAAGATTATTTTTGGCAGTAATACTGAAAAAACGGGGAGGGGAACTCATTTCTTTTTTCTTATATTTATATAACTTTATTTCAGGAGATAAAATAGTTTCAGAGGAGGAGCTTCGCAAAGCACCACTGGTGTTCGAGAAGTGTTAACAGTTTCATTAGATGAGCATCCATATCAGAGATTAAACTTGATTTGATTATCTGTATTAAAGAATAATGGACGCATCAGATTGTTTTTCATCTGTTGGGGGGGGGGGGGGGTAGAGCATTTGCACCGATTTTAAGGAGATTGGGGTCTTGAAATCTAAAATTCTTTCCAAATAAAAAGACTTGACATTATGAACCAAGAATATTGCTATCAATTTTTTAGCAAGAGCAATAAGAAATAGAACTTTATCTGGATGGAAAATAACATTCTTAATAGATTTTCGATCATCTTTAATTTCTGTCAGAGGTAAAACTGTACAGGAAAGACAACAAAATCCAATAAACAGACATTTATTTACTTAACTCATTCATTGCTAGCAATAATCGTTAAAAATTTCAGGAAGTTTGCTTGATCTCATCAGTATCCCTAGGAAAATGCTAAAGAAAAAGAATACAGTTTACTATTGTATGAAAAAAAAAACCTTCGTGTGAAGCCGAATTTGAAAATAGTACGGTGATTCTTTAACAAACAGTATAAAGCAAATAAGAATATGCAATTACACAGGTTTCATCATTAATATTAGGGCTAATTAATTTATAAGCTCGCAGATTATAAAAGCAGCAATATGATAAGTATTCTATTGTGAATATGAAAGCAGAAAAAATTTGGATGAAGAGAAAAGCAACACTGCTATATAAATTATTTCTAGAGTACCGGGTACATTTCTTTGGAGAGTTCAAAATTCAAACTCTGTAATTCTTAAAATGTACGCACGTAAACCTTGTTTGTTTGTTTTGAACATATTTTATTGACAATATGTCAAAAGTATTTTATACAAGTTCTAAAAATTTGTAGAGTGTAAATCATAATTTCATTATTTGTCAATTGTTGCATCACAGTTTGTTAATTGTAACTATCTAACATAACTTGTCATGTGTAAAATGTAAATGCAAGTAATGTCAATGCAACGTGTAATTCGTAGATATATATATATATATATATATATATATATATATATATATATATATATATATATATATATATATATATATATATATATATATATATATATATATATATATATACATACGACGTCGAAAAATGACTCCCGGTCAAGCAATAAATGATATGATAATTAACTATCTATTGCACATGGCAAACAATAGTTGAGATACAAATGATTTTAAAATAAATTACATGTAAATCTTCTGTGAAACCTCAAGAACCATTAAGGAATGAATTTTAAAAAATCTATCAGATATCCATATCCTTCCCCAACGTGCACTGGATCCATGTGCTGTAAACATGTACTATCTTTGATTTTCTGGATACTGTCCTTTAGAGGAATGAAAAGTCTTATCCAAAGAAGAAATGTTAATTCTGTTTTAACAAATATTTTAAAAATTCATTAAGTTGTCCAAGCAAATATACAGTTCTTACTAAACACATCTGAACAAAATATTTATCTACTTTTAATTTCTTAACGTTCGCGCATATCTAAGACGAACAAACTTGTCAGAACTATTTTTTGTCAGAACAGATATCTTGTTTGTCAGAACAATATATTTTTTTAGCTTCAAAGACATCATACTATTGTATGTACGAAATCCGGATTTCTGACAGAAAAAATTTTTATTTCGATATAGTGAGTTAAAATCTTATCATAACAAGTTTAGTGTCTCATTATAACGAGTTAGTTATGCCAGTTTCTTGTTATAATGACTTAGTATCTCGTTATAACGAGATAATTAATTCGTTATAACGAGAAAATTATCTCGTTATAACGAGATACTAACTCGTTATAGCGAGATACTAACTCGTAATAACGAGATAACTAACTCGTTATAACGAGATAAATATTTCGTTTTAACAAGATGAAAATCTCGTTATAACGAGATACTTAATCGTTAAAACAAGATAAGTAACCCGTTATAACGAGATAACTAACTCATTATAACAGGATGATTATCTCGTTTTAACGAGAAAGCTAACATGTTATGACGAGAAAACTAACTCGCTATAACGAGATACTTAGTTATTACAACGAGATAATTATCTCGTTATAACGAGTTAAATAATTTTTTTATCTTTTCAAAAATGAGCCTATCCGGCATTTGTATTTTTGCCCTCAATGTCTTATTTGTAAAAGTAATGGCCTTCATGATTTTTTGTAAATTTGTTAAATATAAGATTCGGAAATTACTAAATGTATTTGCTAACGAGGTCGTTGTAATGACACAAGAGTTTTCGAAATACTGATTTTGATCAAGAGTTTTGAAAGCCATGTAGCATCAACTTATTTGTCAGTATACTGTCTAATTTTAAAAGTTGATTGTACTCATAGTATGTTCTAGCGTACAAAATAAGTTGGGTGACAAACACCATATGCAGGAGATATTGATTGATTGATTGATTGTATGTTGTTTTACGTCCCATTCGAGAATTTTTCACTCATATAGAGACGTCACCATATACCTGTGAAGGGCTTCAAATTTTGACCTTTACTCGGCACTCAGGGCCATTGAGCAGTGAGGGATCTTTATCGTGCCAACGCCTGCCGTGACACGGGGCCTCGGTTTTTAAGGTCTCATCCGAAGGACCCGCAACTTTCACTTCAAAGTGCCGAGCGCATGGCGAAGGAACAGTTGCTACCCATTTTTTATCGACTTAGGTTAGTCGCGGCCGAGATTCGAACTCACGACCTCCCGATCACGAAGCGAGCGCTCTACCGACTAAGCTACCGTGAACGGTCAGGAGATATTGAAATATTACGACAATGTTGTTACCTGCTTTTTCAGCTGGGACCAGTACAAGCTGATCATGTAATCTATTTTCACTACTATATTATTGAACACAGAAGGATGCATGGTTTTCATATTGCCCCTCAACAGCTTAATGCGAGTTTATAACATACGTCTGATGCATTTAATCCATTCTGACAAAGTGTCAAGGTCTTCTTTTTCATATCTTGTCCGTCGCCTGGTGTAATCTTCCACAGAATTCATAGTAGTTATGAAATGATGACGGCAGATCGGGGTTCCCTAAATTTTGGGCCTCTAAAAATAAATGCTTTAAAGTGGTATGGTTTTCCGAAGCTCAGTCGAGATCATTTCCTTTTCTTCGGTATATATAACATGATTCTTTGTAAACACATATAGACCTTAATTGAAGTCCATAGTTGTATATTGATAAGTGTGGCAGCATCACACATCAAAATCGAAAGAAAAATATTCATCATAATGTATTCTCTATTTGTACTTTTTATATGTAAAAGGTAAAGAGAACGAACCGTGATCAATCTGATAAATCCAGAAAAGAATATGAATTGTGAACAGGTCAAAAACCTGGACCCCTAAAAACACCAGAGATGGGATCAGGTGCCTCGGAGGAGTAAGCATTTCAAAGGTCATACCTTGGGTTCTATGTGTTAACCAGGAAGACGGAGTAACCGTAGTCAAATTTGGTAAAAAAAAAATATGATCTAACAATTAGTATGAAACATGCCGGACAAAATACTGTTCAACGATACATGTAGCTTGTATCTGCATACAAGGTTGTTTTAACGACCGTAAAATTTGCGATATACTGACTTAAAACGAGGTTGTTGATATTCTTGTAATTTAAACTTATTTGTCACTAGCTTGCCCTGATTTACAAATTGATCATACTCATCGAATCAGGCGACATAAACACCATATGCAGGCTATGTTGGTATATTACTACATAAATAAGGAAAGTTGTCGACGGAAAGCTGACGGCATTCCGTTTATCATAAAGTTTAGTTATTAGTTAGTCATTACAATCAATAGTCAGTAAAAATATTCAAATTTCCAACAGAAATAGCAGTTTCTGTGGTTCTTGCATTCTGGGTTCATTCAGATATATCGAATCATATGAATGAAAGTAATCAATGTTAATAGATAAAACGTCGTTGATATTCTAAATGTTGAGTTGAGGACCACTGCAAGGTTTCTTATTCTCATGTAGAAGTTTCAGAATAAATTCTGCTTCATAGGAGTATAAAACCAGGTCGGCAAAGGAACAGGCATAATCTGTGCCCATAACAATTCAAGCCAATTAATGGAAGAACTGGTATCAGAGACTATATAGATATTGTTCAATGAGGAGCTCTAGAATCATTTAAATATCAACTTCAGAGTACTTATATGTAAAAACAGAATGATTAGTAACAAGGAATGTTGTATAGTTAACCAATCACAAGAAGTGCCATTTTTATTGAAGAAGCACTTCTCTATCTGTAATCTTTAATTAATAGCGAGGAATGGTTGTATAGAGCGTAGAAAGTCGTATGTGGAAAACTACAGGAGATGCATTTAGATATTCAAATAAACCTAGGAATTTTAAAGATTTCCCTATACATGTATTTCCTTTTACAGTACCTTATTGAAAATTATATATATATATATATATATATATATATATATATATATATATATATATATATATATATATATATATATATATATATATATATATATATAGAAAATTACTTAGCTTGAAACTTTAGGACATATTTGTAATGTATATCGATAAATAAATGGCACAGTTATTTTTCTCTTCCTAGTATTGATCGCTGTATAATGCACAAATTGAACCAGCACCTGCTTCAGGAATGAATATAAATTTACACAATAACAGACATTGAAGATGTCAAAAGTATAGAGATTACCAGAAAAACAAATAAATAATGATATCAAATGCAATCTGATCTAACCATTGAGAAAATAAGGTGCTGCTGTTGACAGATTATAATTTAAAGCATGTAATGAACCTAATTCGGTTATGAATTGTTGGCCTCCTTTATAATATCTGAGGTTTTAAACAACTGTTTTTATGTACTTTTTTGCACGAATGGATCACAACTGTGTATTTTCACAATATCCGTTCAATAAAAGAATCTGTTAACAGTAAATCTTATATTACGAGGGTTGTCCCAGAAAAACGCGAACGTTTTAAATATTTCATAAACTACATAACCAAAATTATTCACTTTTGGCATAAAGTTGGAAAATGATATTTTTTTTATTTTGGTTAAATAATATAAGGATCCAAAGCCATATACATTAATAAACAACAGTTAAAGGGTGTTAAATATCGGTGGTCGGCTCACGGTAATTTCTTGACTTTCAGAAATAGCATTGACAGCAATGTTTTCTTTATTACCAGGCTATACAGAAGTATTATGTGACAAAAATTATATCCTTAGAAACTTCATGATCAAGAGTACTCATGTGTAAAAAAATTAATACTCCGACACCATAAATAACAAAAATATGACGTTATATGCACAAACGCTATTAGGGCGAATTAAAAAAAAAATGACCTCCAAACTAAAATTTTTTGGAAAAATTCAACTACTTATAACAAATTTTTCACTTATATCATCATATTGCACATGCATTCTAGTTTAAAATCCTGAAGTGGCAATAGAATAGACAATAGGATTAAAAAGTTTCAGAATTTTTATTAGTAAAATTTCTTTCGAAAAAAGAAAATATCATTACACCTTAAAAACATTCTAAAATACATAATCACAAGAAATTATAGTTTTTATGCTTCAAAATGGTAAAAAGGGTATAAATGATTAAATCTAGACCTTGATTGAGTATCTTCTCTTGTATAAGTGACAAAAAATTGGCGTTTTGATTGTTATTTTACATTATTTTTTTCAAATCTGTTTTGAAAAGTTTTAATATGAAAAAAATATGAAGCAATAAAATTCCCCAATATTCACTTTTTGTCCGTTCAAGTCAATTCTTTAAATCTAAGCCAAAAAAGAATTTTTATATACGAGTTCTCTTACAAAAAAGACTAGATTTTGAAGTGACCCTATGTTACATTATTGTGTTGCACTCCTGACATCTGATATGTATTTTATTTAACATTGTTTTAAAAATTATAACACACAATAACCCATTCTTACTTTGTAAATCAATTTGTCTTCTTGATATTTTTCATCGTTTATGGCAGGTTTTTCATATTTTGAAGACCTTAAAACATGATTATTTGCAAAGTGTAATATATATAAATTGTATTTAAAAATATATGTGAAATGATAAAAACTATTCCCTGAATTGACTGTAAAATTTCTGTAATTTGTTGATAGACATAGTGTTTTGAACATCAAATAGTATCAAACATTTTTTTCAACTTATTTTTTAGTAAAGATAGTTAAAAAGCATTGGTAATTATAAAGCAGTTTTGTTGCACTCCTGACTGCAGAAAAATTCAAAATTAAAACCATAGAACACAAAAATTCATAGTGTTGGCAACATCAAGTGGTGATGAAATTGTGCAATATTTATAGTCAAATACTTCATAATTAAAACAGATGAAAGTATTTAAAATTCGCATTTTATCTGGAATTATTCCCTATTTATGCCAAAAAAAACTAGTTTAAATGTATATTTAGAAGATAAAATATATTTTATAGCATATTTTCCTTTAGAGGACAAACACAGTAACCCACCAGAAAAATTCTACTCATCATTTTTTCTTTATTTTTGTTCTTATTGGATGATTTATAATTCTAACTTACTTGTTGCACTACTGACCAAAAGCATTGAGGCCTTTAATGTAGAACTGGGAAGTGAAAATTACATAAGAACTTGTTCTGTTGTTTCAGTGAAGTTGAGGAGGAATTACTTGAATTTCATGACAATTTTTTAGTGTGTTTATTTTTAACATTCATTAAAAAATCACAAAAAAGATAAAAACACATCTGAATTGATAAAATTGAAAAAGGAAGGATTTTAATAATAAAACTGTCAATAATTTAGTATCAAATTATACAAAAAGATCATTATTAATTAATGAATACTTCTAAGCATGAATAGAAGCGTTTTCGTCACACAGCTTGAATCGCTAAAAGATGTGTTGCACTCCTGGCCATAGAAATATAGATCTGAAGCACAGACGGATCCTGTAATTGATAAATCTATTTGGTAAAAATGTTCTTTGTGTCTTTATTTTCCAAAATAAAAATCAGAAAATGATATAAAGATAATAGTTTTTTCATGTTTGGGACCAAAACATCAAATGTTGCACTCCTGACATTATTGGGTATGCACATATACTTGACTCTCATTAATGCTGCTTGTGATTTATATGTCATTTATAAGTTTTAAAAATGTATATCAGTTATTGTTTTACACTTCAAAAATTCTTTTTTGTCTTAATTTTCATTCAGAATTTTACAATTGATGTTTTTTTGGCAACACTACATTTTTTTCTGTTGCACTCCTGAAATGGTATAACATTTTTTTAAACATCGGCCATGACCACAACTTGATTAAACAAAAGTTACTACAGTCCACATTTAAAGCTCAATACTTTGAATATTATCAGGAAAGTCTTTATTTTCATCATAAAGCATTATTATTTATTTCACAGATCTCCAAAAAATATTGAAATTTCAAAATGTCACAAAAAGGTGTTGCACTCCTGACAATTTTAGCATCATTTTTGGGCATAACTTTTTTTGTGAATTGAGATATCAACGAGATATTTGGAGGGTATTTAAACACTATCTAAAGACATATGTTGAGACATAGAAATCTATTTTCATTGCCTGTATTTTTAGTGTGGGTTGATAAATATGCATTAGGTCATTTTTTTTAATTCACCCATTAACTAGATATTGCCAAAAACGGCGACGTCTAGCGATAATGTGGGTCACCAAATTATTACTGAAGTGTTTTGTGGAGCAGGGTTTGACTCCTGTCCATACGAAAAAAGAGCTATCCAATGGAAGAAGCGTTTGCTAGACCAACAAAAATGACGACAAACTGAAAAGGCTAGAGCTGGAAGTCATACGTGGAAACCACCGTTAAGTATTCGAGCAGCTAGGTTTATGATCTGGGTTGGGACATTGTCTATTTATTCCTTGATTTATTCTTAACTGTAGTACGTGTGAAATGGACACATTTGTAACTCGGTAACTAAAAGAAAATAAAATACAGTATCGAATTTATGCTTCGAACGAATTTTTAATGACGCACTATATTCCTGAACAAATTCAAAAACACCACGAGCTACCTTTTGACGTCGTCGGTGTTGCGCCAGCAGCTAATTTGAATGATTCGTTTACCAAGGAGAAAAATTTTATTTAAAGAGATGTTTTACTGAAATTCTGTGAATTATTTTACAAATGTTGATTTAAATGCATGACATTTTTAACTTTAAAATATTAGTGAAACAAAAAATATTGAAAATGTTTCCGTTTTTCTGGAACAACCCTCGTATTTACATATTATTTTCAACTAGAAATATATTCACAAGACATGAATGTCCCGCTCTTTGGAACACATAGAAAGAAATTGACCTTACTTTTCTGCCAGAGCTATCAAAAATAAAATATGATGATAGAATCGTATTTTTTTTAAAATAAAACTGATTGTTCAGATAGTTGAAGTCTTTTCTTGCGTGGTATGTATTGTTGACTCATCCTATCTATCAGCAAAATGTAGTGTCATTGTTTTAAATTTATTCTTTCTATATTAGAAAATTTACGTATTTTATGATAGAAATGCTCTCTTGGAGATTGTCTGAGTATAATGGTATACCTATGAAATAATCCTTTATGGAATTCAGTAAGATTAACTAAGAGCAAAGTAAAAAAAAGTGAAGTTCAAGGTCATAGAGAATGTCAAATCAGAAAATAATTACGCATTTGAATTGCTTTCAAAAGTTTGCATCACTGCATTAAATTAGATAAAATTACTTGAGAAGTAATGTTTAAAGTCATAGAGAAGAAAAAGTGAAAAAAAATCACACAACTGGATTGTATTAACCAATATAGGTGATTATATACTAAAACAAGATCCTGAACAGTTTCTTTGACACTGAGTTAAACATGAAGTATGACTGACGGACATGCGGAAAGACAAAGGAACGGAGGCATGGAGTAATCGAGACAAGGAGAAAAGGAGACTTTATAACAAACACTATATGTCCCTCCTATGGCGGGGCTTAAAAAAATAAAAACCTTTTAAAAAGAATGATGGCTTGAAGAATTGTATATGCATGATAAAACAAGCATGTTCTCAACGCAGAACCTACGTCGCATGACGTCATATCGGGTAAATGAGTTTAGTCCGACTTTTGGTGTTAGATCCATTATGACGTCATAATTAATCTAATATTACTTTTTCCCGTACTTTACGGCTTTAATCCAAGACTGTCTCAAGTAATGAAGTTGACAACTGTGGTAATGTGAATGGCATGCAACTATTTTGAAGGAATGCAAAAATCCTAAGAAATCTAAATAGTACAATATCTTGATGAAATGTGTCTGAGTCAAAGATTTGTTAAAGATTGTGTGTAAATTTTGTAATGTCTATCATGAAATGGCGTGCATTCCTTTTCATAATTATTTGTCATAATGGTTGGTGTGTAATAATAATGTTTCCCTTAAGTATTATCTTTTTAAATAAAAAAAAATACATTTTTTGATATATATTCACATTTTAAATCTGAACGTAACCCCAAAACAGCCATTTAATAATTAAATCCTGTGTAAGTGCAAAAAGGTCAACAAAAGAATTATTGATAAATAGAGTGTCTCTCATAAGTTTGCGGGGAAAGGTCTATATTTTAATCACTTTTTCTAATTATTTGGGTATGTTCTTCATTATATTAAAGATTGAAAACATTCTGACAAAGACTTTTGAAAAATATTTACAAATTTAGGTTGTAAATTGACTCAAAAAAAATTGAGCACATTTGCTATATTCCTTGAAATGTGGACTTAATCTTTTATGTCATTTGAATAAAAAAGAATTTATTATTGAATAATATTGCTTAATACGGTTCAGTTAATAAGGTCTATAAACGACGATGTTTGAAGAAGTATTTTTGTGATTTTCTATATTCTATTTTTTGACCAGTACCCGTAATAATGGCTGAAAATATAGTCGCAGTGTAAAATTATCATTCCAAGTTGCACAGGCTGCACTACATTTAATAACAAGGAAACATACCATATATTTTAATCTGACTGATAAGCGAGTGCTAATTTATCATTTTGAAAAGTTTGAAAATCTTGTGACAAAGACTTTTCCGACATTGGTTCTACCTTAAACTGAGCCTGGCCTGATTCTTTGTAGATTTTTTTTTACAGTATTTCAAGCCAAACCAAACATATGAATATAAAAATGAGTTTATCAAAATATCATTTATCTCATATGTGTTGTGGATACTTCCCAAAAAAGAATCTATGCTTCATTCACGGCTGTGCTTTATCAATAGCACTTCCGGATTCGACACAATCCCTCTATTCAAAATGTAAATTTATCGAAATTTTTTCTGAAAGTTCTTGTGTTATAAAATCATTTATTATAAGAAAAACTTTTAATAGTAAAAACAAGAAGAGATTTATTACCTCAATGAAATGTCAAATTTTATCAATGAAATATAAAGATATTGAACAGTAATCAAGCTCATAACCCCATTGAATGAAATATGGAGATAACGAACGGTATTCAAGCTCGAAGTTCATTTAAACAATACAAATCGCAAACACAGACTTCCAAAAACATAAAAGCCGGGATAAGGTGCAAGGGAGGAGTGAGCATCCCCTGCCGTCAAACCCACCGTGTGCTCTTTGTCATGAATGGAAAAAAAAAACCGGAAAAATCCGTAAACAATTCAGTGTGTAAATAATGACCTAACAATTAATATGAAAAACGTTAGTCAGCATTTGATTTAATGATAGGTTGTATTTACTGACAATGTCATTGTATCGACCATACACTTACAAAATGATGACTTCAAACGAGACTGTTGAAATACTTGTTTCATCAACTTGTTTTTCAATAGCTTGCCTCGTTTTAGAAATTGTTCATACGTAGAGTATGTTCTTGCATATCGAATTAAGTGGGAGACAAAAACCCATATGCAGGTGATGAGGGAGTGTTACTGCATAAGTAAGGGATGTTAACGATTGGAAAAATCGAAGTCATGACCTTTATCATAAAGGTTTTTTTGTTAGGTAACCATCGAAGTCTTTTTCTAGTAAAATATCCAATTATGAAACAGATGTGTCAGACCCTGTGGTATCTTTTATTTCAAGCTCACAGGGATATATCTTGTCGACACATGAATGGAAGTAACTATTGTTAATTGATAATGCGTCGTCGATATATCTAAATGTCGAGTTGAAGGCCACAGCAAGTGTTTCCTTCTTCTCATTTATAAACTTCTGAATAAAATCTGCTTCATATGAATACAAAAATAGGTCTGCTAATAAGGGGGCGCAATTGGTACCCATGGGAATTCCAACAGATCGTTGGAAGACCTGACCCCAAGACCATTAACTGAGAACAGACGTAAGTCAGAATTTCAAATCCACATAACTTTTGAAATAATTTTGATAACAGAACAAAATTCTCATCATATGTTTATACTGGAATGTTATACAAACCTTCAAAATTTTAAGTATGTATATTAAATAAAACCCAAGATATTCAAAATCAAAATTTTGACTTAAGTCTGTTCTCAGTTTATGGTCTCTGACCCTGATCTCCAGAAACTGCATAGATATTGTCAATCAGAAACTCAAGCATCTTTTTAATATCAACTTCAGAGTACTTGTGTCCTTAATCAGAATGCTTTTTGACGAAATAATTTTGCAAATGACCAATGACAAGGTAAGTAAATTTACGAGTTCCATTTTTATTGAAAAAGCAGCTGTCTATGATGTTATAAGCCTGGACTTTAATTTCTTGTTGGGAATGGTTGTATAAAGTGTAGAAAGGTCATACGTTTTGTTGTTATTGATTTTGGTAAAATTTTGTGGTTTCAAATTTTCTGGACGTTCCTTGTAGATTTTAAGTATCCACATCTGATTTACACCACTTCTCAAAGAACTGCGAACGATAGTATTGTTCTCCCGCCTACCTCCAAGTCAATTTTCAAAAGTTAACACATTTGAATGATTTTTCATATTTATGTAGATATTTATATGAATTTTCATAAAACATTACTTCTTTGGGAAAACAAAGAGAGATAACTCTATAATTTGGGTAAAACTCGTGTTTTTCACTATAGAAATCAACGGAAAACGGAAAATATTTTTAAAACATCTCCCCCCCCCCCCCCGTGAAACAAAAATTCCTTTTTACAGGTAATATGGACTGTCATTACACAAATTCATACCAAAGCTTTTTGTGTTTCACGGGGGGGGGGGGGGGGCATATGTTTACAGAAAAAAAAACTACAAAAATGCTTATTTTTTCACCAATTTCGAAGGGTTTTACAACTAAAACATTGTATTTCATTAATGATGTGTTTAATTTTATATGCGTAAAACATAAGAAAAGATTTAAGGAACATTTATTCATATCCAAGAATATTTTAAAATGTGTTGATGCTTTAAAGCCCGATTTCAATGGAAAATATCGTCTACCCCCCTTATTTTAAGAGCTGGAATTAGGGGTAATTAACTATTTAACACTGGCATTAAAATTATCAGTCAATTAGCATTGAACTGTTCTTTGCATTCAACAAAGATTTTACGGTCAAATTGCCATTAGTATTGAATTAAATGGGTGTAAAATGTAGGCGGGAATCGAGAGTTAGCGTGCGTAGTTCTTTACTGTGATACAGTACTCCCAAAGTTTCTCATTCACTAATGTTAATATTTTAATGAGGAGTTAAAGAAAAGAGGCTTGGTAGAACATTTACTGGCAAGAGTGTTTTAGCGATTGTAACGTCAGTTCCGACGTCCGTTTTGCTGGGCGACATCATTAACGCACGTACCTCGGTCATATTAAGGTCATATACATTTATATATGTACTAAACAATGATGGACGATGGTCTTTAAAATAAAAATGAATTCTTTGAAAGATATTTTTCAAATTTTAATTGCGATTAATTTTACAAGTGTAAAGCATGTTAAATCAAAGCTTGTGTTACTTTTTTATATGCTCTTCCCCGCCTCTTCTCTATTTTTCTCTCTCTTTCTTTCTCTCTCCTTCTTTTAATAATCTATTGAATACATTGATACACAGATATATACGATGGCCGACAGCGGCCGCCACTTTTGATTCTGAATATTGTCGTTTTGTACAGCTTTTTTGTCAATTTTCATTGACAAATTACAACTAAACTGGTAATGCTATATGTCCATATACAGTTTTTACACTGACAATTTACACTGGAGAAAATAAATCATCAAAATTCTTTCTTGTGATATAAAATGAAGATACATAAAACAGGTTACTTGAAGGTAATAAGCTTAAGGTTCTAGCAGAACAGCAAGGTCGGGGTGATTACAGATTAGTATTGTCTTCTAGATATTTAATATTATATGCTTTCTCGACAGATTGTAGTAATTAATTCATAAAATTCCATGTTAGTGTACCTGCTGGTCACATCATAGGTAACCAGGATGAAATTTTCCAGGTCTATCAGAAATTTGATTTTGTTCATAATCGGACGTGTCTTTGATGCATGAATTTTGTTTTATAAACAATGCGCACGAGGAAATGATCACATTAGTTACATGTACCTATATTTTCATTCCCGTGCCACATTGAAAAATAATTGGCCGACCAGGTGGAAGTCTTGAGAGGTTGCGTTGGCCTTTAAAAGTGTTTCAAGCATTTAGTTATTAATTTTACGTATTACAGAGCAAATACAGACTCCCACATTTAAGGTTGTCATTTTATTCTTGCTTAAAAACGGGTATATCTCCGTATCTAAAGTTAGGTTTTTGATACATTCCATAAACTTTTGATTGGATGCTCACATGTAGAGCTACTAAATCCTGTTTTTCTACCTCTACATAATAGGTAGAATCGAGTTGTCTCATACACTTTGAGGATCGAGATATATCCATTATATTCATGTATATCCATTACAACAAACGTATTACTTTTATTCGCCTTTTTAATTACAATCCCAAGAATATCTTTTCAATGATACAACAAGGTGACAGAATGACGATTTATGTCTAATCTAGGATTAACTGGGTTACGATATCTCAGACTAATTGAGGGAGAAAATCATTAAAATGCTTCTCATCTCTTTCAAGCCACCTGTTTTATGTATCTTAATTTCATATCACACGAAAGAATTTTAATGTTTTTCGCTGGTGTAAATTGTCAGTGTAAAAAGTGTACATGTACATATAGCATTACCAGTTTAGTTGTAATATGTCAACGAAAATTGACAAAAACGCTGTACAAAATGACAATATTCTTAATCAGAAAGTGGCGGCCGCTGTCGGCCATCGTAGATATAGCTACAAACATACGGTACAGAATTTCCCCCTTTTTTAAATGAGTACACATTTTTTAATTCAACTATAAAGTTTAAACCATTTACTCAATGTGATGTGATTCCTTCATGTCAGAAGATACACTCTATTCGTAATTGATAACTAGCTTTTATTGTTTGTTATGAATATTTTCGTGTTAATTCCCATTTCTTACTGATAATGTACAAAACATAAAATTCGAGGTTATGAAAATCAGAGCATATTTGATGATGGTAGCTGTAAGACTTACACTCAATTTACGTTTCTCCAAAGACAAATTATCTCTGGACAGCTGGTGTGTGGCGTGTTTTCTTTTACATCATTATTACATGTTATGTCATTTTCATACAAATTGACATAAGCTTATATCCCATTGTAAAAAAAAAAAAAATCAGAAGACATACACAAAATACCGTAGTTGTAAAATCAGTATCGGTTGTATTAGGTGCCAGTAACGTTTTTTTAAACCTCATGTCTTCTTAGTTGAAACAGTATCTTTTATTTGTGCAGGATAAAACTAAAAATACCGTCAATTCAGTTTCTGCAATTTTGATTGTAATTTAAAAAGTATCTCACAAGTACTTAAACACACGCATTTGAATATTTTGCTATCTATAATCGTTAAGGATGAATGCACTTAAGGCTGGATTTTGGAATCTGCTAAATAGTCTGGTCAATTACATTCATAATTTGAATGACAAATGATTAAGACTATATAATAAAATAATTGAATGCTTTTTTCGCCCTTACTTTGCAAATACGGAGAATGTATTCTTACCTTCCCTTGATTGAAGATAAGATTCCTAAACATGCATAGATGTGGACTTAGTATTTTAAAAAAAATATTGGGTTTAAAATCAGAATAGTAACAGAAAAATCCATAATCCCCCTCTGTGTGTGTGTGTGTGTGTGTGTGTGTGAGAGAGAGAGAGAGAGAGAGAGAGAGAGAGAGAGAGAGAGAGAATGTACGAAAGAGTTTTTTTTCTTTTAAATTATGAGTGTCATTGGTCATTTGCAAAATTATTTTGTTAAAAAATATTCTGATTGTACACACAAGTACTCTGAAGTTGACATTAAAAAGATGCTTGAGTTTCTGATTGACAATATCTATGTGGTTTTTGGAGACCAGGTCTTCAAACAATCTATTGGAATTCTCATGGGTACCAATTGCGCCCCGTTATTAGCAGACCTTTTTTGTATTCATATGAAGCAGAATTTGTCCAAAATCTTGTACGTGAAAAGAAGAAAACACTTCTTGTGGCCTTCAACTCGACATTTAGATATATCGACGACGTATTGTCAATTAACAATGGCTATTTCCATTCTTATGTCGATACGATATTCATGGTGAACTTGAGATAAAAGATACCACAGAGTCTGACACATCTGTTTCATATTTGGATATTTTACTTGAAAAAGACGTTAATGGTAATCTAACAACCAAGCTTTATGATAAACGTGATGACTTAAACTTTTCAATCGTCAACTTCCCTTACTTATGCAGCAATACTGTAAACGTGGTTATTTTGACGAGTTGAAAAATTGACGATTTTTTGTTTACGAAAATTGACGAGTGTTAATTTTGACGAAATATTGAATAAAGAGTTATGTACATCTTTGATTTCACAAGATTAAAACAAAAATGAATACAAAGCACTCTTAAAAAAACCAGTTTCAAAACTAGTACTCAGAGTAATTTCGCCAGAAGCTAGGGGAACAAAAACTTGATGGAAACATTGGCTTAGTTGACTTGAGAACGTCTACGATTAAGCCGCTCTGTGCGAGTTCACGATGTTATTAGCAAGGACCGCGACTTCCTCGGGAACTCATTTACAAGCGTTCTCATCAATAAAATTTAATTTTGCTTGTAAAAACCATCTACAGTGTATAAGATTTGATTGAATTAATTGCTCTTTTGTACTAGTCTTTGTTTTCATTATAACGAGACCGATTGCCTGAGGTGACAAAGTAGGTCAAACACGGCGTGATAATTACGCAAAGTTAGAATGTTGTGACCATGGGTAATAATAGTATATGACATACTCAATGGTTTTTAAAACTGTGATTATATGTTTTCATAACTATTTACAAAAAAATTAAACAGTAATTTTGATCTAGTTTTAATGGGGGAAGCCGAGAAAATTAAGCGGTAAACTTGTACAACGGTCAATGTCTGTTGTGACGCTATATGTATGATGTGAAGTTTGACGAGTGGAAATTTTGACGAGAAAAGAAAAATCGTCAATATAGTCAAAATTAGCACGTCGTCAAAATTTCCACGTTTACAGTATACCTTCATCACCTGCATACGGGGTATACATCTCTCGGTTGATTCGATACGCAAGAGGATGCTATACATATGTACAATTTCTAAAACGAGGTAAATTATTGACAAATAAGTTGATGAAACAAGAATATCAGCTGTCTCGTTTAAAGTCATCATTTGGTAAGTTCTATGGTCGATACAATGACCTTGTCAGCAAATACAATTTATCATTGAATCAAATGCTGACTGACGTTTTTCATACCAATTGTTGGGCCATTATTTACACACTGAATTGTCGACGGATTTTTCCCGTTATTTCCCGATCATGACAAGGAGCACACGGCGGGTGTGACCGGTCGGCAGGGGATGCTCACTCCTCCATGGCACCTGATCCCACCTCTGATGTTTGGAGGTCCTTGTTTACTCTGCTCCTATTTTGTATTGTTTAATGGACTTTCGTGCTTGAATACTGTTCGTTATCTCCATATATTTCATTGTTAATCTCCTTTTTAAACAAATTTACATACACAAATATACAACTACTATTAAACGGAGAATAACAAACAAAACATTTCACGTCCTCATTATCATATGGAAACTCAAGAATTCTTGTTTTTCATTCTCATTGTTAGGCCGTTATTTACACACTGCATTTTCGACGGTTTTTTCGTTATTTTCCCGATCATGACAAGGAGCACACGGCGGATGTGACCGGTCGACAGGGGATGCTTACTCCTCCATGGCACCTGATCCCACCTCTGATGTTTTAGAGGTCCGTATTTGCTCTGCTCAAAAAAATGTATTGTTTAATGGACTTCTGAGCTTGAATACTGTTCGTTATCTCCATACATTTCATTTTAATTGTATATTAGAAGAATAATTTATGAAAAAAGACATAAAAATATCCTTGACCCGGGGTGTATATTCGGGGGGGGGGGGGATTGGGTTGTCCACAAGTACCCGTGACAAGTACGTTTGAGTTTGTTTACTATTTTTGTGTTGTCTTCAGTAAAATAATAAAATTTTCTTTCCACTGGTACTTTATCAATATCATTAAAATGTATAGAATTAATCCAGTCAGCACACGTTGTAAAACAAATATGCATTACACAATAAAGTGAATAGGATATGTCCATCGAAAGTTATGTAAGATGTATTGTAGAGATTTTCGACTTATTCAATATGTGATATTAGTGTTTACATCAAAACAAATGTTATAATAAGGGTCTGTAGGTCTGTGCCATTTTTTTTAAATACAGCTCCATAAAAAGGCGATTTGTTATTAAATACTTTATACATGTATTATATAACTAATCTCCACTTTGCTAAGTGATTTGTTAAGGAAAAAAACAAGTGTCATGTGTTTAGTGGAAAAGGGAAAATTGTCCCTTATTGTTACAAATACATGTAGCTGTAATATTATCATGCACTAAATTTCTATCCAAATCTCTATCCTATAAATATTTTTTACAAGCACCAAAGAAGACCTGTTTCTTAAAATTCTGCATTGAACATCTTTTGTTTCTTTACAAAGAATCTCTTTATCGAGGCTTACATGCCCTCCTAGACTTGCTAAAGTCTCTATTTTTTTTTTATTCTTTGTCCATTTATTCTTTGTCCATTTTTGTATTGCTGTCCTCTGCACTCTACCATAGTTAAATGTTATAAAACATAGATATGTTTGACATTATCAAAAATTATAAGAGAGAGCACTAAAACAAGTTTAATGCACTCCTTTTGAGCGTGTTTTCAGTGCATGTTTTATCTTAGATAGTGTAGGCCAGAATGATATCATACGAAACTTCTCAAGATTAGTCGGAAACATCTTGAAGTAAAAACCTTAAAGGAAGGGGCGAGGAAAATATTCTAGTTTGTACCAGAATATGTATGAGCAACTTGACACTTGCTAGAACAATGCCATCTTCTAGTAAATTATTTTCACCGAAATGAAAAGTTATTAGATTTAGTTCAGTAAAACAGTTTATCGGGAATTTTTAGCAACCATCTAATTTTGGCATTATTACCGGATTTTGACAACGTTAAAATTAAACCTCACAAGCCAGTCAAAGAACTACGAACGATAGTATTGTTCTCCCGCCTACCTCCAAGTCAATTTTCAAAAGTTAAGATATTCGAATGATTTTTAATGTTTATATTGATATTGATATGGATTTTCATAAAACATTACTTCTTTGGGAAAACAACGAGAGATAACTCTAAAATTTTGGTAAAACTCGTGTTTTTCACTATGGAAATAAACGGAAAACGGAAAATATTTTTAAAACATCCCCCCCCCCCCCCGTGAAACAAAAATTCCTTTTTACGGGTAATATGGACTGTCATTTCACAAATTCATACCAAAGCTTTTTGTGTTTCACGGGGGGGGGACATATGTTTATATACCAAAAAAGACAAAAATGCTTATTTTTTCAGCAATTTCCAAGTGCTTTACAACTGAAACATTATATTTTACTAATATATATGCTTAATTTTATATGCATAAAACATAAGAAAAGATTTCAGAAACATTTATTCATATCCAAGACTATTTCAGAATATGGTGATGCTTTATAGCCCGATGTCAGTGGAAAATATCGTCAACCCCCCCTTATTTCAAGAGCTGGAATTAGGGATATTTTACTATTTAGCACTGGAATTAAAATAATTCGTCAAGTAGCATTGAACTGTTCTTTGTATTAAACAAAGATTTTATGGCCAGAATCTACTCATCCGATTGAGATGAATACATACATACATACATACATACATATATATATATATATATATATATATATATATATATATATATATATATATATATATATATATATATATATATATATATATATATATATATATATATATATATATATATATATATATATATATATATATATATATCCCAATCATTTCTTTTATAACATTACCAATAATTTTTGGGTACAATGAAACAACGAGACTTTCCTGCTAAATGCAGGGTGTTTCACAATAAATGTCACACATCTAAAGGCAGAAAGAAAAATTAAAACAAAAGCTACATATACATTTTATATATCATTGTAATCAGCAGATATTCAAAATTATTATTTTATGTCAGAGGTATCAAACATACTCCATTTCAGTTTCTATGGCAACGATTTCCTAAAATGTTGTGCTCAAAGTGTTTCCCTACCGTTGTCCTAAATAACTTAAGAGACTCGTTTCAGGATTTTCTGACCACTGCTTTGTACGTTTCACAAGATACTTGACAGTTTTCTTGTTTTATATCTAGCTTTTTATAGAACCCCCAAATTGCATATCTATTTTAATTTAAATAAATGTGTCATTTCAGAACTACTGGTATGTGCTGACGTCCACTTCTTTCGCTCTTTCAATCAATCTTACAAACTTTAACCGACTCTGAATGTTAGTTGGCTTTAAATGCTGCAATGCTGAAATCTTGTATGCAAACACACTCAATTCAAATCGAAGATTTCTAAATACACTTGATTTACTTCCATTGTCAAAATCCTTTTCCTTAAAACCAGACCTAACTGACTTTCCTGAAGTTTTCTCAATGATTGACTTCACTTTGACAATGTTATCATATGTGCATACCCCATAACATAAAAATGCTCTAGTTAACTATAGCTTACTATAGTATCTAAGTTTTAACTATAATAAATCAAAGTTTTTACTATAATAAATCAAAGTTTTTACTATAATAAATCAAAGTTTTTACTATGATAAATCAAAGATTTTACTATAATAAATCAAAGTTTTTACTATAAT
Organism: Saccostrea echinata; assembly: GCF_033153115.1. Taxonomy (NCBI): domain Eukaryota; kingdom Metazoa; phylum Mollusca; class Bivalvia; order Ostreida; family Ostreidae; genus Saccostrea; species Saccostrea echinata. The sequence goes on along the minus strand of NW_026889803.1, from coordinate 54,360,283 downwards.
AAATCAAAGTTTTTACTATAATAAATCAAAGTTTTTATTATAATAAATCAAAGTTTTTACTATAATAAATCAAAGTTTTTACTATGATAAATCAAAGTTTTTACTATAGTATATCAAAGTTTTTACTATAATAAATCAAAGTTTTTACTATAATAAATCAAAGTTTTTACTATGATAAATCAAAGTTTTTACTATAGTATATCAAAGTTTTTACTATGATAAATCAAAGTTTTTACTATAATAAATCAAAGTTTTTACTATAATAAATCAAAGTTTTTACTATGATAAATCAAAGTTTTTTCTATGATAAATCAAAGTTTTTACTATAATAAATCAAAGTTTTTACTATCATAATAAATCAAAGTTTTTACTATGATAAATCAAAGTTTTTACTATAGTATATCAAAGTTTTTACTATGATAAATCAAAGTTTTTACTATAATAAATCAAAGTTTTTACTATAATAAATCAAAGTTTTTACTATGATAAATCAAAGTTTTTTCTATGATAAATCAAAGTTTTTACTATAATAAATCAAAGTTTTTACTATCATAATAAATCAAAGTTTTTACTATGATAAATCAAAGTTTTTACTATAATAAATCAAAGTTTTTACTATAATAAATCAAAGTTTTTACTATGATAAATCAAAGTTTTTACTATAATAAATCAAAGTTTTTACTATAATAAATCAAAGTTTTTGCTATGATAAATCAAAGTTTTTACTATAGTATATCAAAGTATTTTTAGTGTATATTTCAGATTGTTATATTTTATATTCTCAAATTCATAATTGCACATTTTTTATATTAATTGGAAGTATTGCTTGTATATACTCCAAAGTAAAGTTCCATAGTAAATCAAAGTATGAAGCATTTACTAAAGTTAACTATAGACAACTTTAGTAAACTATAGTTAACTGTAGTAAATTTTTGTTAGAGTCATTCTCACTTTAAGACCTAAGAATGCCCTGTTGAATTAGTCATAGTCCGACAGATCCAATTATGCTACGATATCAAGATATGCATTTCATACAGATGCAGCAAGACAGTAAATTTCGTTAAAAGATAAAAATCAAACCTATCAAGCAATGTTTTTAAAAGATTATAGCTAGTTTTTACTAAGATTGAAGATTAATTTTACTGTCAATAATATTTTGTGAATTATATACATGTTATAAATACGTTTCACAAGATCAAAACAATCTCATATTTATAAATATAAAAAATATTGGTATAACAGAACAGACACAAGAAATCAAGACTTTAATTTCACCTGTACAGAGTATCAAATCTAGTCATTTGTAAATCTGTTGAGAAAAATGATGCGATGTATCAATATTGCCGTGGGTATGCCTTACATTTTTGGACTATATATATATGTTCAAATGCCGTCCCTTGGAAAACCATCTTACTTTGCCTTTAACAGAACAATGAATATGGTATGGTACATGTATTAAACAATTTTGATTTATCTAAAAATAATAAATTATGCTCAAATTATAAATTAAATATTCGAACAAATCTCCACTTTATCAAATAGCATGTTCAAAATGCGTTTTGTTGGGTTAGTTTCTTCTCTTCGTGGTACTGTTGACTGTGACTGAGCTCTTTCTGGTGGACAAGGCCGCTCCCTGGCGTTTGCGACGGTGGACCCGAATTATTTGTCGTTCAGTGTGTAGGTGCAAATGTGTATCAGTGACTGGTTGCCCTGCCTGTGGTCCAGTATGTGGATACGGATGTAGTAAAGTTTGCGGAAAGAAACGGGATGCTATTTGGGTAAGCAGATTTTCCTATTGAATCAAAGCTGCAAAAATGATTGAAAGCTTTTGAATTCTATTTGCTATCAGTCATGATAAGGTAATTACATTAACAAAAATTTATATGTCAGAAATATGTGTATTTTTCATGTCAGCAAGTGGACATGAGACCCGTGCCTTGCAAGTTTTCCGACTGGGATTCCAATGGTGACGTAAAAATTGATCTAAAAGAATTTGCAACTATATCAAAAGCCAGCACCAAAAATGCAAATCTCCAAAAAGCATTTAATCTTACTGACACGAATGGTGAGGGTTTTTTTTTCTTTCGATTGTTAACATTTTTATGGCTCTTTGTTCATAGTGTTGATACACTGTCTCTCTTTTCAATTATTTTATTTCCACACATTGGTGTAAGAAATTGCGAAGCAATGCTTTTTAATGATTTTAAAAAGTCCCTTTTCTTCAGAAACATTATTTTTAGCAGTGATGCTGAAAAAAGGGGGAGAGAGCTAATTTCTTTTTCTTATAAATATATTACTTTATTTCAGGAGATAAAATAGTTTCAGAGGAGGAGCTTCGCAAAGCACCACTTGTGTTCGAAAAGTGTTAACAAATTCATTAGATGAGCATCCATGTCAGAGGAGAAACTGGATTTGATTATCTGTAATAAAGAATAATGGACACATCAATTTGTTTTTTTAATCTTTTTTTTTGGGGGGGGGGGGGAGAGAGAGAGAGAGAGCATATGCACAGATTTTAATGAGATCAGGATCCTGAAATCTAAAATTCCTTTCAAAAAAAGGCTTGACATTATGAACAAGGAATATTGCTATTCGAATTTTTCATACATGTCAGCAAGAGCAATAAACAAGAAAATGGAAAATAAGATTCTTATTAAATTTTTGAAAGCCTTTCTACCAGAGATAATACTGTACAGAAAAGACAACAAAAATCAGATAAATAGACATTTATATACCTGAATATATGACCATCATAGCTAGCAATTATGGCTAAAATCTGCAGTTTCTTTTAGGCCATTAGTATCCCTAGGGAAATACTAAAAAAAAATACAGTCTACTATTATAATTATTGAATGAAAAGAAAGACCTTCATGTGGAGTTGAATTTGAAAATAGTACGGTGATTCTCTAATACACAGTATATTGCAGATAAGAAGAATATGCATTAACACAGATTTCATCATTATCATTGTGGCTAAATAATTAATACATGTATACATTTATACATATCTTAAGCTTGCAGAATGTTTGTATGAAAGCGGCGATTAAATAAAATATTCTATTAAGAATATGACAGTAAAAAATTGATTAAGAGAAGAGCAACGTTGATATATACAAATGGAGGACATTTCTCACAAAACTTGGTTTTGTCTCTCGGATGCGTTAATAATCATTGCTATTTCATGATATTCATGCTTGAATAAAGACAAAACCTATACTCACAGTTCACTTTCTAATGATGAAATTCATCAAAATCATATTTCTGTTTCAGTGTTTAATATTTTTAACATTCCAGTCAGCCGATGTGAGTTCGATCTACCCTACCTATATTGGATTCCTAAACTTCATAAAAAAAATCCTTCCAAACAAAGATACATTTGCCGGGTCCAGCAAATGCACTACCAATCTTCTAACTCTTCTCCTCACAAAAATATTAACTGCTGTAAAGGAGAAACTTCAGATACACTATGCTACAACATATTCTAAAAGTAGTGTAAAATAGATATCACATTGATTTTCAAAAACTCAAAAAAAAAAATTAAAAATCTTTTTTTCTAAATCTAAATTTAGTAACATCAAAAAGACGACTTGTCCATATACTTCATACATCATTCCTCACGATAAATTAAAAACAAGGCTTTTTGATATCATAGAAAACTGCTTCTTCATTAGTAATGGAACTCAGAAATTTTCTTATCTTGTAATTGATCATCAACAAAATTACTTTATTAAAAAATCATCCTCATTCTTTACACAGTTACACTGAAGTTGATATTAACTGAAATGCAACAAAAATTTAATCATGGCGGTCGCCGATTTTAACAATGGCGCAGCTTGTTTAACCATGGCGGGCCGCCATGGTAAAACCCTGTAGTGACAGTAAAACTGTCCCATAGTTTATTTTCCTGAGTGTGGAAGGCGGCCAACGGGAAATGACTCTTGCTAAAATTGCGTCTATAAAAACTATCTAGTGCTATAGCGAATTTTCACCCTTAACATCCTGTGTGGGGATTGAAGGAAATAAATTTTAATTCTAAAGTCCAACTGCAACTACAACTATCCAACTTAAATCCTTACTTCAAGTTGCTGCAGCCCGTACCAGGTACCAGATATCCAACGACTTATTATTTCAAGATCTGTACGTGAGATTCAAATCTGCGAACAAAAGGTAAGTATGTATGTTTAAAGCTTCACTTTGGAAAGTACTATGAATGGATTGACATAATAAGTACGTCCAATAGATTTTGTCAGAGTGCCTTCCAAAAGAAGAGAGTTCAGTCTTTATAGAAACAAAGGCATACTGTGAGGTAGGGCAGTGAGTTTCCAAAACGTCAAATAATGCAAAATTGATATTTAAAAAAAAAAAATCTAATTGTGTTTTAACACAGCATCTTCTTTTTATATCAAACAATAATAGAAAATTGCAAGTACTTTTGAAAACCCAGCATAAAGAAGAGCATGCACAGTTGGGGGGGGGGGGGGTCGCAATCCCCCCCCCCCCCCCGGATTTGTAGAATTATTAGATGTTTACATGTATATTGAAGCAAATAAAAAATGCCAATATGATTGTAAAGCTTTGATTGCTTATTCTTTAATATGTGTATAGAAGATTCTTTTTATATAGAATATTTATCACACTGTAATAATGATTTTATGAGTTTGTACAAGCCAGACGTCATAACTTTTTCATTTTACATGCTGAATACTATCATTTGGTAAATCAAAAAAAAAAATTCAAAAAAAAAAAGGATCGTTCGGGATTTGAACCCGGCACCCCTCACATGTTAAGCGAGAGTCATTTTTTTTTCTCTTTTTAAGCGAGAGTCATACCCCTAGACCATGGAGGCACTTGATTACATGGTAAATTAAATGCAAACATTATGTCACATATAATGTTTATATTCACGTTTGATATTTTACACAATACATGATGTCTAATTTAGCCTTTACTAAACAGTTCTAATAGATGTAATAAGAATATAAAGTCCGCCGACAACCTGTATTATACGTAATAACTCTCCAGATGCGCCTGTGCTAAAAATAGTGCCAAGCGACTTTTAATACAATTAATAATTAAAAAAAAAAACGGGCGGGACACTTTGAGAGGGGCGAGACAGGCCCTAGGGAGTTATGGTATAAAATTTCATTGCAAAAGCTCAAAAGCTTCTTGAGATATCGCCCGGAAACGAAAGTGTTACACACAGACGGAATGTATGAATTTACGACCTTGAACTTTGACCTTTTGACCTCAAAATCGATAGGGTTTTTCTTTAGGCTATAGGGAGTTGCCATGCTAAATTTCAATATTCAATAGGGGTCTTCCTTAGGCCACAGCAAGTTTTTAAGTAAAATTTCATTGCAAAAGCTCAAAGGATTCTCGAGATATCGTACCGAAACGAAAGTGTTAAAACAGACAGAATTTATGAATTAATGACCTTCACCTTTGACCTATTGACCTCAAAATCGATAGGGTTTTTCTTTAGGCTATAGGGAGTTGCCATGCTAAATTTCATTGCGAAAGCTCAAAGGGTTCTTGAGATATCGCGCGGAAACGAAAGTTTTACAGACAGACAGAAATACAGACGGACGGATGGACGGACGGACAGACAGACCCAAATTAATATCCCCCACTTTCAGTGAAAGCGGGGGACAAAAATTGTAGATATAAAATGATAGAGGTTTCTAACTTTTATTCTCTGCGACTAAAACACGAATTTACATTTTAATATCCTTTTCGTAATAGAGAAAAACTTTCTATAGATGATTTTAAAACGTTTATAGTTTTACATATGTCATATAAACAAAATCACATTGCGTAATTTGATTTCAACCCTTGTAGCAAACCTTAGATGATTTCAGTCCTCACCCTTTGGGCTTCGGTCGATACACAATTCTAGGGCTGATACTAGAACGAAATCAACAGTATGATATTATATGTTAACTTCGAACAATTAACAGTTCTTAATAAAGATTCGTCTTTGATTTAACATCATAGAGTCTGACACATCTGTTTCATATTTGGTTACTTTACTAGGAAAATACTAATAGCAACCTAACTTTATGAAAAACGTGATGACTTCAACTTTTCTATCGCCATCTTCCTTTATTTATGTATCAATATACCATTATCATCTGTATATGGAGTTTATATCTCCTAGTTTATTCGATACGCAATTGTAAAATTTTATCATGTAATCGATCTCGATTCATTCAAAAGTTGAAAGTCACTAATATAATCAAGAGATAAACAAAATCTCATTACAATCTAATTCAATAGATAACCCGTAAAAATATAGTTATATTTTTCAAGGTTTTGTTGTCCTATTTTTATCAATAAAAGTTTATAAAATTTCACCGATAAACTACCGTGTTACAGGTTGTTTTAGTGATCGGCAAATTTAGCGATTTTTATACTATAAGTGAGCATTAATTAATTAGAAAGCCTATTTAATTTTTTACTGATCTTGAGGATAACTCTTTTCATTATCGATAAATTTGACTGGCTTATTTGTGAGGTTTAATTTTAATGTTGTCAAAATCTGCTAATAATGCCAAAATTAGATGATTGCTAAAATTTCCCGATAAACTGTATTATTAAACTAAATCTAATAACTTTTCATGTTGGTGAAAATAATTTACTAGTAGCTGGCATTCTTCCTCCTTGCAAGTGTCAAGTTGCTCTAACTTATTCTGGTACAAACTATAATATTTTCCTCGCCACTTCCTCTAAGACTTTTACTTCAAGATGTTTCATACTAATCTTGAAAAGTTTTGAATGACATCATTCTGGATTACACTATCTAAATAAAACATTCACGGAAAATACGTTGGAAAGGAGTGCATTAGACTTGCTCAAGTCTCTATGTTTTAGTGCTCTCTTTTATAATTTTTTGATAATGTCAAACACATTGTTATTGTACTTGTAATATTGTTATATAAAATTTATATAGCGCTTTATCAATTTGAGTCTTCTAAAGCGCTTTACAATTAAAATATTTCAAAAGAGACAATGTTTAAAATACATAAAAAAAGACATGTGAATAAAATTAATCATAATGTTTTCTATCTAGATATAAAGCCATATTTATATTAAGAAATCACAAATTAAAAGCTAGTTCGAAAAGATGTGTTTAAAGATCCTTTTTAAAACTAGGCAGTGAAACACATTCTCTAAGTTTAAAAGGCAGAGAGCTCCAAAGACTCGATGCGGCCTTGTCTAAACGACCGTCTCTGTATATTTCCGTGTGTGTCCGAGGTACCTGGAGAAGATGCGAGGATTCTGAACGTAGTGATCGTGGCGGGTTGTAAACAGTCAGGATGTCTCTCATGTATAGAGATAGGCTGCGAAGGGATTTGAAAGTGTATAGAAGGATTTTATATTGGATCCTGTATTGAACTGGGAGCCAGTAAGATGGATCAGAGTGGAGTATTTTGGTCGGATCTTTTGGAGCGCGTTATTAGTCTTGCGGCTGTCTTTTGCACTCTCTGAAGTTTGCCGATGTGTTGAGAATGAACACCATATAGCAATGCATTGCCGTAATCTAGTTTAGATGTAACTAAGGAATTCACTAGAGTTTTACATTCTTCGTCCCTAATAAACGGACGAATGCGGCCAATTCTGCAAATGTTCATATATGCTGAATGCGAAATTGAGATATATTGCTTTTCCATGGAGAGGGTGTTGTCAAAGAATACGCCTACATTTTTTACAGAAGATGCATGCATCACTTACAATACAATCATCGAATCGTAACTCAAACCTCTTCATATTTTTAAGTCTATGTTTCGGTGCAAAGACTTTAAGTCGTTGAGTTTGAGAAGGTTGGCACTCATCCATCTACGTATGTCCGATAAACAATATGAGAGTCTTTGGGACATATCGGTCCAATTATCACTTGGTTCAGCAATGATGTATATCTGGGTGTCGTCGGTGTATATATGGTGCGTCATTTTATGACGTCTGCAGACTTCGCTGAGGGGTTTAGAGAGTAGACAATATGTTTGATAACATTTAACTTTGGAAGAGAGCAAAGGACAGCAATACAAAAATGAACAAAGAATTTAAAAAATAGAGACTTGAGCAAGTCTAGGAGTGCATGTAAGCCTCAACATAGGGATTCTTTGTATAGAAACAAAAGATGTTCTATGAGGATTTTCTTTGGTGCTTGTTTAAAATATTTCCTGTCCACAAGTACCTGCCTATAACCAGTGATAAATATTTGAATACATTATGTACCATATATCATGTTTCCAAAAGCAAAGTAGAAGTGGTAACGTGAATTGCACACATGTAACTATTTTGCGTATGTCATATACAGAGACCAGTTGACCAAAGGATTATATTATATTATAGGACGATGAACAAATGAAAGACGACTGTGACCTTTGTATAAACATTTACTTCAAAACTTTATTATTTTGTTTCGTTTTATTTCGTATTCGATTGTAAAACTCGAGCATTTTTGCATGCATCAATTCATACAACTTCAACTTGGAGTAGGTTAAAGAAATACAGATGAAGATATTGGAATCACTTGGTCAAATGCCACTTGATTTTTTTTTTTACAATGGGATGTAAGCTTATGTCAATTTGTATGAAAATAACATAACATGTAATAATGATGTAAAAGAAAACACGCCATACACCAACTGTTCAGAGATAAATTGTCTTTGGGGAAACGTAAATTGAGTGTAAGTCTTACAACTACCATCATCAAATATGCTCTGATTTTCATAACCTCGAATTTTATATTTTGTAAGTTATCATTAAGAAATGGGAATTAACACGAAAATATTCATAACAAACAATAAAAGCTAGTTATTAATTACGAACAGAGTGTATCTTCTGACATGAAGGAATCACATCACATTGAGTAAATGGTTTAAACTTTATTGTTGAATTAAAAAATATATACTCATTTTAAAAAAGGGGGGAATTCTTTAACGTATGTTCGTAGCTATATATGTATCAATGTAATCAATAGATTATTGAGAGAGGGAGAAAGAAATACATAAGAGACGACGAAGAGCAAATAAAAAAGTAACGCAAGCTTTGATCTGACATGCTTTACACTTGTAAAGTCCTGTCTCATCTCCACACCATCCCTACCCCATCCCAGCCATGGTTCAAATGTCAGAATGTATAATCAATCGCAATTAAAATTCTTCAAGCCATCATTTTTTCTAAAAGGTTTTTATTTTTTATGCCCCGCCATAGGAGGGACCTATAGATTTTGTTATAAAGTCTCCTTTTCTCCTTGTCTCGATTACTCCATTCCTCCGTTCCTCTGTCTTTCCGCATATCCGTCAGTCATACCTCATGTTTAGCCCAGTTTCAAAGAAACTGTTTAGAATAGTTTTATCATATAATGACCTATATTGGTTAATACAATCTAGTTGTGTGATTCTTTTCACCTCTATCTTCCGTATGACTTTGAACCTTACTTGTCAAGTAATTTTATCAAACTTAATATAGTGATACAAACTTTTGAGAGTAATTCAACCGCGTCATTATTTTCTGATTTGACATTCTCTATGACTAGAGCTTTGCCTTTTTTAAGATTTGCTCTTAGTTAATCTTAATGAATTCTATAAAGGAATATTTCATAGGTATACCATTATACTCAGAAAATTTCCTTGAGAGCATTTCTAGCATACAAAATGTAAATCTGCTAATATAGAAAGAATAAATTTAAAACAATGACACTCCATTTTGCTGATAGATAGTATGAGTCAATATACCATGCTACAAAAGACTTCAACTATCAGAACTATCAGTTTTATTTAAAAGTACGAAAAATATTCCTTCTATCATCTTATTTTATTTCTGGTAGCTCTGACAGAAAAATAAGGTCAATTTCTTTCTATGTGTTCCAAAGAGCGGGACATTCGTGTCTTGTGAATATATTTCTAGTTGGAAATAATAAGTAAATAATGTAAGATTTACTGTAAAGAGTTTTTTTTTATTGAACAGATAGTGTGAAAATACACATTTGTGACCCATTCGTGCAAAAAAAGTACATAAAAACATAGTTGTTTATTATAAAGGATATGATATTATAAAGGAGGCGGACAATTCATAACCGAATTAGGTTCATTACATGCTTTGAGTTATAATCTGTCAACAGCAGCACCTTATTTCTCAATGGATAGATCAGATTGCATTTGATATCATTATTCATTTGTTTTTCTGGTAATCTCTATACTTTTGACATCTTCAATGTTTGTTATTGTGTAAATTTATATTCATTCCTGAAACAGGTGCTGGTTTAATTTGTATATTATAACGCGATCAATACTAGGAAGAGGAAAATAACTGTGTTATTTATTTATCAATATATGTTACAAATATGTCCTAAAATTTCAAGCTTAGTAATTTTCCTCTATGAATAATTTTTTTCAGATATGTTTTATTTTCAATAAGGTGCATTGCTGTTAAACGAAATGCATGTACATGTATAGAGAAATCTTTAAAATTATTAGGTTTCTTTTTATTTTAAATTCTAAATGCATCTCCTGTAGTTTTGTACATATAACTTTCTACGCTCTATACAACCATTCTTCGCGATTAATTAAAGAATGCATATATAGAGAAGCGCTCCTTCAATAAAAATGGAACTTGTAAAATGTTATATCTTGTGATTTGTCATCTACAAAATTCCTTGTTAATAATCGATATGTTTTAACATACAAGTACTCTGAAGTTGATATTGAAATGATTCTGTAGTTCCTCATGACAATATCTATACCGTTTAAAATGTAGGTCTTTGACCTATTTATTGAAAATCGTTATCAATGAAACTTTTTTGCCATTTAATTAGACACATCATTGTATTATAGACTTTCAAAGAATTTTGCAGGGATAACAATGTATACAAGGCAAATTCAGTAATAGCAAATGCCAATTAGATTTCGGTGCACGTGAATGTGCGTGTTTTCTTAAATTGCCACCTGCATCATTTCTTTATATCTCATAATAGAGAGCTACATATCAGATTTCAAACACTTTCACTGAAAATTTGTGAAGTTACATCGATCAGAATATTCCACTAGCTTTTATGTATTAAATTTGTTATATTATTATGATGTAGAGATTCATTATACATGTATTTACATAAACTCCTGATATTGTCATGTCTTGTTGAAAAATATAACCACTTCCAATCTTAGCTTACCTGAATTCAGAACACGTGCACTTGCATAAATGTTTAAGAGTACTCACTTACAAATTTTATAGTGTCTCGAAATACATACCTGTCGTAAATTTTCAGAGTATTTTATCGAATAGTAAGAGAGTTACAGCCAATAAAGTAGTAGCCAATCAGATTTCAGCTCGTGTGCATACATTTTCTTGTATTCAGATTTCATAATACCGTACTGTAAAAACTTATCATACCCCTCTGTACTATTGATTCCTAAATATATGCGAGGAACTAAGCACCACTCGAGCAATAACATTACTCGCTTTTATTTTTATGGTGCGCGATAATAAGAAAATCGCCAAAAATAAGGAATCTACAGTATTTTAAATCCGTCCTATTTTGTTTGAAAATAAGGAAGTTATGAATTTTTAAAGTTTCAGCCAATTAAATTGGAGAACATGTATCATGTGCGTGATTCAAGAATCATATCTTGTACAACCTAATAATATATACTTATATTTGGAATTTCAAAGCATGTTGTCTAATAACAATGAAGTTCTCTAGATTCTTGTCACAACCAATCAGAGCGAAGCACAAGCATGCATAAAAATAAATTCTCTTGACTACAAATATTTATTTTTATCCCATGTTTTCCCCTTTATCCCGTGGATATGACTCATAGGATAATTTTTTTCAAATTCCACAGTTAAGTGTAGTTGTGACGTCACAATTGTTTTTGCTTTAGAGTGATGAAGTAAAATAAAGTTGAGTCCTGTATAAAACAGTGTAAAACATTGGTTGTGAAGTATTAAACATGGGATAAAAAGAATCTCCCATGATTTGTAGTTGGATATGACTTTTATTCAACTCGTTGTGTGTTTTTATCCCCTCACCAAGGCTCGGGGATAAAAAGAACAAACAACTCGTTGGATAAAAATCATATCCAACTACAAATCATGGGAGGTCCTATATATATACGCAGTTTCAAAGCATTTCATAAAAAAAAAAATATCACCTCTTAAGCTATTTCAATTATATCAGTCATTTTAATCATCGCATGCGCACGCACAAATCTACATTTATTTGTACACACCATGCTCATTTACCCTAAAACTGTTTCTTTTCTTTTTTTTTCAAAAAGAAAAGAAAATACCATTTTATAGCGTGATTGTTAATTTTATTCCATTTTACATGCTTGAAATTTATGTAAATTTTACGCATTTAAGGATTTAAAAGCGGCTAATTTTCTATTTCTGAATGCTCATGATGTCGAGTGTGGCATATTAATCATGTAATTAATAAGGTAATTAGGAACTCATGCCTTCAAAACGCGCAATCAAAGACATCAATTAGATAAACTGTGAAAACTTATCAAAACAAACGTATTTGTAAAACATTAAATCGAGACTAACGGTAAAAAATGATGACTTGTTTTAGGATTAATTGAACAAAAAATCATTTATTTTCTACTTAAGTCTAAATATCCGAGTAGCCGAGCAGCAGTTCTATCGACATCGCATTGTTCGGCGGTTGGCCGGGTACTCATTAACAACACTATATATATATATATATATATATATATCTGCCCTGCTATTCATTATCAACCCTGCAAAGTCCGTAGCAGCCGTGAAAGCTCATATGGCTACGGTGACGTCATGCATATCACACATGCAAAAAAAGGTGTATTAATGACAACGTATGTAATAAATATATTTATAATTTCTGTTTGTTACAAATCACAAATTTAAAAAAATAAAGATTATAATTCCACGTGTACAGAGTATCAAATCTAGGCATTTGTAAATCTGTTGAGAAATTGGATGCGAGATGTCAATATTTTAGTGGGTCTGTCTTACCTTTTAGGCCTATATATAAGTAAAGCTGTTCCTGAAAAAAAAAACCCAAAGAACTTTGACTATTGCAGAACAATGAATAAGGTATTGTATTTTATTTTACTAATATTTTAATTTAGTTTATAAAACAAAGAATTTGAATCTCCACAAAATTAACTGTACAAAATGTGTTATGTTGGTTTAGTTTCATCTCTTCTTGGTACTGTTGACTGTAACTGAGCTATGTCTAGTGGAAAAAGCCGCTCCGTGGCGTTTGCGACGATGGACCCGGATTATTTGTCGTTCAGTGTGTAGTTTCAAATGTGTAGCAGTGACTGGTTGCCCTGCCTGTGCACCAGTATGTGGATACGGATGTGGTAAATTTTGCGGAAAGAAACGAGATGCGATTTGGGTAAGCAGACTTTGAATTCTATTTGCTATCAGACATAATACGATAAATTACATTAACAAAAATTAAATGTAAGTAATTTGTGTATTTTTCATATCAGCAGGTATCAGCAGGTAGACATGAGACCCGTGCCTTGCACGTTTTCTGATTGGGATTCCAATGAAGACGGGAAAATCGACCTAAAAGAATTTGCAATCACATCCAAAGCAAGCACCAAAAATGAAGATCTCCGAAAAGCATTCAATCTTACTGACACGAATGGTGAGGTCTTTTTTTTTCTTCGATAATTACATGTAACATGTTTATGATTCTTTGATTATCTTCTTGATTCTCTCTCTCTCTCTTTCAGCACATTTTTTAAATAAGAAATTATAAGAAGTTATGCATTTTTAATGATTTAAAAATTTCCCTATTCTTCAGAAACATCCTTTTTAGCAGTAATGCTGAAAAAGGGGAGGAAGAGTTAATTTCTTTTTTCTTAAAACTGTATTACTTTATTTCAGGTGATAAAATAGTTTCAGAGGGGGAACTTCGCAAAGCACCACTGGTGTTCGAAAAGTGTTAACAAATTCATTAGATGAGCATTCATGTCAGAGGAGAAACTTGATTTTATTATATGTAATAAAAAAATAATAATGATCGCATCAATTTGTTTTTTATCTTTTTTTTTGGGGGGGGGGGGGGTGTTAGAGCATATGCACAAATTTTATAAGATCAGGATCCTGAAATCTTAAATTCCTTCCAAATGAAATAGCTTGACATTATGAACCAAGAATATTGCTATTCAAATTTTTCGTACGTGTTAGCAAGAGCAATAAGAAATATATAACTTTTTCTGGATGGAAAATATCATTCGTAATAAATTTAAGAAAAATCTTGATTGTCTTTCTGTCAGAGGTAATATTGTACCAAAAAAATCCAATATATAGACATTTATTTACTTAACTCAACGACTATTCATTGCTAGCAATAATCGTTAAAAAATCTGCAGTGTGCTTGATCTCATGAGTATCCTTAGGAAAGTGCTAAGAAAGAAAAAGAATACATTTTACTATTGTATGAATGAAAACCTTCATGTTAGACCGAATTTGAAAACAATGCGGTGATATTTTTAGAAACTGTATAAAGCAAATAAGAATATGCACTAAAACTGGTTTCATCATTATTATCGGGGCTAATTATTTTATAAGCTTGCAGATTATAAAAGCAGCAATATGATAAGTATTCTATTATGTATATGAAAGTAGAAAATATTTGATGTAGAGAAAAGCAACACTGCTATATAAATTATTTCTAGAGTACCAGGTACATTTCTTACAAAACTTATGTCTTGGCTATATGGAGGCATGCCTACAAAATGTGGTACTTATCATTGTCATTTCTTAATGTTATACTTTCATGTAAAAAGTTGATTTTGATTTTTGATTTTTTTTAACCTCCGAATGATGAAAACACTCCCTCATGCAAGACAGAACATAGCAACAGTGAACATTACGACGGGTGATATTCCAAAAAAATGTTGACTGCGCGGAATGTATGCGTGCACTGTTCATCGTTATTTGTATGTTTGTATAAAACATTCAGTATAATATAATAAATATCCTCAACTACATGCAGTATTTACGAAACATTCATCCTTGAATAAAGATAAAAATTATATATAATTAATAATTTTATCTTCACTTAACTATTTTTATTCACTTGTTGCAAATAAGAGGTTCGAATGTCCAAACGTCGGTCTCCCAGGGTGTGAACATGTCAAATAATAATAATAACTAGAGCAAAGCTCGTTGCAAAGCAACGAGTAGGTCTTCCGTCCTGTTTTGACCGAAGTGGTCAACAAAAGAAAGGAATAAGTTAAGACGTCTCCAGTGACTTTAGAATTTCAATTTTGCTTCAAAATCTGCAAAATAAGCTATTTCTGGCTACTTCCGGTTTGACCGGAAGTGATGTCGACTGATGAAAAATTTGGTTGGACTCTTCTGGTTACATAAATTTACCAATAACATGTCAAAAACGGCAAAATATGCGTTTTGGATGGAAGTGACGTCATTTGACGACGTTCGACAATCTTACTCGCTTCTACTTGTCATTTTGAACAATTTTGCTTCTTTGATGTATCACAAATTCTCAATAGTTTTTGAGATATTGAGAAAAAACTTTCAGCCCCTGTAGATCCCTTATTTTAGGGGCCAGCCACTATTTCTTGATATCAAATGAAAGACCTTGTCATTCTGCAAAACTTTTGTTCTATATGTTTTAACAAAACTTTACAAAAAAATTTACAAGTAAAGAGATAATCTAAAAAAAATCCTAAAAATTTTGATATTCTCCATATGACTATTTTCGGAGCATACCGCGCGTCAACGTGCGGCACTTCTGAGAAAAATGAACTACTTAGTACACATCTATGAACATTGCTCTATCATCGCTGAAAATGTCAAGTTCCTATTATAAGTGGGGGTTTTTTTTTTGTTTTTTTTTTTTTTTAGAAAACGAGCGGACAAAGTGACCCTCTAAAAATCACTTAATCGCAGAAATCTCCGGACCGAAAGTGATGTTATCAAAATAAAATACATATCTAGATTTTTTGATGTTCTACCAGACCTGAAAGTTTCATGAAAATCAAACAAGCCGTTTCCGAGAACTCGCGTGCACAAAATCGGTAGGGAAAAAACAATAAAATAGTGGAAAAGAAACCTAAGAATAACAGTAAGGTCTTCCGCTGAATACGGAAGACCTTAATAACAGGTCCTGACTCTGTTAGTTTTTGTTTTCTTCATTCACGTTAGAGTGATCACGAGATCCTAAAATGATATGCTAAGATAACGAACAGTCATCATGCTCATATTCAAATTAAACAACACAATTATTAGCAAAACAAACATGATTAGGTGCAATGGAGGAGTTAGCATCCCTTGTCGACAGATCACACCCGCCGTGAACTCTAGAGATTTTCAAAATTTGGCTTTCATTGCTTTTACCGTTCCTTTTTAGTTCTTTGATGAAAACAAATCGAACAGTTTCATTGAAATTACAGAAAACTAAAAATGAGGACTAAAATGAAGGTCAAAGGGATGGTAAAAGTCTGATTTTTACTACAAAGTGACATTGCTCTTACACATATGAATTTTTTGTGTGAATTTTGTTAAAACTGTTTTTATTTGAAACTAAGTGAACGCGAAGTCTGACGGACGAATAGACGGAAAGACAGAGAAACAGTGAATTTAAGTAACAACGTAACGGGATACGGACGGATTCCTTCCGAATCCAAATCAAATGCGTCCTCGTTCTTCATGTCCCAAATATGATTGCGTAAATACATCTTGTTTGTTTTGATACTGGTTGGGATTCAAAAGTTTTTGGTGCTTTATATTAGAATAAAAATAAAGTTGCTTTCATCTTAATTGACATAGAGTCCTTTATATGAAGAGAATAACACTCAGGAAAGTTGTGCCTCATTAAAATACTGAATCAAGCAGTTTATGCAATTTTGAAAGTAATTACTCTCTTACATAAAACATTTTGCTTTTAAAATATTGCCATTTACAATTTGAAATTCTGAAAAACATTTATAACAAGACCTTTCGATCGAAAAATCGAGGGTTCAAGCCGCGGCCGCATCAGACCTAAGACTGTAAAAAAATAGTAATAAGGTAGCAACTGTTCCTTCGCCAAGGACTCGGCATTTTGAAGTGAAAATTGCGGGTCTTCGGGTAAGACCTTAAAACCGAGACCTGTGTCACAGTAGGCATTGGCACGATAAAGATCCCTAGCTGTTCAACGGCCCTTAATGCCGAGTAAAGGTCTAAATTTGAAGCCCTTCACTGGTATATGGTGGCGTCTCTACACTGAACCAAACTTCGAAGTATTCACCTAACATTTTTTAAGTTATAAAGAACAAATGCACACAATAAGTAACTTCTTTGAAACATATTTCAGTTCGATGTTGCGTAAATTTCATGTCAGTATCTCGTCAGACTTTAAAGCAAAGTGTCAAGGAAATGATGTACCCTCAAAATGAAAATTCACAAAATATAATCTCTATGGAGTAAGACCACCACTCGCTCTAATTTTTGCAAGACACCCTTTTTCCCATGGATACATTGTACCCCTGAATTATCTGCTGCCACACCTACTGCATGGATCTTTCTAAACCGCTGAAATTGTGTGGATGGGGAGAGCTTTGATATTCCTTTTAAAAGTCCAAAATGTGTTTAATTGGATTCAGATTGGGGGATTTGGCAGGCCTGGGCATTACATAGATGCCTTTTGGTCAACACCTAGACCCCCTTGGGCGTCTCGCACATAAGTGTACCTCTTTAAGGATGATTCAGACTGTTTGAGATGATATTAGACAGCCATGGGCACCAATTTGTTACTATTTTCTTACCATTGAAGTTGCTAATTTAAATAAATCAAAAGTGGTTCTGGACCATGTCACAATCTTTTAACCTGGTTGTGACGCGAAACCTTGGCCTCAGACGAATATCCAGATCACTTCCGGTTTTGTTAAATTTTGTCCAAAGCTTTCAAATTGTGATAAGATGGCAATGAAAATGACACACAACCTATAGCAAAATGTCTTTTAATGGATTTTAATACTGGTTGTTGATTTTTAAAAGCAATATTAAGGACAAATAAACACTTAAATAAAAGTGAGTAAAACGTGTCGTAAGGATGATCCAGATGTCAGCATTCCAACCACTCTCCCTCCTTCCTCAATGGCCATTTTGCCCATGTTTTGTGTTTTTTAGTTAAACCAGTTGTTAAGAATCGATAATGGTCACAAAAAGAAACTGATTACACAAAGCACGTGCCGCAAAGTACAGATTTATTGTTTTTAAGCTTCGTCACGGGACATTGGTTTTCATTGGTGATAATTGATTTTCTTTTGACAATTGTTAAGGAGAGTCATTGATTATAATAATTTGAAAATATCATACCATTCTATCATGTAGTTTTTAAATAAATACATCTATTAGAGTGAACACTTAGAAGTTTTGTTAAGTGTACAGTATTTTAATTCTGAGAAAACCAATTACAGGTAGCCAACACATTTCGAAGTCTGAACTTCACAAAGCATCTTTTCTGTTCGATAAATGTAAATATTAACATGCTGATTACAAATAAAAGAATTCACAGCACTTGAATTGGAATTCTTTGTATTAATCTGTTTTGTTTAATTATTTTTATTGAAGTTTTCTTTTATTTGCCCTCGAATTTTTCAAGAGCATTCAATGTTCGTTATCTCCATATTACATCAATTGATCCTTGGTAGAACAACCTTTGTGTTACGCATAAAGATCTCAATTGGAATAAGAAAAAACTTCGGTAATGTAACTGAAGATTGACACAGTGGTTCCATTACAAGAGTACACTTTTTGTTTGGCGTGTTTAAATGAAAGAATTTTGTTACTGAGAAAATAAATACATATACCTGTACAAAATGCACAATTAAATTTCTGTCTTCCAAACTTCGTGTCCTGCATCTCTCCTTCAAAAAAGTTTTCATAGATGCATTTGAAATATATCATTAGTAAGTAAAAGTTTGTCAAATTGAGATTGATATCTATTTGATAGGATTGTATACCATTTATCACCCAAATAAATTTAGACAATGATCTGGGAATGCATGTGACCGAAACTAGTGGAAAAACTTAATGCTCGATCAACAAATTCGTCTATGAAATTAAAACGGTAAATGTCAATATCGAAGTTCAGAAATAATTTGTTTGAGTCGTTGAACAGACTATGATGATAACAAATTGTTGTGTCATGCTTGAAAAACCAGAAAATCAAAATATCTATACAGTATTTGACTTTAAGACCTTTGCTGTCTTCAGTTCTCAGATTATATAATATTTAAAAAAAAAATATTTGAACCTTTTCGCTAGTCGTCTTTGTCAGTGTTTTGGGTTGTCTTGGTATTTAAACATCGATACACAGTTCTATGTTTTTAACTTTTTAACACTATCCCTTTGTTCTTGATAGATTTAGTATTAATGTTGCTAATGCAAGTTTGACGTTATTTCAAACTGATTTAACAGCTGTAAATCACCAAGTCCTGGTGACAATAATAAAATATTACTGAATAAATGAAACCTAATAAAAATGAATAGACAAATACTAAAATCAATATGTCACCTAGAATCATTACAGTATTGTATAATAATTAACGTATGATATAAATATTCAAACACCATTGATTCTACCATCCCACCCCCTCAGCCCTTCATTCAATTCCATAAATATTTATTTTCAAAATATTGCTTGCTTATTGCTCCTTAAAATAAGTGGCAATCCAATTTACACCCATAGCTCCCTTTCTAAGGAGGAAATTCTTCAAAATCATATGTCAGTTTTGAATATTTTTAATATTCCCAACAACCAAAATGAATTTGAATTACCATTATGAAATTTTGTAAAATTAATGATGCTGTTTGAAATTGCTAGCATAAGATATCTTGTTAATTTATTTTTAAAAAGATTAAAACAATTTTCAAATCAATGTGAAATAGAAAGTTATGAGCAGAATAAAATTTTGGTCTTAGTCGCAAGTTCTTTTGTAAAACAGACCCCAGATTCCTTAATATGCTGTAGCTGTGGCCCGTAACTGGACTATTATAACTGTCTGTGTCAAAGTTGTCCTTAGAGAGAAGATTTTTTTTCAGAACAAGTTTTTAGCCCCCGATAGGTAATGGGTTGTCAAGTCTGGTTTCTACTATCATATGAAATATGGAGATAACGAACAGTATTCAAGCTCAAAGTCCATTAAAACAATAAAAATCGGGAGCAGAGCAAACACAGACCTCCAAAAACATCAGAGGTGGGATCAGGTGCCTTGGTGGAGTAGGCATTCCCTGCCGACCGGTCACATCCGGTCATGATCTGTAAATCCGTCAACAATTGTGTGTAAATAATGGCTTAACAAATAGTATGTTAACGTCAATCAGCATAGGACTCGATGAAAGGTTGTATTCATTGTATCGACCATAGAACTTACGAAATGATGACTTTAGACGAGAATGTTGAAATTCTTGTTTCATCAACTTGTTTGTCAATAACTTACCTTGTTTAAAAAAATGTTCATACGTAGAGCATGCTCTTGCGTATCGAATCAACTGCGAGAGATACACCCCATATGCAGATGATAAAGGTATGTTGCTGCATAAGTAAGGGAAGTTGACGATTGTAAGGTAGTTTAGTCATCAGTTTATCATAAAGCTTTGTTGTTAGGTTACCATGAACGTCTTTTTCTAGTAAAATATCTAAAAATGAAACAGATGTGTCAGACTCTGTGGTATCTTTCATTTCAAGCTCACTGGGATATATCGTATCGACATATGAATGGAAATAACTATTTTTAATTGATAATACGTCATCGATATACCTAAATGTCGAGTTGAAGGCCATAGCAAGAGATTTCCTTTGCTCATGTATAAGATTTTGAATAGATTCTGCTTCATACGAATACAAAAATAGGTCTGCTAACAACGAGGCGAAATTGGTACCCATGGTAATTCCATTAGATTGTTGGAAGACCTGGTCTCCAAAACCACACAGAAATTGTCAATCAGAAATTCAAGCATCTTTTTAATATCAGCTCCAGAGTGTATACAATCAGAATGTTTTTTAACAAAACAATTTTGGAAATTACCAATGACAAGGTAAGTTAATTTACGAGTTCCATTTTTTATTGAAGACGCAGCTGTCAATGATGTCAAAAAGCCTGGACTTCAAGTAATCGTGGGGAATGGTTGTATACACAGTGGAAAAGTCGTAGGTTTTTATGTTATTGGTTTTGGTAAAATTTTGTGATTTCAAATTTTCCAAAAGTTTCTCGGAAATTTTAAGTATCTATATCTGATTTACACCACTTCTCGAATATATTATTGCATAGTTTTCCTGAAGTTTCTCCTTCACTGCTGTTAATATTTTAGTGAGGAGTAAAGAAAGAGGCTTTATAGAACATCTTTCATTTAGGATTAGAATTTTGGAGAAAAAAAATATATTATCCATCTAATAGTTCCACTTTGAGTACTCCGTTCCGTAGACAACAAGAAGAATACAGGATCGGAAAACTGGGCACGGCCTTTCCGTATGGTTGCAACGACCAAATAAAAAAATGTATGGAATCTTTTAAGACCACAGTGTGCCAACGTAAATGTGATGGGACTTTTTAACAATACACCTAGAAATAAGCGTAGTCATAGAGATCGATCATACAATAAACCAATTATACAGGATGTCTCTTTTGATTCACTTTTACCTTACGTCAATAAACAATTAGGTCTTCATCACATCCGCACTAAACAGTATTCGGTTTCCTTGAAATTATTGAAAGGACTATTTGAAGAAGCTAAAGCAAGTCCATACTTTTTCAACTGCAGAATACAAACTAGTGTTTGTGATTAAGGATTTGCCCAGCAAAGGCTCTTTAAGCCAGCACGTGTGTCGGAAGATAATTCTGACTCTATCCGTCGGTTTCTTAAACTTAAATTTGCCAACAAAGGAATAGATGCTGTGAACACAAGTACCATTCTTAAACATAAAAAAGTTCAGTCATGCATTCCACTATATTTCAAGTTGAACTCTACTCCCTGCATTTTCTACAGATATTCCCAAACGATTGCTTACAAACTTTTCAATTATAAGCAAACCCTCAATATGCTATGGTTCCAACAGATAACGCTGGTAACAATATCGTTTTTATTTGTAAGGCTCATTATTATAACTGTATTTTGGAAGAACTTGGTGTTAATTCTATGTCTGGAAATCCTACATATACTCGCAGTTCACTTTTCAAGGATGAAATTCTTCAAAATCACATTTCAGTGTTTAATTCTTTTACATTCCAGTCAACTAAGGTGAGTTCGATCTACCCTACCTATACTGGATTCATAAACTTCATAAAAATCCTTGCAAACAAAGATATATTGCCGGGTCCAGGAAATGATCTAAAAGGCCCCTACATTTACTCCTTATCAAGATATTAAATGCTGTTAAAGAAAACTTCAGATGACTGTGCTACAGCACATTCCAGAGGTGGTGTAAATCGGATGTGGATCCTCAAAAACCCCAAGGAAATTTTAGAAAATTCAAAATCATATTTTTTTTCAAAAGCCTACAACATCAAAACGTCCAACTTTTCTACACTTTATACAACCATTTCTCTCGATAAATTAAAACTAGGCTTTTTGATACCATAGCCAACCCCTTCTTAAATAAAAGCGGAACTGGGAAATCTGTGATTTTTCATCAACAGAGATACTTCGTTTTAAATCACGCTGATTCTACACACAAGTACTCTGAAGTTGATATTAAAAGGATGCTGGAGTTCCTCATTTACAACATTTATCACGCATTTTCAATTTACAGTGCCAAATCGGCCTGTGGAAAAGTAAAAAAAAATGTGAATTGAAACTAACATATTTATATCATTTGAAACATGAAAGTGTATAGTTGTTACATATATCACAATATGAGTTACATATTTCATGCTATGTTTTGTTGACCTCCATCGAAATGAATGCGGTTAGAAAGCTAATTTTACACCGAGATATTTACGTGATGTCAATGGACTATAAATAGAAACCAAAGGAATTAAAACATTTTACACAATTAAGATAACACACATCAAATTTTGTTAACTACGAGGGTTGTTCGAAAAGTTCGTGGACTGATGCGATAAAATTAATACTATGTAGTCTATGCTTACAAAATTTTTAATGAACATAAAACAACAAATGTTAAAGAAATGTTGAAAATTTTAGCTTGTTACCTTGGACATTTACCAAATTATCATAAAATAAAAAAGGCATTACATGATCACCCGGCGCTGTCGCCATTTAGTTTCATAACGTCATTGTTTTTCAATGTCCGCATTTTCTACCTCATACACTTATCTTGATGAGTTTCCTTGGAGTTAAGTAAAGATTTAAACCCGTTTTGTTTATATGATTTTACAATGTCATAAACAGCTGATTTCAATGCATATAATATTGTAAATAGATCTGAAAGATCCTTACTTGCTTATAACTGCATATTTACTTGTCGGAGTTCAACATCTATCACATGATCAACGTCACTTTTCGACGTGACAAACTTTGAACACCCTTACTACAAATCGACATTAACTTTAACATCTCTCGTCTCTCTAATCTTTTTCGGCGTTTAAAAACAAGTACTCTGAATGCATTTTATTTTTCAGTAGCCCATTTAAATATTTCCTAGTCCTATGCCAGTTTTTCCAGAGGGTGAAACTTTATAGAATGTTGGAAAAAAGAAACCAACCCCCTTTCTGATGTCATTACACCCCCATAATTGTTTGGACATTACATATAAATTTTACGATAAATTTCATAGAACTTACAGAGTGGGGTAAAAATTGCAAATTTTACGGTACAATTGTGTCAACCACACGAGTGAATTAACAGGATTTTTGAATGACAAATGCTCATATAAAAAAAGAATTTTTTTTCTCAGTTACACTTAAGTAGAAAAAACGTAATCTTTGAGGTTGCGCCGCCTGGACATACCACTGCTTTCAAAAACATCAGCAATTGATTAAAAAATAAAACTAATGATGTATAGTTTATTATATAAATGAAAAAGATGATGCTAATTAAACGTTAAAAAATTCATTGATGTATCTTAAGCGGTTTTAATTTTATGACAGTAGTCCACGAACTTTCCGAACAACCCTCGTATAACATTTATGAAATTCAGCACATTTGTAAAAGGAATGTGGAGTCTTTAATTCGATTAATAGTAAAAACAAATTATTTTCCTTTTTTCTTTGTTTTTTTTCTTTGGTTGTCAAGTTTTTTTTTTCAGGTAAGTTGATTTTTTTTCTCTGGCTGGCCCTCGACTTGCAAAAACGATGCTACGTTTCTATTGAAACACTCTCCTAAAATTAGGAATGAAAATCATTCAGAGAGACGCACTATTAAACTTTTTGCTTAGTTTGTATATATTCACATTTTTTAAATCAAAACAAAGTATTGGTTTGCATACATGAACAAACTGGGGTTGGGAAGGGCGGAGGAGTTATCTCTGCATGTTTTAATTGTTGAAAACTCCTAAAATTTGTGAATATTAACCCCACTTCTGACTTGTCATCATTATTTACTCTTCTCTCAACATACATGTACATGTTTATAAGTCAATAGATATAAACTTTTGGTCATATTCCTAGTTCTCCCTTGAATCTGGAATGATGATATAAATATTTTAAGAATGATTAAGAGTTGTACAGGTCTTGCATCTTAAAATTGATTAAGCTCTGTGGTTGAATTAGCTATACTGGTATGGTTTGATTTTGCTATTTAAAACACTTTAACTATTTATAATCATACTTTTTTCTAAAATATGCAGTTTTTTTCAAATGGATGAAAGTCATACTATGCTGACATGGTATACATTTTCAGCTTTGAACTTTTTTCAATTAATGCATGAAAAAAAAATGCTTTTCAAATATTGTAGCTCTTTCCGAGCACTTGCAATCACAAGTTTTTAGTTTTGCATAAGGCTAAAAACCTGGGGATATTTCTTCTCTCTTTTTCTTTCCCTTTCTCTTTCTGACATTTACCTGGGCCAAGAATAAAAATGTAATAATATAAGAATTTTTTTTCAATTGATCAAGTTGATATCCCTCTTGATATGTGAAAAAATAAGTTTACTCCGAAATGTCTTTGATCAGATCTACATTTAATTCTTTTTCATGATTTATTAAAAAATGTCACATGGAACTCCTATTACTCTAGAACATGTAAGTTCTTCATTTAAATCCCTAAGAAAATACACAATTGTCTTCAGAGTATGCAAAAATAAATAAAATTATGTGTACTAATTTGAAAACAACTTACTGAACCCTCTACTGATTGTTGAGACAGGTAAACATACCCCTCAGGGTATAATTATCATACACGAGCCTCTATAAAAACTTAGTTTTATCTTACATGAAACTTCATCACATAGTGTAAATTCAAGTTTGTCCAAATCATGACCTCCACGTGTAGGGTGAGGTCACAATAGGGGATCAAAGTTCTACATGGAATGTATAGGAAAAAATCTTCGAAATTCTTCTCAAGAACCACTTGGCAAGAAAAAATGAAACACGTGAAAACTTCATAACATAGTGTAGAATCAAATTTGTACTTTCAAAACTCCTCCTACAGCTTTGACCCCGGATTTCATTAATACTTGCAGCACAAGTAGACCATAATAAGATACATAATTCTGTTTATCGGTTTTTGATTTCCTGGAATTATGTTGCCATGTTTAGTAAAAAAGGTAATTTTGTGAAATTCATTCAAACTGCTAATTCTCCTAGAGTTTTGGTTCGATGTCAATGACTTTGTGCGCAATCAGCCTTAAATAATGTACATAATTCGATGTATATTAGTTTTTGATTTTCATGATAAATGTTGCCATAGATACTAAATTTTTTTTACCCTATTTACCCCCCCCCCCCCTCGAAGATGAAAATTCAGAAACCTTATTGCACATCTACAGGACACCACCAATCATATTAAAATAGATGATTAGGCTACTGTATAAAATATAAGAGAAGTTTTGGGAACCAAGTCTTTTTGTATAAAAAGAATGCTTTTCGACCCCATTCGACATTTGATCCCCAGGGTGAAAATGAAAATTCCGAAACCTTATTGCACATCTACAGGACACCACCAATCATCTTCCAAAAGATGTATAGGCTACTGCATAAAATTAGGAAGTTCTAGGACCCAGGTTTTTGTAGAATAAAACGTCATTTTTGGCTCCCGTTTTGCTCCTTGTTAATATTCAAAATTCTAAAACTTTATTGCACATGCACAGGACACTACCTATCATACCGTATAAGCAGAAAATTTAGCGAGGATCCAATTTTGACATTTTTAGCGAGGGTGTTTAGATCGCTAAAATTAAATGTCAGTAACAATTTATTCCGCATTACAGGTTGCCGTTATCTTTCTATGCACCATAAAATCGCTAAAATTACTTTTCGCTAAAATGAAATACTGATTTTTAAGGACAAATTGCTAAATTTGCGTCTCGCTAAAAATTCCATTTATACGGTATTCCAAAAGATAAATTGGTTACTGCTTAAAATAAAAGAGGAGTTTGAGGAAGAAGAAAGTGTGACAGAAGGACAGACGGACGATGGGACGGACGGACCAGGGTAACAACAATATACCCAAACTTTCTTTAGAAAGTGTAGGTATAATAAATGTTTTCTCGCAAAAAAGAATATTTCATATGATTTTTATGAATTTTCTTTTCTGTGTTCATGACAAAGGACTGAATTGAAAAGTCAAGCTTTTTTATTTAAGAGAAATAATTTAATTTAAGACACTACTTAACACCCTTCCACCATTTTATCTGTTGATTTTTTCAAATTCTTTACTGCTTGTGAAAGCTTCATCGAAAAACTCACAAACACAAGAAAAACAATAAAACAGATACAAAAAAAAACTTTTCTAGTTTGTCAATTATTACAATTGCATGGTAAAAGTATTTTTAGAAGGCAATATAGATTCTACATATAACGTAAATGAGATATTTATTACCATAAAAGGATAGCCATATGCCTTCTATGCCTAAGCAACAATTTTAATGAGATAAATGAGGTTGATAATTATATACGTATTTCTTGCAAGCAATAAAAAAAAGGGGGGATGGATTCAAGTTTGACCCTTTTCTTGGCATCCAACATGCGCACACGTCTTATTTTTAAAACCCGACTTGGTAGTCACTCCCCTCCCCCTTTCTGAACACAGTACCAAATCTGTGGGACTACATTTTCTACGAATAATAAAATGGAGTCGTAACGTAGTACTGAGCTGTCTGGAGATTGTCTCTTTCTGTATGTGTTATTCAACGCTTCATCAAAAATTTTGTTTTAAAAAAGTTAAATATTGTAAATATTGATTATGATATCATAAATAAGCCTGAAGTCAACCCTATTCAAAACGCATATTTTTTTAATTAGGGAATCTGGAATATTAAAAAAGTCATTTAATTGATAGATGATTAATTTATAGGCGTTGAATAACACAATCATGTTGTTTTACCAATTCTGTCTGATTGATTGATTGGTTGATTGTATGTATGTATGTTGTTTAACATCCCATTCGAAAATTTTTCACTCATATAGAGATGTAACCGTATGCCCGTGAAGGGCTTCAAATTTAGACCTACACTCGGCACTTAGGGCCATTGAGCAGTGAGGGTTCTTTATCGTGCCAACGCCTACCGTGACACGGGACCTCGATTTTTAAGGTCTAATCAGAAAGACTCGTGAATTCCACTTATAGTGCCAGGCGCTTGGCGAAGGATCAGTCACTACCTATGTTTACGTCTTAGGTTTGACGCGGAGCAGCGAACGAGAATCGAATCCGGGCGAGCGCCCTACCACTAGGCCACCGTGACCGGTGTTTAGATACACTGTAAAGATTTACGAACAATAAGACCATGCTTTTTGTTTCGTTTTTTCTTTGTTTTGGGTTTTTAAAGCAAACATTTGGGAAAAAAAACTTTTTAGTATGGGGAACGGGGACACAGTTTGGTCCCCTGTAGATTTTAATTCGTTATGTGGGCGAACAAATTTACAAGTGCACGCCAAATTTTACTCCCATTTGGTGGGTGGGCGAGTGTTAAGTTTAAATCCAGCGCATTCGTCTCCCCCAACCTCTGGAAGCCTCGTCCTGAAAGGACCATGTGATCAATAACAATATTGGTAGGACTTCATCAGGAATCCAAAGGAAAATAAATTCTTTTTTTATTTGAAGCTACTATTGAGATAAATATGGTTTAATACAGGCTGTTCTACTGATAAATGACATGTTGGACATTAATATATACACGTAGGTCCATTTAGAGGAAAAAATGTAAATATTATGTCTTCCAATATATAATGCAAGAAAGAAATAAGCATTTAAACATTTTTTTGGTTAAGGCGCAAGGATATTAAC
Organism: Saccostrea echinata; assembly: GCF_033153115.1. Classification (NCBI taxonomy): domain Eukaryota; kingdom Metazoa; phylum Mollusca; class Bivalvia; order Ostreida; family Ostreidae; genus Saccostrea; species Saccostrea echinata. The sequence goes on along the minus strand of NW_026889803.1, from coordinate 54,331,927 downwards.
AAAGAAACAGGGATGATATGTTTTAAAAGTTTATGTATTAATAGAGAAAATGTGGACTTGAGTTTGATTTTTCTGCTTTTGTGAGTTTTGCATGTTGTCTCATATATATATATATATATATATATATATATATATATATATATATATATATATATATATATATATATATATATATATATATATATATATATATATATATATATATATATATATATGTGTGTGTGTGTATACACTTTTTATGTTTGGATGGCAAATAGGTAACCTCTCTGGAAGGCAACGTTTTGAGACGTCTGAAAACTGTTTTTGTTCCTCAAAGAATTTCTGTAATGGTGTTGAACTAAGGTTCATGCATTGTTTTACATTTATTTATCGTAAAGGTTTTCCAAATTCACGAACTGCATTTTAGGATTAACATCCGTCTTTTCCCTCTTGAAATTTTGCTTTACAGCTTATGATTTTCAAAAATATATCGATAATTTATATCTCAAGTGCACACATTTTCCTCATATCTCGGAAAGTTTTACAGAAAGGCCTGTTAACTCGGTTGTTTTATAAAGGTATAAAATCATTTATCGCATTGAGAGTTATTTCCCTTATCAGAGGGTTTCTGAGCCTTAATTGACATTTTCCTTCTTTCCACAATTTAAAATTAGAAATTTTCAGAATAACTATTGTTACCATTTTGAATAACCATTTTGCGTCCGAATCAACGTAGAAAGAAATAATGCAAAATGTATTGACAAACTTTTTTATTGTTACATTTTGCGTTATTACATGTTCAGGTAAATAAAAATGGATAACACTCTTTAATTTTTTTTTATATTTTATATTAAAATATAGATATCGATCACCGAATACTGTTTTAAATTACCTTTCCTGGGGCTTTAAAATATGTCCAAACTATAAGGTATTATCGAATATAAAAACATGTATATTCACATTTTGTGTTTCTATTAATGCCACTTGAAATAATTACTTGTTACTAGAGGTAAAAACTATCCTTGCAAAACTCAGGAAGAAACAAGTTCTCGAAGCGCAACGATTTAAAGAATTAACAATAGATCTTCAATAAAATATAAAAGAAAAGTTTTAACATATAAGTTGATAAAGCTAATATATAAAAATATTTTGAGGTATAAAAAGAATGAAAAATGGAGATAACGAGCATTTAACAAGTTCAAAATTACATTGAAACAATACAAATCAAAAGCAACAATGAATCAAGACAAGAAAACTCCAAAAGTTCAAAAATGTTATAGCAACTTACAAGGTTTATGACATTTTGTTGTAATAAACTGTTGGAATTTCGATGTGCTCCTTTATTAGCCGACCTATTTTTATATTCCTATGAAAGAGAATTTATTCAAAAACGTCTACATGAGAAGAAGAAAGCACTTGCTGTGGCCTTCAACTCGACATTTAGATAAATCGACGACATATCATCAATTAACAATAGTTAGTCCCATTCATATATCGACTCGATATATTCTAGTGAACTTGAAATAAAAGACAAGCAGAGTCTGCTACATCTGTTTCATATTTTGATGTATACTGGTTATAGACAATAAGTATCAACTAAACTCTAAGAAAAAAACGAGATAGACTTCATCTTTTCCATTGTCAACTTTCCTTATTTATGTAGTTATATCCCACTATCACCTGCATATATATCATCAGAAATAGAAAAAAATTACGAGGTCCATTTTTACTGAGGAGGCACTTAAAAGCCCTGAAACAAAGTAGACTTTATTTCCAATATTGAAAATTCTCTAACTGTAGAGATTGTGTATTACGAATCATTAAAAATTATTTATTTAAGAAATGAATTTAATTTTTGAAGATTCATGAGGACATGAACTACGACGCTTCACGCCGGCATATTTCATGAAGCGCGTTAGCGCTTCATGATAAATATGCCGGCGTAAAGCGTTGTAGTTCATGTACCTCATGAATCTTCAAAAATTAAATTCATTTCTTATATTTACATTATTTTTCTGATGAGTTGCCACAAATTCCGCGATTCAACTGTCATTTTTTAAAGCAAAATTGTTTGCACTATACTTTTGACGTCAAGTGTGGTATTATGACGTAACAATGGAGATATTCATGCTCATTCATGGTAGTTCATGAGAAAATGAACAGTCTTCTAATTTGCAAAGAATATTAAGTAAAAATGTTTGGAAATGTAAATATTTCCTGATGTGGAATCAACACTTAGAAAGTAGGAATCTTGCACCGAAAAGTTCTTCTTTTGTTTTCTGAAAAAAAAGAAAATTTTACCTTACAACAACTTCAACCAAAGAAATGAGTAATTTATTACATGTAAGCTTAAATAAAGGGATGAATTTGTGAAATAGTAATGGCAAAGAGCTGTGATCGTAAAGTGGTGATTGGAATTGAAATTGAAAATACACATGTAAATGTCTATTAGACATAAAGCTGTTTTAATAAATGGTATCAAAATGCCGGAAAGTTTCTTGATTATAAATTTTAGCATAAAAATTAAGTACTTCAAGACCCATCTTTATTTGTCATGCAATTTTTGTCTCAAGTAAAATTTATTTTGATTTTTCTTTTCTTTTCTTCTTCAAAATATGTAGAATAGCAAAATGTACACCAGACTCAGAATTATTCAGAGAGAGTCACTGTTGTAAGTAAACAACAGTGATTTCTATTCAGCAATACTTCATTATCTTTAAACATTTACCTGGAGGTACATGAATGTAAATGGGAGGTACCCTCTGTTGAAAATGATATAAATAAGCTTAATTTTTACACCTTTCCACAATATAAATTTCTCAATGTCTGTAAAACATTTTTCTTTCGTTTATAGAGGGTCCTTCATCTTAAACAAATATTACGTACAAAAAGGTATGACAAACCGTTTTCTGAGAGACTGTATGCAATACTGATACATTTCCTTTGTCTGAGATGGAGAAAACTCCCATGTTTATACCTGATTTTCTTCATTTTTCATTGAAAAGGACAGTTTAAAATATTTTTTCTTTGAGTTTACCTAAAAATTATATCCCGATACACCTTAATTTATTAAACTATAATTGTAATGGATTAATTAATTTGAGAAATCTGTAGGCACTTTTCACTAACTAGTTCTTGGCCATAATGGCAGAGCCATTGCAACAGCTTCTGTTCAATGTGAGCGTGAATTTTGATTTTTTGCTTATGACATTGCAACTTGCACGTCGTTCAACGTTTGTGACGTCAAAATAAAATGCATACTTTAGCCTTTTGACCTCCCCTTCTTATTATGGTGTTTTGAATGCCATCGTTTTGTCACATTTGATAAGCAGAATAAATATGGAATGTAAATATTAATTAAATGGCATGCATTTAAGAATATTAGAAAACATATATAACATAACAGATATATAACATAATATATAACATAACGCATTATGAATAATAGGAACTCTAAACTATATATAGCATCAGGTTCCTTTTATTGCTTTATTCTGCTGGTATTAATATTATATGAGGCTAATGATCAAAATCACAAAATATATTTATTTGATATTCTTAAATGCATGCCATTCAATTAATATTTACATCCCACATTTAGTTTGCTTATAAAATATGTGAAAATCTTACAAATATTTAAAAATTTGAAATGAGTTAAATTTAGAAAATCGCAGAAGAAATTCGAACAGGAAATATTTACAAGTTTATCATTCAAACTGTAATTGTTTATTTATATTTAGCAAGAGTATCACATTTTCATATTATTTTAGTATCCAAAGACTTGATACATTTTGTTGATAATGAAAATATTGGATATATCGCAAGAAATTGGGGTATTTTCTGAGAAATATGCAGGGGTCACTTGCATGAAAAGTAGGTCATTGACCTAGTTTTTTGAAAGTAATTAATAATGCTACAATTAAATGTCATCAATATACATTACGTGGTTTTTCATTCCTATCAGTGGAACTTTTTTGTCATCTGAGTAAAGGTCATCCTTAAATAATGTAGATATATATATATCATTATCATCTTTAAATAACGTAGAGATGATAATTATTACCATCCTTATCTGCAGCTTGGAAAGATAGTTGAAGATTTTTTCCTAAAACAATCTGACGGACGAGAGCCTTGAATTCTTTATAGTCCACCCTGCCATCGTTATTTTTGTCTCAAGTCTTGAAGTCACAAGGTAAGAGTGGAGGAACTACGTCCTTAAGAATTGTCATAAAAGCAATGTTTTAGCACATAGATTAAATGAAATAAACGGATAGAAAAAATGGTTTAAGTATGTGGTATTTTTTAAAATAAAAATAATATATTACTTTTAAAAAAGTAGAATATCAAAAGGGAAATATATGGAAACATGTTCATAAGGTAATTTGCTTTTTGTTTAGAAAATTCAGCAATATTCAATGATAGATTTATATAAGCAAATATAAGAACTCTTACTCTCTTCCTTCCACATATTTTTCTGCAGGCCGGGGCGCACACTGGTGTACACTTTGGATAGGCTGTCGAACATACCACGGGACAAGTCACTTTACAGATTGCTCTTCTTAATCTAATCCTTACTCTCACCCGTCGCCTCCAGCCCCCGGAAGCCTCGTCCAGAATGCACCACATGACCAATGACAAAATAAGAAGAACAGAAAACTTCATCACAAATCTAAAAGAATGTGAATTATTTTTATTTGAAGTTATTATCAGATATTATCAACAATATTAGTTTGAACTATCCTTAAGCTATTGATAAATATACCGATTAACTCCAGTAGAGGGAATATACATTAAAATTTTAACTGTATCTGTTGAAAGTTTAAGATTATTCTTTCTATGAATTGAAAAAGAACCTAAAATAGCAAACTTTATCACATCAATCAGATGTTATGGTAAAATAAAACTGGAAAGAAAAGTTAATACATGATGCCATGAAATACATGGAGATAACGAAGAGTATTCAAGCTCAAAAGTCCATTAAACAATACAAATTTTGAAACAGAGCAAACACGGACCTCTAAAACATCAGAGGTGGGATCAGATGCCATGGAGGAGTGAGCATTCTCTGCCGACCGGTCACAGCGGCCGTGTGCTCCTTGTCATGATCGGGAAATAACGGAAAAATTCGTCGACAATTCAGTGTGTAAATAATGGTCTAACAATTAGTAAGAAAAACGTCAGTCAGCATTTGACTTAATGATAGATTGTAATTGCTGACAACGTCTTTGTATTGACCAGAGAACTTACAAAAAGTAACATCTGGAAATAAGCCGTAAAATATTTTTCTTTGCTACCTATGCAAAATCATGCCAATGGAAACATTTCATTAAAACATTCTATTCACTGGCAGTCAGGGTTTCCTTGAGACAAAAAAACTTTTAGATATTTCAATGAATATCCGATATAAGTATATACAAAGCTCATTTCTAGAATGACCTTTTGTATGAAACCTGACCTTTTATAGGGAATGAAATGATTTTCTGAATTCTTGACACTAACACAAGGTTGGGTCAATCTCATTGAATTGTACAATCAATTAATTATCATTTTTTGTTACATCTTTAAAAATACGTTAAAAAATATTGTTTTGAGGTTTGGCTTAAAGAAAAAACGAGCTTTTTAATTCTATCACACTCACTGATGATGTTTAAGGCTACAGTTGTATAAATATACAGTATACATATTATACTTAAGGAAACATAAGTTTTAACACTTTTTACTCGACAATGATACTGAAAGAAACAATCAAGCATTGTTGAATTGTCATCCTTTCTTATATATTATTGACACTTTAAAGTTCACCATCAAAAACATTTTAAAAAAGCGCTTTATTATCATCCTTATCATCACAGTGTCCGAAAAAATAATTTTAAAATATAATTATTCTATACGCCAGATCATTTGTATAAACAGTTTCTAAAACGAAGAAAACTATTGACAAACAAGCTGATAAAACAAGGAAATCAACGGACTCGTTTAAAGTCAACATTTGGCAAGTTCAATGACCTTGTCAGCAAATACAACCTCTCATTAATGAGGTTCGATCCCCAATTTTTGAGCATATTTTTTTCTAAGCCTCTATTTTTAAAATTCTGCGTAATAATTTAGTTTTTACAATACATTTAAATTTTGCAATGCTAATTAAATTATATTCAGTTAAAATCTCAGGATTATATTCCATACCAAAAGCATTAAGTTAGGGACTATAATTTGGAGGAAGGTATTTCTAAAAAGGAAATATCAAGTTTTCTCTTTTGAAGTATTTACAGCACTGTTTTAAAGTTTTGATTTCTATTTCTCCATGCATGTTGCACACACAGTGAAATGTTTATGCTGGTCCCAATTTATTTATTAGATTAACTGCATGAATTTCATCATTTTGTGACAAATATAGCAAATATGCTGTGAATGTCTAGGGAAAAATGCCCCCCCCCCTAAAAAAGAGCAAAAATATAACACTATTTTAGTAATATTTGAAAAGTATATCAGATACCCCACTTTTATTTTTCTTTTCTAGAATATATACGATAATTCAAACCCTTCTTATTTTTAAAAAATGAATCTTAATACTTTGTAATTTGTTAAATATTAATTCCAGAAAAAATGACGTTTTTGGAGTGCAGAATAGTTAAATAATTGACTATGCGAAGTAATTTGAAACGTTTTTATCATCACGCAAATTTTAAAAATTCAAAATAAATCAAGATTGTATTTGGTCACATGATTGATTTGGATAATTTGGATAGTACACATAAGTACTCTGAAGTTAATATTTAAAAGAGGCTTGTGTTTTGAATTACAATATCTCTGCAGTTTCTGGAGATCAGATTTTCTAACAATCTGATGAAATTCTCATGGGAACCAACTGAGCCGTGTTATTAGCAGACTTCTTTTTGTATTCATATGAAGCAGAATTTATTCAAAAATTTATACATGAGAAGAAGAAAAGACTTGCTGTGCCCTTCAACATATTGATGACGTATTATCAATTAACAATAGTTATTTCCATTTATATGACCACTCGATATACTAGTATCTCGATACCACAGAGTCTGATACCTTTATTTTATATTTGGATAATCTACTAGTAATGACGTTAATGATAATAGAACAACATTACTTCATGATAAACATGATGACTTCAATTTTCATCTCGTTTAAAGTTCTATGGTCGATATAATGACCTTGTTAGAAAGTACCCCACTACTTACACTATAAATTGTCTATGGATTTTTCCGTTTACCCGATTATGACAAGGAGCAAACCACGGGCGTGACCGGTCGACAGGGGATGCCTACTTTTCCATGGCATCTGATCCCACCTCTAATGTTTTAGAGGTCCGTGTTCCCGATTTGCATTGACTGAATGGACTTTTTATTACCATTCATTTTCTTCTTATTTCATTAAAAATTTTTGAGGAAAAACTGCTTCGTAATTACAGCGCGAAAAAGGTCATATTGAATGCTCTGTTGCAACAAAAGAAGTGCACTGATCCTTTTTTTTTTTTTTTTTTTTTTTTTTTTTTTTTTTGATTTTCAATTAAGATATGGGTCTAAAATTTAAATCTATAATTGGTAACAAAATTCTTCATGTTTTTGATAACATGATCTAATCTCCTTATGTGAATGCTGACTGACGTTTTTCATACTAATTATTATGCCATTATTTACACACTGAATTGTCTACGGATTATTACGTCTGCCCGCTCACAACAAAGAGCACACGGCGGGTCTGACCGGTCAACTGGGGATGCTTACTCCTCCATGGCACTTGATCCCACTTCTGATATTTTTAGAGGTTCGTGTTTGTTCTGCTCCAAATTTGTTTTGTTTTTATGGACTTTTGAGCTTGATTACTGTTAGTTATTTCAATGTTTCATTGCAATACAAGAAAATTTTTGTGCGTTTCAAACCCCATAATAGGATTTGCAGAAGAAAATCCTCAATCACATTTTTTCAAGTTTGATTCGATGTATTAAAGACCGCAGAGCCGTAGAGTTACAAGTTTTATGTTTCTCTTCTTCGTCATTAAGAAAAAGCTATATATATATATATATATATATATATATATATATATATATATATATATATATATATATATATATATATATATATATATATATATATATATATATATATATATATATATATATATATATATATATATATAATTTTTTTTTCTAAGTCGGTAAGACTATTTGATAATGTGAATCTATATCAGCAATCTCCTTTCGATAGTTATCGTTTAGACATGAGCAGATGGTAGAGAGTACAATATCACGTACCAGTTTAGTCTGTTTTGTAATATTATTTTGTCATTTTCAAACCATCATTATATTATGTCATACTTTCCATCAAAACTTTTTAATCTTCTAAACTGTCCTTGTTTAAGTTCAAAAGTTGATACGTTTCTTAAGAAATAGAATTTTCAACTCCACGTTTTGCGTCAAGGAACTTTCTTCTATAATAATTATAGTACTTTGCTCGCCACTCACTTATTGACAAACCTATTTTGAATCTGTTGTATGTGCATATGTTGTTGCATTTAGAATTTTATCAATGTTTAAAAAGATAGTTGCCTGTTTTGTTTTCAACTCCAAAAATGGCACTGTTAAGGTCAGTATGGGATGAAATATGTTTTTCTTGCAAAAGCAACGTTTGTAGTTTATTTTTCCTTTTTATGGCAAATGTTTATTATTCTTTCACGAATTTTCCTCAGTACACCTTGCATTTGACATTGATAATTTTCATATATATGAAACTTTACAGCATTGATAATAAGCAGGTGTGTTGTGCAACAACATGCATTTGTCCATTGTTTAAATGGAAACGGATGACTTGCAAAATTTCTAGTTATATTTTACTGAATGAAGTTGTCAAAGATATTGTTATCATGTGAAATGAAATATTCTTCATATATATGAAACTTTACAGCATTGATAATAAGCAGGGGTGTTGTGCAACAACATGCATTTGTCCATTGTTTACATGGAAACGGATTACTTGCAAAATTTCTAGTTATATTTTACTGAATGAAGTTGTCGAAGATATTGTTATCATGTGAATTGAAAATATCTGTAAGATATATTTAACCCTTCAATTTTGTTTTCTATTTTAACATTAAATGTACACGCATTACCAAATACATGTTGCACTCATCGTGTGCGCCTTATCACGATCGCATGAACGGAAAAATCCGTAGAAATTCAATGTAAAAATGATGGCATTACAATTCGTATAAAAGACGTCAGTCAATATACATTGTAAGACTTATATATAAAATGTATTTCCTAAAAAGGTTATATCATCGACCATAGAATTGCAAAATTTTGATTTGAGCCAGATTGTTGATATCCTTGTAACGTCAGCTTATTTGTTAATAGTTTGCAAGAACATGCTCTTGCGTATCGAATCAAATGCGAGACATGCACGTGCAGGGGATAATGGTATATTTTACACAAGTTAAGTTGACGACTGAAGGGTTTTTTCCGATCAGGACAAGGAATACATGGCTGATGTGACCGGTCAAAAGGGATTGCTTACTCCTCCATGACATATGATCCCACTTCTGGTGATGTTTGAGGCCCGTTTTTGCTCTCCTCCACATTTGTATTTTTTCAGTGGACTTTTTAGCTTGATTACGGTTCGTTATCTCCGTATTTCATTGCAAATACAACTTGTCGTTAGTTTTAAAGTTGACTGCCTATAAGTTCATTTTTTATACTGATTTGTCTATTAATATTGATTACTCCCTTTACCCTGTCATGACAAAAGCCTCATTGTTTGTGTTTATCTTCCACAGGGGATTCCCCTCCTTCATTGTAACTGATCCCATCTTTGATGTTTCCAGGGGTCTGTGTTTCCTCTGATCTCAGTCTATTTTGTTAGATTGTATTTCTGGGCTTGATTCCTGTTAATTTCACATTATGATAGAACACATACAAATATCTAACTCAGTAAAACATTCTTAATGAACTGCCTCTTTCTATTAGCTTTGATTTACTTCGAAGTATGTTAAAACATTTGTCACTACTTTACATGAAGATGTTCTATTAATTATTTTAATCCATATCCCATGATGGGTAGTCTAACAGCCGAAGCCTGATTACACAGGCACCGGGACCAAAAAAAATATTAATTAAATAGAAGTTCTTAGAACATGTAGTTTGTTGTAAAACGTCGCCGAGTCTTCAATTCTCCTCCAGAAAGATAACGATAATAATCATTTCGAAATCTTATTACCATCTACAGGACACCGCAAATTATATTCCAAAAATGATTTGACTACTTCTTAAAATGTAAGAGGAGTTCTGGTTACTAAGTTTATGTAGAAAAAAAGTATATCGCGTTAATGAAATGTAAGGAGAAATGTAAACAGTATCCAAGCTCAAAAGTCCATTCAAACAATATAAATCAGCAGCCGAGCAAACTCGGACCTTTAAAAAAATCAGAGGTGGGATCAGGTGTCATAGAGGAGTGAGCATCCCCCAGACCAAGGAAAATTGTTCCAAAAATGGATTGGCTAATGTTTAAAATGTAAGATAAGTGTGAGAAAGAAAATAGTTTGACAGAGGACAGAAAGAGAGGGAAAAGCATTATTATTTCCAATCTTTCTTAAGAAAATAAGCGTATATTATCATATAGGTACGAGCCAAAATGATATGGAAAAAATTTGACGGCCTTAAAAATTGTTATAGAGCATTACAAGCGAAGAGACCTACAGACAGCGGGGATGTAACAATATGCTCAAACTTCTTCAAGAAAATATGGGTAAGAATATTGATAAAAATAACTAGGAAAAAGAATAAAAAGAAAAAGGGTGAATTCAAAAAAATGACCAAATGCATATTTATCAACCCAAATTAAAAATACAGGCAACGAAAATAGATTTCTATGTCTCAGCATATGTGTTTAGATAGTGTCTAAATACCTGCCAAATATCTCATTGATATCTCAATTAACAAAAAAGTTGTGAAATAAATAATAATGCTTTATGTTGAAAATAAAGACTTTCCTGATAATATTCAAAGTATTGAGCTTTAAATGTGGACTGTAGTAACTTGTTTAATCAAGTTGTGGTCATGGCTGATGTTTAAAAAAATGTTATACCAAGTCAGGAGTGCAACAGAAAAAATGTAGTGTTGCCGAAAAAAAACATCAATTGTAAAATTCTGAAAGAAAATTAAGACAAAAAAGAATTTTCAAAGTGTAAAACAATAACTGATATACATTCTAAAAGTTAAAAATGTTATATAAATCACAAGCAGCATTAATGAGAGTCAAGTAAATGTGCATACCCAATTATGTCAGGAGTGCAACATTTGATGTTTTGCTCCCAAGCATGAAAAAACTATTAACATATGATTTTCTGATTTTTATTTTGGAAAATAAAGATACAGAAAACAAATAGAATTTTTTACCAAATAGATTTATCAATTACAGGATCTGTCTGTGCTTGTCTGTGCTTTAGATCGATATTTCTATGGTCAGGAGTGCAACACATTTTTTTTTTAAAGATTCAAGTTGTGTGACGAAAACACTTCTATTCATGCTTAGAAGTATTCATTAATTAGTAATGATCTTATTGTATAATTTAATACTAAATTATCGATAGTTTTGTTATTAAAATCCTTTCTTTTTCAATTTTATCAATGCAGATGTGTTTTTATCTTTTTGTGATTTTTTTAATGAATGTTAAAAATAAACACTAAAAAATTGTCATAAAATTCAAGTAATTCCTCCTCAACTTCACTGAAACAACAGAACAAGTTCTTATGTAATTTTCACTTAAATTTTACTGCAGTCAGGAGTGCAATAAAACTGCTTTATAATTATCAATGCTTTTTAACTATCTTTTCTAAAAAATAAGATGAAAAAAATGTTTGATAGTATTTGATGTTCAAAACACTATGTCTATCAACAAATTAGGGAAATTTTATTAGTATTTTTTGTAAGAGAACTCGTATAAAAAATTCTTTTTTGGCTTAGATATAAAGAATTGACTTGAAAGAACAAAAAAGTGAATTTTGGGAAATTTTATTGCTTCATATTTTTTCATATTAAAACTTTTCAACCAGAATTGAACAAATAATGTAAAATAACAATCAAAAGCCAATTTCTGTCATATATACAAGAGAAAATACTCAATCAAGGACTAGATTTAATCATTTATACCACTTTTACCATTTTGAAGCATAAAAAACTATAATTTCTTGTGATTATGTATTTAGACAGTCTTTTAAGGTGTAATGATATTTTCTTTTTTCAAAGAAATTTTAATAATAAAAATTCTGTAACTTTTTAATCCAAGTGTCTATTCTATTGCCACTTCAGGATTTTAAACTAGAATGCATGTGTAATATGATGATATAAGTGAAAAATATGTTATAAGTAGTTGAATTTTTCCAAAAAATTTCAGTTTGGTGGTCATTTTTTTTTAATTCACTCAAAATGGAATTGCATTTTGTGATTATATAAATGTAAATTTAAATAACTTTTAATTCATAGCATATTCATAAACACATTATTTATTATTTTTTTTAAGTTGGAATTATTATTGTTTGCACTTTTTATCGCAGATGCTACATTTTTTACGGATACCATCTGCTGAGGTATACTTTACGTATACAAGATATATTGGTTTCTTTTTGAAGTTTTTGGCGTGCAACAGCTTTTGATTTGTATATTAAATGATATTAATTACACAAATATTCAATCGATATAAATGTACTTTCTGTTACTTGGTTTCAAAATCATGAACTCTATTTTATTTAGGTTATGACGTCGACCAAGTAATAGGACAAGGAAGTCTGCTATAAAAACACAAGTGCAAATTAGTACTTGACAGTAGTTTTCCTTTAAAAAAAACCGTCGAAGTGCACTGCATAACATAAGTTCTTTCCTTTTCTTGTCACCTCTATCTCTTAATCACATTCATGCATATGGCTAAATAATACACCAATCAATTGAGTTCTGCAAAATAATAGACAAATTAAAATGCATGCAAAAACTTTTAGAAGAATGCAAATAAACTGAAATTGTATTGATCTACATGTAGATGTGGAATTGAAATGTTTTAATTTCTATCTACATGAAAACAAAATATACTTTCCTGAGCGAGTGATTTTATAAAGAATAGAAAGGTTTAAATATCCTGACAGATTCATGCTAGTTTTAATTTCATATTACTTTTATTTATTTATTATCTATTTTTTATCTAAAAGAGTTTTTTTTTTTTTTTAAATTTCTTTGTTAGCTACAAAAGAAAAGTAAATTCTTGCGTAAATTGTTTCGTGACACTATCTTTACAACTGCATAAAAGTAGAACGGATTTGCTATCCATTTGAATAGAATAGTACCATCATCTTTTATTCAGAATTAATTCAAATAGTATGTTAATGTTTTAGCAAATGAAAATTTGAAGAATATGTATTGCATTAACTTCAATTTTTTTCTTTCTATTTTTTTCATTTTTTTCTGTTATTTTTCTAGTCTTTGATCTTACCTTATTATTATCTATAAATACATGTATGCCATTGTCCCGCGGTTTAATTTTCCATTCTTGTAGCTTTTTCCGATCAATAATTCTTCATATGATGTGATGCGATTGTATTGCACATTTATGATAGGAAATTCTTATTAATTTGGGGATTTACACAATAAAAAAATAATTAAAACGTTATCTACAAGATAAAATGGCAACAAACGAAACAATGCCCGAAACTATCACGATGCTTCCCAGGTAGAATACCTTACGACATTTGTGTCCCGATATCAAATTAATCACTTCCACCAAAGCAATATACACGCTAGCTAATTAAGATTGTTGGACAAGATAATGCTGTGGTCATTTGCCAGCCACTGTAGTGTCAATAGTAATGGATAGAGACCATTCCTCGTATTGGACATATAACTGATATTGAATACGGTAGTCATGACCATTGTATTCTGACGTATACCTTGTAAATGCTTCTTAACACGTCAATTAATTGACACCGAAATGTTATAAATACGATAGGTCTCCAAGACAATGACAAATAATGAATGAAATGGTGAGCTCGGATTTCTCCCTGATTTAGAAAAATAAAAACCATGAACAATTCCAGCATATTCGCCGAACTGAGTACAGAGGCATGGATTACACCAGTGCTCATTGTATACGGACTTATATTTCTGACTTCTATAATAATGAACTCGTTAGTTGTGGGGACTTTTTGTAGATATGAGTGTTTGCATTCCATTCACGATCGTCTTATTTTCGCGCTGTCTTCCGTAAATATGATCCTTCTAATTGGAATGCCTTTTTACCTGATGTATTCTATAGGTTACTCCTTTGTGTTAAAGAGTCAGTACTTCTGCCTTCTGAACTATGTGATTTTACACGGTGGAATCGGATGTTCCGTATTCCTTCAGTTAGGATTAGCATTAGATAGATACATGTGCATCGTGTGGCCTTGGAAACATTCCAAAATACGCAAGCGATATGTGATTTTATATGTCTTAATATCTTACATTTTTGGATTTGGAGTTAATCTTCTACCAGCCTGGGGATGGAATAGCTGGTCCGAATACAACAAGTGTGTCTGGCAGAGTTTTCCCTGGGAATATCAATACTTTGTACGGATTACAATGATGGCGATTCTTGTCATTAACCTTGGAATTCATCTCTATGTTCTTCATGTCGCTAACCGTCATTCTAGGAAGATCAGACGGCTTATCAAACGGATTAGAAGAGAGCATTCTAGGACAGGTGGGTGTGAACACACTGCAGTGACCACTGTAGTTCTTCTGGCGGTCATTTCCTCCTTGTGCTGGTTTCCATACTGGATTGCGGCCTTAATTCTGCCACAAGATACACTGACCACCATCTTTATTCTTCAGATTTTATACGCCATCATTATTCTGAATTCCGTGACAAGTCCGCTTTTATTTGTAATGAGGAATAGACATTTCAGAGATGCTATGTGTAAATTGTTAACATTAAATCCAAAGTTGCATCACTGTGGTACTTGAATTGTAAGAGAGAGAGAGAGAGGGAGAGAGGAGAATTTTTACAAATTATAAAAATATTGATGCATTTATTTAAAAGGAGATTTTCTGTTTGACTCTTGACTTTTTAAATTAAAAACTGCCTAGGAATAAAGCAGAATTGCATTTCCCTCTGTTCAAGTCTGAGATATGTTTGAATGCTTTTCCTGAAACTTGAGAAGCAAGCTGATTCTGTAAAATGACTCTGTAAAATTTGGAATCAAAATATCAATAAAAGGTAAAGAGATAACGAAACACAAAGTTGCTGAGGTACTTAACTATGATCAGAGCTCAGTATATCAACATATATAAACATCTGTGTGAGATAATGGTATCATAACATACTCTGTTCTAAGCTATGTTTCAATGTTTTCCTGAAACTGAAGCTGATTCTGTAAAGTGACGTGTACTTGTTTTGATTGATGTTCAATGCAATATTTCTTGAATATACAAAAGACATGAATCAGTTCAATGAAAATTGTTCAATGAAACATCATGAAAATCAGTTCAATTATTCGCAGCTTTTTAAATACTGTATATTTATTTGTAAAAGAGAATCAACGTGTTCTCCTTCTTTAATATGGTTATATTTCTTGTTTACCGAAATTTTAATCACTATGATTTAGAGCAATTTTTGAAACCTTTAAAATTGTAACTGCTTACTAAGATTAGCGCGGCACTATTGTTGCTTACACGTTTGATCAGTGGTTTGTAAACTTTTGCCTTGTAATCGTCATTCTGGAATATACGTGTAAGCGTTCACTGTGTGAGCATCTTTGATATTATAATAAAGAGATAATGCTAATTGACTGTAAATCCATCGTAAGGATTTGTAGAGGAGCAGATTTCTGTGGAACAGTCAGTAAGACAAATGGAAATGACTCCTCACACTGTAGACGCCATACCTTACTACATGTATTATTAGTATATTTAACAAAGTAAACTCAGAGAAAGCAGCAAAGATGACCTTAAAATCATCTTTATTGTTTTTTCTATATATTTACTTTATACAATAAAAATACTGTTATTTATCCGTTGAATAAAATTGATATTTTATCGGGCGTTATTTTCGCAGTGTGTTAAAAACAAGCGTGACATTTTAACACAGTTGAAATAACACGTCTGTGACAAAAACTCTATTTTACCTTATTTCATGAAAGGGTTACAGAGACAAAGTGGAGGAAAAAGAGACTGCTTTTAGAATTGAACTTTTTTATACTTAAAAGTATTGAATTTTATATAATACCTTAAAAAAGTTTTGCTGACACGTAAATATTCCCCAACCCTTTTGAAACGTATGCCAGTGCAACAATCATAAACATAGTCACCCTGGTCTCAAGATCCATGAAGCGGATTGTTCGTAGATCCAGGAATTTTACAGAATCTACTGAAAGATGCTATGAACATATTTTTAAATTTGCATGCTTATATTCCATGTATTTATACCAGGTTAACATTTTAATTTAAAAAAAAAGTCGTGTGACATTGACTGACACAATAACCTAGATTTTGTTGATACGACCTAGCTTTGTTCTTTCCGAATTCATGCACAGCTGAGTTTGTCAAAACTTTGCTATAATCATATTTTGATAATAAATCTATCCATTTACGATACAAATATCTTAAATGAAATATATGATTATTGTCCACTTTATCTATCTCTTCAATGAAAATACAGTATCGAAATTGAATAAACAAGAACTATTTTGACACAAATACAGACCAATAAAAAAAAATATTTTAAATTTTCAAAATAAACAAAATAGAAAACGTCATCAACAAAAGACAAACGGGGGCGCATAAAGATTGGAAAATCAGAGACAGCAACTAAGAATTTGAGAGGAAAAAAGACAGAGATATCAGTTAACATTCTGCATGCTTCATACATGTATTGACCGTCCACAGTAAAAAGTCAAATAAATCGGCAAGGCATTCGTTACCCATTGAAACAAGCATTCTGAGAGTATTGCATTAGCAATACTAGTCCCCTACCGGCAAGTGTAATCTGGTTCCCGTTAAGAATTGAAAATGTCATAATTCCGTCAAAAATCAATGAAGCGGGACGATATGCAAACTTGATCTTTAATAAATCAAGGTAAAGTCACATACCAAAAATCAGCTCAATACCTGAAAGCGGTTAGAAGAAAATTGCGGAAAACCCTTAAAAATTGAAAAGGCCGTAATTCTATCAAAAATCAATGAAGCGGAACGAAATGCAAACTTGATCTGTAACTCATCAAGATACATTCACATACCAAAAATCAACTCAATATCTGCAAGCGTTTAGGAAAAAAGTGCGAAAAACCAAGTGGGACAGACTGACAGACGGACAGACAGACAGACAGACAGACGGACGGACGGACTCAGAGGAAACCTATAGTCCCCTCCGGTTTCACCGGTAGGGGACTAAAAATAAGACAAAGTATTCGTTATCCAATAAAATAAGTCTAAGGTGAGGTGAAATAAATATTCTTTTACTGACAACCTTGAAACCCTTTAAAAAGAGATAGATCCAGAACACTATAGCGGGTATTTACAAGTAGACGAACTAACACCATGAAGTTATCGATGGAATCTATTAAACTTCCCATAAAGAAAATAAAAAGATTAAACATCAGAAATGAATAGAAGGTAAGATTGATAGGTTATCATGGGAAACCTTACATCATCTGTGGAATATTAGGAGAGTAAATCAAAAACTACAGAAGGAAGGAAACTGTGCCGATTTTCGACACACTGTGTGTAGAATTTGTATTATCGGGAGTCGTAGAATATTGTGTCACAATATTCTACGACTCCCGCTTCTACAAATTTAAAGGAACGCTTATCATATCTTTGCAGATAACCCTTACATAAAAAAGTTCTGTACTCTTTTTAATAAAGTATAAAAGTATGGCTTTTTAAGCCCAGGTAAGCAACTAACTGTTTAATCAGCAAGGAAGTTAAGGATTTCCATAAAAGGTACAGTGACAGATAATTTCATCTTATTGTCATGAATGGTCTGAAAAATATTAGTAAAGTGAAATATGTAATTTTTGATTGCGCTACACAATCTTGAATTCAAATTAGAAAATTATTCGCAGAAGTGAACTCATTAATTACTGTTCAAATGAATGCTTACATTTATCTCTTACAAGGAATTTATCTCAAAGTTATTGTATTCGACAAATTACTAATATATTCTGTAATATTTAACAATACGGATATCTTTCTTTTTACATTTAGAAGTATAAATTCGATTTAAAGGCCGCTTAGATAAAAACAAAAAAGAAAAATGAACAAGTCAGATGAAAATTTTATTAGGTTTTTTGAACAATTTTTGAAAATTATTTCGCTCAGTTGAGTATCGAATAAGTTGGAGACCTACACACCATATGCAGGTGATATGAAGTTAACGCACAGTAATCAAGCTCAACAAGCCCTTAAAGCTAAACACGATTCTTAAAAGGAATTGGTCCGCCATATTCTTTTATTCAGTGGTTATATCCGGGGGCCTGTATATAGGCCGTTCACTTAGCCACTGTTCAGTGTAATCAGTTGTCACCTATGTAGACGTATGTATGCCACATAGCTACATAGCTATTATAAATCACTTATGTAATGCTCAGGTTTTAGAATTTGTGAAATGTTGACTTTAAACGAGACTGTTGATTTCCTTGTATATCGAAAAAAAAAATGTTTACTTCTACCACGGCAGGAGAGAAAGAAAACTTACAATTGTTGCACAGGTCAGTGCTGTACACAAACACACATACATGTCAACTGCTATAAAATGTAAACAAAGGTAATGTAAGATAACCAGCACGAACACATGTCGTCCATTCGACGCCGGTACCATAAAGCAGTCAGCTGTAACGAATGCGAAGGGTATACCTCAGTGCTGATATTGAAGATAGTAAATCTAATATGGCGTATGCCTGTTTACTTGTCGTATTCAGCTTAAAGTATCCGGAGTAAAGGAAACATGGACCTCTAAAAACATCAGAGGTGGGATAAGGGGCCACTTCGACCGGTCATACCCGCCTTGTGCTCCTTGACATGATCGGGTAAACGGAAAAATTCTTAGCTAGTTCAGAGTGAAAATAATTGCCTAGAAATTTGTATAAAAAGCTTCAACATTCGAGCAAACGAAAGATTGTATTTGCTAACCAAGTATATAGTATATAGTATCAACTATAGAATTTGCGAAATATTGACTTTAAACGGGACTGTTGATCGATATCCTTATATCTGTATCAACAACTTTTTGCCAATAACTTGTCTCCTTTTAGAAATTGTAGAACAATCATGCTCTTGATTATCGAATCAACTGAGAGACTATACTCAATATACAGTTGATAATGGTATATTGCTACATAAATAATGGAATTTGACGATAGAAAAGTTGAAATAATCACGTTTATCATGAAGTTTAGTTGATAGTTTGCCATTGACGTCTTCTCTAGCAAAATATCCAAATATGAAACAGGTGTGCCAAACTCTGTGGTGTCTTTTATTTCGATTTCAGAGGGATATATCGAATCAACGTAGGAAAGCATATGAATATTGTGAATTGATAAAACATATCAATTTATCTAAACATCGAATTCAAGGCCCCAATAAGACGTATATTTATTTGAAATTAATAATATTTGTAAAATAATATAAAAAAGAAAAAGCATCTAAATTTTCTGAATAATAAGAGATATTTTTGTAAAAAAAAATTATAAAAATAAAATTTCCCTTATTAAAAACACTATAGTTAACTATAGTTAACAATAGTGATAACGTTGACACTATGAAAACTATAGTTAACTATAGTGATAACTTTGACACTTTGATTTCCTGCAGTGACAACTAGGAAAACTGATTTGCTATAGTGATCACTATGACACTATAGTGATAACTATGAAAACATTGATTTACTATAGTGATCACTATGACACTATAGTGATAACTATAAAAACTTTGAAATACTTTAGTGATCACTTTGAAAAATTTGATTTACTATAGATATCAATCTAATATACCATATATCGTTATATATAAGATAATTAATCTATTCATCTTGTTTGATGTACTTAATGCTATAAATATAATGTGATTTACTGATATAAAAAGACCAAATAAAATGAAAGACAAACGATATTCATTTTAGAAATGTTGAGCCATTAGCAGCCATTGAAAAACATGAGGTTTCGAAAAGAATGCATAAAAATGAAATTCAAAATAAATTGTACTGCATGCAAAGTGCATAGAACTACTTGAAATACAAGACATTAACAAATAACTTTGGTAAAATGAGAAAATCTTTAAAACTGGATATTTTCTATGTTGTGCAAATAATTATATATATCTATCACATACCGTTATATAGAGTTGTGATAAATCTTTAACTTTCATTTATCATAGTGATTACTTTGTCACTTTGAGTAATCATAGTGATAACTTTTAAAACTATGATTAACTATAATGATAACTTTGAAAACTTTGATTAATTAATTAATGATCGCTATGACACTAAAATGATAACTTTTAAAACTTTGGTTTACTATAGTAATAACTTTGAAACTTTGATTAACTATAGTAAACTATAGTTAACTCTAGTTTCTATAGATTTTTTTCTTAGGGTTAGTCCGAATTTCCTCTGCATCACGATACATTTAACTATTTTCTTGCATGTTTTCTTTGAATAGTAAAACAGTTAATTTTGATATTGAATTATCTCACGGTTTTTTTTTTCATTAAGGAAAAACTGAATTTAAGATATTGTACTTTATATAACTCCGTCTCTATCAACTAAAAGCTTTAGTAAACGTAATCCTTAGACCTGGGGAATACTTGTTATTAGTACCTTGACAAATCTCCTTTTCACCAAAGAAATGTAAAAATGAAACACAAAACAAAGCAATACTTTAAGAAATTTAAAAATGCTATTTTTCGTTGGAAGAACGATGGATATTAGGCTAGGTCATTGTGAATCTTTAATACATGATGAAAATTATCTGTTAGAATCCTGACCAGTTGTACTTTGGTTTACTTGCATAAAAAAAATCTTGTTTTACGTGTTTTATTGATATGAAAGAACTTTCTACCTCAACCTCCTGCTCAACAAATTTTAAAAATAAAGAGGACAAAAAAAACAAAAAACAAAAAAACAAAAAAAAACAAAAAAAAAAAACAAAAAAAAAAACCTTATATACAAAAATCTTCATCGTAAAATCAATTTTCTTTTTTAAGAAATCCTCTGTACTCTTGGACATCTAGCATTCAAATGTTGGCAAGATTATAACAAGGAATGGGTCCTTTATCAAAATTGTGAAATACTTTACCTCTGCATTCGGGATGGATGCTCTAGGGTGGAACTAAGATGTTCATTTAATGAAAATACATTATATATATCATAAAATGTTCTTCTTTATTTAAGGACTTCTAACAGGTAAACTGTTTGCTTGATTATTATGAGTTCTCAACCTTTTACCAACGTAGTGAAATTCATGGTCCCTGGGACTATGGTTCAAGCCCTAGAGTAGGGCCTAATTGGTCAAATATTGAAAACATTACATCTTTGAAAATATTTTCTCAATGTTTTACTAGAACTGTAAATATCATGGCAGCCAGGGTTCAGTCTCCGTGGTGAGGTTAAATTGGACATGTATTGTAAATTGCATTTGAAAATTTTCTTCTTTTCGCAACGACAAACATGATATGTTTTAGACACTCCAGTGGGAATGCTGCTCAATTTAAAGAAAAAGAGGAAACTTTATTCAAAGCAAACCTAATCACATTTTCGAGGAAAGGCAGGAGCTATACAAAGTACTAGAAAGTAAAATATCAGTTATAAAAACAATATATAAAAGCAAAATTCATTATAATTATTCTTGTACGAGTCTTTGTTTAGTAACAATACATTTCTTTTAAAATTTTATTTGTACACAAATAAGACTGACCTCACTTAGTGCACATCTGCTATTTTTATCCCAAAACGAATTAAATCCACATCGAGCACTCTCCAAGAATAAAGAAGGCTACCGTCTCTACTTAAACATAATATTTAATTTAAAAGCAAGGTAAGTAACCTAAGTGCTAAAAAATATTTAAGATTTATTCTTTTAGGATGATTCCTCTCCATTTATTACATTCCTTTGCCACTGCGGTGATTGGGATGTAGTTTTTCCCCCAAAGTCGTCGCAGTGATCTAAGAATTGAAAAAAAAAATTAACTCGATGATATATGCTGGACGTTAAAGTAAATTGAATTTCATGCCTATAGTGAACGTCGAATACGTGTTGAGCTTTCCCTTGGTATATGAATGCTTGTGTATGTGACGCACTTGTATTTATATGTTAATGAATACAACCTATGATGACGTAATAATTAGATTCGGAAGTAAACAAGTAAAAAATATCACGTGATAGGATGCTTAGTTTTTGAATATTTGCATATAAGAGTCGTTTTTGCTAACACAAAATTAATTGACCATCACCTCCTTCAGATTTGTTTTGAACAATGGCACAGGACCCAGGAAAAGACAAAAACAAAGGCAAAAAGAAAGTCCCAGACAAAGACAAAGTGTGAGTGTCTGCGTATCGTGAATGCACAACACAATTATATTTTATCTTAAAAAGTAGCGATCACCTTATCGTGACAAAACACCGATTAGATGTTACTCTTGGCACGGCAGAGTTTGTTTTTTTTCTCTTTGTAGTCACACATTTATATTTGAAAACTGGTGACATCTGCCAGTTGTTCAAGTTAAATAATAAAATATTGTGTGTGTTTTTTCTTCTACAAGAATTTATGAAAAAATAAAATGCAGATAATTTCCCCATTGCTAACAATTTTGCTCAGAATAAAGATAAAGTATCCTGCTTTTTCTAAGTAGTTCATCATATGATCTGTTTTCTCTGTAGCGAAAGCCAAAGTAGTGGGGGTGGTGGCGGTGGTGGTTCATCTAACCACGGGTAAGTCTTCTTTTTCGTTTGGGCATAAAAGTTAAAAATCTAATATAAAATAAACGGATTGATATTTAGAATCTACAAATTTAAATCAATAGAGGGCTAAAGATGTTAGTAAATCTGGAAATCATTTAAGTTTTTCTGCAGTGAATTTTGAATCAAGAAAAAGAAATCAAATATTAGAGAAAATTTTTCAGAAAACAATTTTTCCTAGCTAACCCTAAAAACGATCAAATGTGAAGCCGATATGAATGAACTTGTTGAAAGTTGTTGAGTACTGCTACTGTACAAGTTTCCTTTAATGAATTAATTTCAATGTAAGACATCAATCCATTTTTAAGGATCAGGAATAGTATTACTCAGATTTTTTTTACATCTTGCTCAACATCAAACGTAACATATAGTTCAGAATATAGGAGAACAGACAAAATTTGTTTTTGAACGATTTTATTTTCCTTAAAACACGAAAGTACTAGCTAACTTTACTAAAATAAATTCTCCAAAAGGAAAAGGTATATTTTCGTAAACAGAATTCTCATGCACCCAGAGAAAACAAAAGTTTATAAACCACCTAGATAAATATTTCTATATCAAAGTAAGTACTAAAAGCCTCTTAAGTACATGATAAGAATTTAATAATATGTCATAAAAATCAATAGGAGGCAGCCAGTCCACAGTAAACTAAGTAATCCGTCCCGAAACAAGCTCGCAAAGGTCAGCATTTGCCGGATGCATCGGGAGAATAAATTAAACTGTGATCAGCGATCACAAAAATTGTTAACATCAATTTATATTTTAAAAAGCAAATGATTTCGAATTAAATATATTGTTTAGATTCAAAAAGTTATTGGCATAACAAATGATGCAGTAGTACACAAATCACAAACGACGCTTCAACATGTATAGGCTTAAGGCGGTTATCTAAATTATCTAAGTTATCTGCTTAAGGCGGATAACGAAAAATTATTCCTTGAACATCCAATATGTTTGACGTTTCAATTATATATTGTAAATTTCAGCAAACGAAAAATAAAATTCATTATAATAAATATATTAAACTACCTTTAACT
This sequence comes from Saccostrea echinata, assembly GCF_033153115.1. NCBI lineage: Eukaryota > Metazoa > Mollusca > Bivalvia > Ostreida > Ostreidae > Saccostrea > Saccostrea echinata. Next base: position 54,307,915 of record NW_026889803.1, on the reverse strand, counting down.
TATAAATTAACAACAGCAGTCACGGTAGCGGCCATCATAGCGGTGGGTCTCACAGCAGTAGCTCATCGCACAGGTAAGATAATATTCAATCATACATTCATTTAAGTAGCTAAAATATGAAACATGCAATGAAAATGAAAAAAATAAATAAATAAAGTTTGTCTTAAAAATGTTACCTCATACATATTATTTTTCTTCAGCCTGATGCAAAAGAAATTTACTTTTTAATTGATGTTATTTTCTAGACTTTAGTCTGTTAATTAATTTAAGTACTGTTATTTAAATTTATGTAATTTTATAACTTTAAAACTGATATCTTTGCTAAACAACAGCGGCCATTCAGTTATAGTACCCCAGACTCCTCCAGGGTAAGTTGAATCATTTTTTTATATGATAGCGATTCAAATATTTATTACATAGTAAATATACAAGTTTAGAAAGACAGGGAATGTGCATAATATACTGTTAAATTTTTTTAAAATTACATTTCACACTTTTTATTTTCCTATTTTAAATGTATGAAGTTGTTTGATTTTAATGAAGAGAATAATTTTTTTTTAAAAATTATTACATGAAAATAAAAATCATTCATTTAATCGAACTTGATATCTTAACTAAATAGCACAGGGGGCGGAGGAAAGAAAGGATATATAACACCACCGCAATCACCTCATGGAAAAGGGAAATAATAAACGGTAAGTCACCACCGTCATCTCCTAAATCCAAAAAGTAAGTCTCATACCACCTTAAAAGTAAAAAGTAAGTCATCATACCACCTTAAAAGTAAAAAAGTAAGTCATCATACCACCTTAAAAGTAAAAGTAAGTCAACATACCACCTTAAAAGTAAAAAGTAAGTCTTATCATATTATATCACCATAATCATCAAGTAAAACTTGAGTCATATCAGGTCTCTCACCGCAATACAAGAATGCTATAACGTTACTTTTCGGCACTCTTTTCATTTCATTAATACATCTTTTAAATTTCTCACATATCTTTCACACTCCCAATTTGTGCTAGAGCGTCTAGTTTTGAGCTATTTCAAAAAATACATAAATATATTATAACTTTTCATAGTGGATTTTCATTCTTTCTCCTGTTCGTACATGTAAAACTAGCGTAGCGGCGGGTTCAAGAAAGTGAAGTGAAAGGCTCATCTTCAATACACTTTCTTCTTCCAAGCGTCACAATCACACGGCCAATTACACAGTAAAACATTAGACTCCGCCATATACACAGTAAGAAAAAGTGTTATCAACCTTTACTACTCCTACGAAATCAGTCAAAACAAGACCTATACTATCATAATGACCACTTTTAAAGCAAAAGAAAAATGTTTTATCATATACGCCATCCCGCATAGTCAAAATTTCAATGATTAAACTTAATTTGTAGATGTATAGGTTTTCTTATATTTCAACAGTGAAATACTATAATTTATCCCTTAAATAAAAGAGATAGTTTTGCAAGTGATACTTTCATAGTTAAAATGTCAAAAGGGATATATTCACTGTAAAAATATCCTAGAAGAAATTGCGGCAAAACTTTCGATTTTCCTTCACCTCAGTAAGTGTTATGAAGAAATTTTAGAGTAAATAAAATTATCCTGATAAGGACGAAAACTGCCAAAGTTCCTCCAAATTGCTCTTTAAATTGTTTACAAAATTCACTCTCAAAGCGCTTGGCTACTTGATGATCTCTCACTACTACTCAGCTCTGATGTCACAACCAAAGACATTGCATCACGAAAAGACAGTGGTTAAAGAAATACTTAATAATGTAATAAATAGAGAATTCATTTTTCGTAGTTGGAATTTATTTCACTTGTGAGACACGGTTTTTGCGATATTTTCACTCATGCTGTTGTGAAAATATAAAATAATCTTGTCCGAATCATGAAATAATTTCATATCCAACTATATATAAAACACAGAATATACTCTATAAGTACAATATTGAAGATTGTTATTTCTAGTGATCATATCATCCTGAGGTATTGGATGAATAATGTGAGATTTCCAATTTACTTAATTGTTTTTAAGATTTAAACATTCACATCTTCTCATTTTCAGGATTTATTGATTGTATTTTTGTGTAATTGCTTACTTTTTATTTATTATGAAATTGATTTTTTATCTGAACATTAATTTTCTTTTCAGTTTTCGGGTTTATGGTTTTTCAACTTTATTGAAGTTTCAATATCCTGTACTTAAACCATGCGTTTCCAGCTTACGTAAATCTTTTACAGTATAATGTAAAATTTAATTCTCCATATCAAAATGCAGTAAGCTCTGACTTATCCAACTTATCCAATAAAACGTACTTTTAAAATCAATCTTATGCCTTTTGTCTCATCAACATGTACTTACTGACCAAAAAAATATCATAAAGTGTTTTTTCTTCACAAAAATTGTTATATTTTAATAATAAAAATCTAAGAATCATATGAGGGCGCGGACATCTAACTCTAAAGATCTGGTTTACAGAACAGTCGTGTAATGTCTGATCCCAATTATATAATGTTTGTCTGGTTATTCCTGAAATAATGAAAAATAAGAAGATAACAAACAGTTATCCAGCTCAAAATCCAATCAAACAAATTGGCAGCAGAGCAATCACGGGCCCCAAGAAACATCACATTCTGTTCACATATATATGAGTTGTTTCTCTTTGTGTTTGTTAACAAGATTCATATTTTTGGACAGATGAAGACATTGAAGCAATGATTTTAAAAAATATATACTTTAGGTTTGATAAACTTTCTAAAGGAACGAAAATTGTGTCAATTCAAACAGAATCAGAAATCATAAGAGAATATTTTTATTTAGTTTTAGTTTCAATTTGTTTAAAAAATATATCTTTACGGAGGGAAAATATGTTTCGTTAAAAATTCCAACGTTCAGTTACACTTTCACAGTATACCTCACAGACGCACCTGCGTGGCGCAATGGTTAGAGCGTTCACTCTAGACTCGCGGAGTAAGGAGTTGATCCTTACGTCATGGTTTTGAATCCACTGTGTGACGGGAAGACATCTTATGGACGAGACCGTATATTCAAGGTATCACACCGGTAATTGTTTTCACTATGTAATTCTATATAGAATAAAAAATCATTAAAAATCAGGTATTCGAATTCATGAAAAAATATTTAGCAGGAAGTGTTAAACGTTACCAGTCACATCAACTGACACCAAAAAATAGGGTACCTACACGGCATTTTCTGATTTTTTCCATCCGCAAACAGGAATACCCTCAAAACCACGTGTATTCGATGTGTTTATAAACATCCTGTGTGCACCCCAGGAAGTGGCCTCCTATGCCCCGAAAGAAATAGTTCCTGTCAAAAACCTTTAATATTTTACAAAGTACATAAAATATCCTAAGCACAGATACCAAAAATGTAAAAATAGAATAAGGGAAATTAAAAAAATTCTCACAATAAAAAAAATATTTCTTTATTATGTATGGAACTACAATTGACTAAGTTCATTTTGATTGGTCAATTACCGGTGTGATACCTTAAACCAAGGTCCCGTGTCGAAGTAGGTCCTGGCACGAAAAAGATCCTTCACTCCTTAAGGCCGTACATTGACGGCAGTTGGTGGCGTCTCGATATAAGTGAACAATTCTCGAAGGGATGTTAAACAAACAAACAACATTCACAGAAAAAGGACACTTTCGTTAATCATAATTAATGAGTGAGTTTTCTTGATGATTCTTGATTCTCTACAGCCTGAATTAATAACATGCGCATTTCGCAACTTTCTTTGACCTAGCTGTTTTAATTCTTAAAATCCAGCAATGAAATTTTACTTTTTAAAGGATTTTTTTCTTTTAAAATAAATTTAATAAAAAATTATCTCAGAAGTCAATTCCTTAATTTGTTTTACCTTTTATTTTCAATATCCCTTGATTTTATGAAAGCTTGGAAGTTATTTTTTATGATATATGTTATGTTGAATTTGGGATACTCAAGAAGTGTTACACTGGTAGTGTAATTTAAATATAAAAAGGTTCATTTCATTGCATTAAACTTTCACAATATATGTGAAGTAACTGATTCTAATGAAAATGTGCTTATATCTACATAGCATCGCAATTCTCTGTATTCTTAATGATTGCAAGCGGTTATGATCTCAAATTAAAACATTCTCTGTCGACAATTACATGCAATGAAATTTATCTCCTTTTCTCGTCCAGCATACTTAGAATACGTTGAAGGGAAAGAGCTCTTAAGAGTAAGGAAATCTGATAAAAACACATTCTAACCACAAGAATACATGCATATAAAAATGGAATACAATTCAGGTAGTTAACAATACAAGTGAACCCATATATCTTCTCAAACACACCGAACGAATAATTAAAAATTTAAACCAAATATATGTGTATTACGTATGCCGTTTATTTGATTAAATTGAAAAATACATTTTTTTTTTATAAAACTAATATTATAAAGCTTATCCGAGAAATATTTGACATCCACAATGATATGTATATTCTATTTTAAAATCACATTTTACATATTCATTACAATATTTTTAAAGGAGTTTTAGTAACAAATAGGTTGCTAAAATAGGTGCTACAAACATTTGCAATATCTCAAATTAAAAGTTTATTTTATACATACTTAACATATTTTTATGACGATCTTTATAGTAATGTCTGACAGGGTTTATTAAATATATATGAGCAAAAATTTAAGAGTAGATTTCTTTGATATCTTACATAGTTACAGAGATTTTGTTGATTTGAAAAATAAAATATTATTAATTATTATTTAAAAGAATATGATGAATAGTTTAGCATACCTATTGCATACTACTTTTTACATATATGATATTCCATGGATTCAACAAAATCTTTAAGCTGTAAATAAGCAAAAAATTAATGACATGAAAAATATTGAATCTTTATTAGGTTAGATATGTTTTGGCATGTATTAATGTTATAAAAATTAACTAATGAATTCAGTTCATTATAAAATGCCAATAACCTTTTTTGTATAAAAAAAAAAGTTGAGATACGGTAATACTGACAAAAGGTTACTCTTATGCATGAAATTTTAAATTCGTAAATATGCATGAGATGTTTTTATATCGTATGATTTTGCAAGCAGTACCAATCGCGAAATAAAATTACTCGCTTTTTATTTTAAATACTGAAATATCCATTAACATTATATTAAAACCTGTAATTAAAAGGGTCAAAAAGTAAAAGCACTATAAAGCCAGTTGTGCCTAACCTTATTAGTCCCCTATCGGTGAAACCGCAGGGGACTATAGGTTTCCTCTCTGTCTGTCCGTCCCTCTGTCTGTCTGTCAGTCTGTCCCACTTGGTTTTCCGCGCCTTTTTTCTAAACGCTTGGAGATATTGAGCTGATTTTTGGTATGTGAGTGTATCTTGATAAGTTACAGATCAAGTTTGCATTTCGTTTTGCTTCATTGAATTTTGACGGAATTATGGCATTTTCAATTTTTACTGGGAACCAGATTACACTTGCTGGTAGGGGACTAGTATTGCTAATGCAATACTCTCAAAATGCTTGTTTTAACATTAAATTAATGTTAGGCACAATTTATTGGTTTGTGTAGAAAATTGAATTGCTCTTGTAAGTTATTTTTATTTTTTCCTATTGTTATTAGTATTATTATCGTTATTATTATTATTACAAATTTAGAAAGAAAATATACAGCTATGGTGTACATGAAATGTGGAGATAACGAACAGTATTCAAGCTCAAAGTCCATTTAGACAATACAAATCGGGAGCAGAGCAAATAACGGACCTCCAAAAACATCACAGGTGGAATCAGGTGCCATGGAGGAGTGAGCATCCCCTGCCGACCGGTCACACCCGCCGTGTGAGTCTTGTCATCATCGGGTAAAACGGAAAAATCCGGACAAATCAAAGAAGCCATAAAAATATCAAATTTTTGCTAGTTACTACATGATTGATCCATAAATTATAAAAATACAAAGCCATCTATTTCTTTTTCAAATTTACAAGGATACATAACCCTGATTTTTTTTTCTAAGAACCCGTTACCTATAAAAGTAACTGCTAGTTGTACAAATGTTTCAATTGCTGTCTTGTTTAGACGAAGGAAATAGTTTACTGCATTCAATGTTTGCACCATGCCGCAATACTTTCTTCCTTGTCCAGAATCTTTATCCTTTCCTTTTAATTAAAAAAAAAATGTTTAGTTCGTTTACAGAGCTTTTGTAAAGATGAAACAAATTTCAAGAACTGGCGTTGAGAGTTATGGTATGATTTCTAGCTAAACGTGGACAAGTTGTCCAATAAAAGCTTGAACTACACTGTTATTTATACAGAACTCAAACGGGTAACCACGTCATCAAAACATGACAAACAAAATCTGGTGTTGTTAAAACACAAAGACCTGACGCTAGCTGCGGAAGAAAGGAAATGTTAAAACCGGGAAAAAAAATTATAGCTGAGAGATAAACTGACGCTTTTCCGGAAGAAATACATATCAAATCTTCAAGTTAGTGTCAGGAGTAGGGGGAATGCTGGAAGGAAACAAGGGGAACAGTGTTTTAGCTGATCACAAAGAGACCAAAAATGTTTGACACGACAGCGTGTCCCTTTGTGCATCCAATCAGATTCACTTGTTTTACTATTATAACAAACTTATTTGGCGTGCTTTTTTTAATTAAAATTATATGGAAATTTTTTCCATCCTGGAAACAGAACAAACACCATACAAAGAAAAGTTAAACCCTTGTTTTCAAATAAAGTAACCTTTACTTTTTTATTTTTATTTTCCTTTTAAATCAGAATTTCAAGGAAAGAGGTGCTATATACAGTTCTACAATGACAGATCAACAATGACAGTGTATTCATTGTTTTTATAATAGATAAGCTTTTTAAACTTTCCTATGTGATCAGTGTTTTTTTTAAGTTCTTTTTCTTTCAAATATCAAACTCGAACACTTTCTTCTTTAGCATCCCTTCTTTTCTTCTCTTTTTTTTCCAGTATCAAAATGGAAGTATTAGTTAAGTGTTTCTTTTGTCACATCCCCCCTACGTTCTTCATGTCCTTATTATTGTTTTTTTTATGTAATATCACTATCTTAACACAAGGCAGTGTATGTATTGTTTAATTTTTTTTAATTACTTTAGCCACAATACAATCATCCTTATTAGTTATATATCTCGACAATGTAAATTTAGACTTTAAAACAATTTTACCTATTGAATGTCTTTAATATAATTTTTTTGGTCTTTTTTTTTGTGATAAACAAAATGAACGAGGGACATGTAAAAATAAACAATGAATTTATATATGATGATAATTGTGCATTTAATATGTGCTAAATATTAAGGAAAATAAAAATTCTTATTCAAAGTTTCAGGTTTTTCATCTTATAAAATTTAAAAATCAATGTACATCTGTACTCTAGATCAGTTTGAAAAAAGGTAAAGATAACGAACAGTGATCGATCTCAAGGAAACTTCAATTAATACAAATACAAATCTGTAAAACAGAACGTAAAACACGGAACCCCGAAAATTTTATTGGTGGGATCAGGTACTTAGGGGGATTAAATATCCTGTGTCAACCGGTCATACCCGCTGTGAGCCCTATATATAAGTCACGTGGACGTAGTTATTAGTATAGATCAGAGAGGGGAGATTTTCATACTAATTGTGAGCTCTATGTATTATTCAAGAAGGTTGAGTAATTAGTATAATCAGTATGAAATGTCAGTTAAAATACTATCAATGATAGGTTATACTTCCTAACATGGTCAATATAACGACCATAGAATCACCTCTTTGTCAAAGTGCAATTACCAAAAATTGATATATTCAAATTATCAACTTTACTTAAATTTCTTTATTAAATTTAACAAAGACATATATTTCATTTCATACAAGCATTTATGAAACCTGCCTACATCCGACATGAGGTATTTCACGTATATTTGTAGTCAGTAAGTGAACTAGCGATTGGTTGTCTGTTCGGATGCTGATCATGTGGCTCTTTAAGGTGTGTATAAATAAACCGCTCTTTTTTCTAAAAGTGGACAACCTGTCCCAAAGCATTGATGGTCTGTTGTACATTTTATGAAACTGGTATTAAGTTCATTCGTACCATTATAGTGTGAATGCACTTTAAAAACCGGATTTGTACTAAGTATCCGTTCAAAAATTTATTTTGTTTGTAGGTTTTATTTTAGATTGACCACTGTTTGTTATCATTACCTTTTCTTTTGGCGCCACGGCGCATATAATATATGACCTTTTTGCACTGTAATTACGTCTAACATATAAAACAATTTTTCGAAATTGTTCCTCTAATATTTTTAATCTAGATAAATTATGGGAACAAACACAGTCTTTTTCATTTTGAATAGTCACATTAAAATTTCTGACAAAAAAAAATTACTTCGCATAGTCAATTATTTGACCTTTCTGCACTCAAAAATTGTCATTTTTCTGGCATTAAAAATTTAACAAGCAATAAAATCATTTGAAATTAATGACATTTTATTGAATATAAGCAGGATGGTTAAAATCATCTGATATATTCAGAAAAGAAAATTCAAATGGGGACTTTGATATAAATTTTAGATATTACTAAATAGTGTTACTTTTAAGCTTAAATTGAGCTATTTTTTCCAGGACTTTCAAAATTCGTTTGCTTCATTTGTCAAATATAATGCATAAAATATTTCACTGCACAAAATAGTTCTTTAAGTAGGCTGCAAATAAAAGTAGGCATCCAAACTTAACAATACTGTAAATACTTTGAAAGAGAAAAATTCTTCTAAAAAAAAAAACCTTCCGCCACAGAATATAGTTCCTCACTTAATACTTTTGGTATGGAATTTAATCATGGAGGTTTAATTAAATATAGTTTAATAAGCATTGTAGAATCCAAATTTATTGTAAGGACTAAAACATTATGCATATTTTTTTTAAACAGAGGTCAAGACAAAAATCTGCTCAAAAGCTCATGAACGAACCTCTTTAAATTCTTTACAAAAAACAAAAAGGAATCAAATAAAAATGGTGTATGTCCGCACATGCAAGAGAAATTAGTAAGATCCATAGCTGACCACAGTTCACGAGAGGTTTGTTTTCTTTCACTATATTCACTTATTTTATTTAAATTATATGGTACCTACACCTTTCTGCGTTTTGCAATAAACCGCTTAAATAAAATTTGATTCAATTTGAAAAAAAATTGTTACTTTTTATCATTATACTGAGCAATTCTTTAGGTCAAAATAATTTTAAAAATACATGTATATAAATAGTGTAATGCAAAAACTTGCTCGGGGAGTTAGAAATTTTGCTACATATGTAAGCATATTTCACCTCACGTTAATCGCTCACAATTAGTTTTTTATATTCTTATTTTTAGTCCTGACGTCAATAACTGAACATTACTTGCATTTAGAGAATTTAAGTAAAACTTAAACGTTAAAAGTACTTAGTTCTACAGTTCGCAATGAAGAAAATGGATGCAAAGCATGTACGAATGATCACCGATTTTAAAAGCAGTCATTATCCGATTTGATAAGTGGGCGTAATTACAGGCGGTATCTGGAACACGTTATATGGCGTGGGAATATGTTGTAAAATGAGTGTCGAAAATGAGTGGCGAAAACCCTATTTTCCATTCCTCTCCTCTTTTAAAAATAATTTTATCTGAAATTATTAAATTATGTTGACTTAAGAAATTTTCATTGATAAATGCAATGATTTGTAACAGAATTATGTCGTTATGACTGATTGCTTACTTCCTAATAAGAGTATCACAAGAACGTTCATTAGCATTCTTGAAAGTTGCTTTTCTAGATGAACATTATATATACTTTAACTATAATGAATATCACTGCAATGCAAAATTGCTACCTTTTATAGCTCATTTTGCTCTGTTTATCCAGTAATAAATGTCTTGTTTTACAGCTTACCGATGCCTACTCATGCAGAATTATTTGCAGAAAAGTAAGTTCATCTAATGTGTTGACATGAAATTGAAGAATTAATAAAACACCTTTATGTAGCTGGAAGGACATGAAGTTGTATTGTTTAATGTAGGTTGCACTGTAAAGTATGATGTAAAACACCATAAAACAAAACTGTGACATTAATGTAAGAAGCAAACGTTGATTTTGGACTCTTTTCGTCGTGTTATCTAAATGCTGAAATTTAAAAAGGTTAAAAAGGAAAATGCTAAGCATATAAATTGCATGTACATGCATTCATCCGTGTCCAGAACATTAAATGCTTCTACTTACTATCAATAAATAATTATAATTAATATATTTTTTTGTTCAATTGAACCAGCTTTTGTACGGCTGAACTTAATCTTTCTATCATAATGGCATACAGACTTGTGCTGTCAACAGAAAGCTTATACCGCAGTCATATTTATACTGAAGGGAGAATTCTCCTTATTATAGAACAAAAATAATGTCGTTATTACATCGATAACATGTTTAAAACGACGGAAGCATGTACGTGTTATAGCTAGCAGGTTGACAGCTGACGCTTTTCGGAAGAGCCGGAAGAGCGTCATAAATGAGAAAAGATTTGTCCTCTCAAGAGTAAGCAAAGATGGTCAAAAGATGTCAAAAACCCTTGAACACGATTGCTGTTTACATTTTAAACGTGATTTTGTGTACATGAATAAAATATAATCTTTAAAACACTGTGTCAACTTCTTGAAAGGAGTAGGCACGGACATTGGTTACCGTGGTGTATATTTGATTATTCCATTGATATTTTCAGACTGCTTATAATTAGGGGAAAAACTCATTGTTGATATAAACGAAATACTTTTTAGAATTTCGTAGGTGTTCTATGTTTACTACCTTTCCTTATCTTTTAAAGTTTGACAACAGTGCGAAATGCATTTAAAAAAGCTTGAAACCTGCCTGAAAAATCAGATTATTTGCAAAAAAAATACAGACCAGATGTCAATTCATTCTGCATTGATTGTCACCATAATCAATTGATTTTGAATGATAATCAATTAATCAATTAATTAACGCCTTGTACAAGTCATTGGGATATCACAAATTGTGATTAAAAAATCAAAACTAGGTTTCGATTTATCTTTAATTAAGGAGGTTGGATCCTGCCATCAAAAGTAATGAGAATTTTTTATCAAGTATATTTTTAGAATTTATACACATAGCTTTATTAAAAATCAAAACAAAAAATGGGGGTCAATGCACTTCCTTTGGCGCTACAGAGCATTTAGTTTGACCTTTTTGCACTGTAAATACGTCTTACACATAAATCAATTTTTAAAGTTTTTCCTCCAATATTTTTTGTTCAAATAAACTATGGGAACAAAAACAGTCTTATTTCATCTGAAATAGACACATTAAAATTTGTGACAATGAAGAAATTTTCAAATTACTCCGCGTGTTCAAATATTTGACCTTTTTGCACTAAAACATTTTCATTTTTCTGGCATTAAAAATTTAACAAGCAAAAAAATCATCTGAAAGTAATGACATTTTACTGAATTTAAGATTAATGGTTAAAAGTATCGTATATATTCAGAAAAGAAAATTAAAAGTGAGGGTCTGTGATGTAAATTTTTAGATATAACTAAAATAGTGCTAATTTTAAGCTAAATTAGGACTATTTTTTTTCTTCATTTTCACAAAATATTGCTATATTTATCAAAAATGATGATAGAATTCATGACAGTTTATCTAAAAGATAATTTAGGACCAGTATAAAACAGTCCACTGCACAAAATAACTATGTGTGCAGACTGCATGTAAAAATAGGAATCCAAACTTAACATACTTTGAATACTTTGAAAGAGAAAAAATGATCATTTTCTTCTAAGAAAACCTTCCGCCACAAAATATAGTTCCTCACTTAATGCTTTTGGTATGGAATTTAATCGTGTAGTTTTAACTGAATATAGTTAAATTGGCATTGTAGAATCCAAATTTATTGTAAGAATTAAAACATTATGCAGAATTTTTTAAATATAGGTTAAGATAAAAATCTGCTCATAAGCTCAGGAGCGAACCTCGTTAACAATGTTTGCTTAAAAATATAATTTGATAGGTTCCTGAAAAAGCTATAGGCTAATTTCCCCCATCGATTTCAATACAGAGAGCCTTGATTATCTCCAGATCAACGGAAATAAGTAGAATGGAAAACCTACATTCAATTTTTTTTAAACTTTTATTCTACACATTTACTATTTTTCCGACTAACCGATTACAGATTTCCTGTTTTAGAATATTCTGTAGAACAGAACGTCTAAAGTTTCTTCTTAACAGCAGTTTATATTTTTGTAAGGAATAAGGATATGGACTAAGTAGAGGATTCGCTTCACCCTGCAATGTATCTCTGTTGGTAAGGATTTTTATGAAGTTTAGGAATCCAATATAGGAAGGATCGATCGAACTCACTTTGGTTGACTGGAATTACCCCGGTAAATACTAAAATGAGACTTTGAAGAATTTCATCTTTATAAAATAAACTGCGAGTATAAGTTGGATTTCCAGAGGTAGAATTAAAACCAGGTTCTCTAAATTACAGTTCTGATAATGAGCCTTGCAAACAAAGACGATATTGTCACAAGCCTTGTCGACTAACCACAGCATATTGTTCATGTAGTCTTTCTAATTCTTTGATCACATCCGATTGAAAACAGAAGGATAGATGGTTCGTATATTGCCTTTTAAATTTCTTATACGATTCTTCAATATATACAGTATATTTCTAAAACATTTAATCCATTCTGATAGGTGTTCAGATCTACCTTTTCATATTTAGCCCAACGTCTTGCATATTCTTCGACAGAATTCACAATACAAATGAATTTCTGTCGCCAATTGAAAGATGATGCTCCCTGTATTTAGGTCCTTTTGAAATGATCGTTTTAAGGTCTTCATTTTTAACTATATTGACATCACCAGTAAAGACGTGTCCAGGGGACTATAATTTAGAGAAAAAATAGAGCAATAAACTTGAGAAGATTTTGTTATAGGTGTTGAATATCTAGGCACTGTAAAGTTTGTTTATAATTAAAAAGTTTGGATGCAACAGTTTGGTAATATCTCTAGGAAATGCAGGGTGTATATCCATGTTCCTTAAACGAAGTTTTGGAACATATTGAGTTTACTCTGTTTCTTATTACTATTTGTTTTTGTTTTAAGAATGCAACAATTTAATTGAATTAGGGAAAATCATATACAAGTAATTTTATTAATAAATTGTGTCCATCCTTACTGATAGCATCAATTCAACTTTTGCCAATCTAAGGCCGTTGTGGCCTGCTGTAAAATCCTTCACCTAATTGTACATCAAGAAAAAATAGTTATTTTGAACATGACAGGACATATACATCCAAATGCAACATATTTGTTCTGAAAATGTAGAACTTTTTGGTAATCGGTAATTGACCTGCTCAAGGGAATTCTAAACTCTAATGAAGGTATTTTGAACTTCCTTAAAAGGGTACTATTGCATACAGCAAACAAACCATTATCGTTGCACTTTTGCATATTAAACAACACACGGATTAAAACAATCTTTGTTGAACATTTGCGTACAACTTCACTTCAATAACGACGTGAACTATATAAGTATTACATGTAAAGTATAGAGACTTTTCTCAGTCTCGAATACAATGGCAAAACATTTTTGCCCAGCCAATCGTACCACATTCTAATTAATCCAAATATATGCAATTTTGCAAATTTATAATGAAACAATCCAACAAATACAAATAAGCCTCATTAAATAACGATTGACTGATGCACAAGAGATATCAGTGCTGATACTTTTGTTACTGTTACGGGGAGTGAGAGAATGCGATTGACCAGAACTTGATTTAAACCTCATTCCCTAGGCTCTGAACATATGTTTTTACCATCTGAGATATCTGGTCATCAGCAAATGAACTGTCTGACCACCGTACTTTACATTATCCAATTAGTTCCCGTCACTCTCTAAGTTCATCTTAAATGCCTAGTAGTGTGTACCCTTAGTGAAAAGGTCCATGAAGATGTATTCAAAACGGACTTCATTTATGCACTGTAAACTTCCCATGCTCAAAAAATATCTTTTATCAACTTCTCATAAACTATGTAAACAAGGAGAAAGCTGTCAATGTGACAGCAAACCATTTTTTAACAGTACTGGTCTTTCTCACATGAATTATAAAAAATTTCTGTTATGAAAACTGTAGGAGGTAAAATCCCAACAAAATCAATGTACCATACTACCATATTTTGCATAGAATGAAATATATGGAGATAACGAACAGTATTCAAGCTCAAAAGTCCATTATACAATACAAAATAGGAGCAGAGCAAACACGGACCTCCAAACATCAGAGGTGGGATCAGGTGCCATGGAGGAATAATTAATTTCGACAGTTAGTATTTTCCCCATAAATGATCAAAATTCACAATCTTAGTAATATGCTTGCCTCTTATATATATATATATATATATATATATATATCTATATCTATATCTATATCTATATATCTATCTATCTATCTATCTATCTATCTATCTATCTATCTATCTATCTATCTATATATATCTATATCTATATCTATATATATATATATATATATATATATATATATATATATATATATATATATATATATATATATATATATATATATATATATATATATATATTCATTTGATCTGCAAAATGAAAATATTTCCATTTTTAAAACTAGGAGGAATTATCCGGACCAATGATGTGCCATATATGCAATATTTTGCAAAAAAAAAAAAAAAAAAAAAGACTGTTACGCTCAACAGCTGATTTTTCTCATAATAATCGAATCAAAATCCAAGAAATATGCACATCTCTGATATATGTAAAACTGAACTGCAGAATAAAAAAAAACTTTCTTGAAAACTGTCGGAGGAGTTATCTTGACAAATTATGTACCCTATATACAATATTTTATAAAAATATGATTAAGCTCAACAGCTAGTATTATTTTCATAAATAATCAAAATCCAAGTAATATGTACTTATCTTATATATGTTCAACTGATCTGCAAAAAGAAAGTTCCCATCTCGAAAACTGTAGGAGGAGTTATCCGGACAAATGATGTACCCTATATGCAATATTTTGCAAAAATATGACTGTTCAAAAGCTGGTAAGTATCTCATAAATAATCAAAAGTCAAAATCCCTGTAAAATGCACATCTATGATATATGTGAACAGCAAAATTAAAAGAAAAGTTCACATCTTGAAAACTGTAGCAGGAGTTATCTTGAAAAAGGATGTACCCCCTTTGGCAGCCGCCCGCTCGACCGCCCGCCATTTTCACTATTTCAATAACCTGGTTAAAATTGGTCAACTAACTTACAAATTACATAAAACTTGTTCAAGAGACATAAACATGATGATTTTTACACAAAAAATATTGATCGCACACAGTAACAAAGCATCGGTATTCTGATTAATGGTATGCATCCTGTTTGATATAATGCATCAAGTTCGAGAACCTATGTGGAATTGTTTGTTTTGAATTACACTGTGACTTTTTTTAAAGATTGATATTTACTTAGATGACAAAAACTGATATGAATGAAAAACCACCTATTGTACATAGTTGACCTATGGTTATATAACAACAAGAAATATGCACATCTCTGATATATGATATATCTCTGATACGTCATTAATTATTCACTTTCAAATAACTAAGTCAATGACCTACTTTTCATGTCAGTGACTCCTGGGTATTTCCCGGAAAATACCTCATTTTATATTATGACCAATATTTTCTTCATTAACAAATAACAAAACTCTTTGTATAATAAAATATAATATAAATTGAATGGCTTAAACAATAACACTTTGAACTATGAACTTCTTAATTATTTCAGTCCGAATTTCTTCTATCATTTTTTTTTCTAATTTTACCCACTTTTAATCCAATATTTCAAAAATTTGAATGATAAGAACATTCGATTTAAACTATTTAAACCCTCAGTTTACTTTTGTTGCCCTTATAATGCCGGTATTAAAATTATATGAAATTAATGATTAAATTTTTCAGTAGTTTGTATGAATTGTTTTTGTTCATATTTTTGAAATTCTTTATCGCATGTCATTAAATTATTTTAAATAATACATGAGGTAAATTAGCACACATAATATTAGCAAAATGGTGTGGAAAAAACATACTAGTATGGAATCTTAATTTTATGAATAATATTGTAAATAAAAAAAACTGTGAATAAAATGAAAAATCAAAATTAAGTGCGAATTTCCTCTGCCTCACCATTAAATTACTTATATCTTGCACATTTTCTTCAAATAATAAAATATAAAAATTTGTAGATTTATTAATTGATGTTGAGTTATAACAATATAAGAAAAGCTCTCAGAACGAATTCATTTTAACCTTTAGAAAGTATCAATGAGTTTTGTGTATGTGCACTGTGCATGCTTCAAGTTTGTCAATCTGAAAGTAAAATTCCAATTTTTTTTACCTGCATACTTAACATATCAAGTATCTTGCTTATAATAAAAATTCTTCCCAGTAGTGATGGAGGGATAAAATTGCTACAAAGTTTAGAGTAGAAAGTGCAATATATGAATAAATATATTTCAGTGCCATATGAAAATTCAATAACAAATGTTTTCAATTTAGGACAATTTGATTCGGTGAATTTAAAATGCTGAAATGATAAACTTAAGTTGACAATATGTTCATGTTTTCAAGGATGAATCTCTTCCTGTCCAATGAAACGTCTGACTTCATAGACAAGTATATTAGGCAATTTCAAGGAGTTGTAATATACTTTTATGAACTTATAGTATGTCTATTTCTTAAACACAAGGCAAATAAGTCTTAAATCAAGGGAAAATGGACAAACTTTAAAAAAAAACTGTTGGGGTGACATTGGCAACATACGGTGATGACAACCCTGTTGGGGTGACATTGGCAACATACGGTGATGACAACCCTGTTGGGGTGACATTGGCAACATATGGTGATGACAACCCTGTTGGGGTGACATTGGCAACATACGGTGATGACAATCCTGTTTGGTCTTTTTCATTGTTTAGGACGAATCATGAACTTTATGTTCTTCAATGCAATGTTGGAATTTTTCCAGTAGTACCAGACCACATATTTCCACCCTGTTTTCTCATTATTTGTATATTCTCCGTTAGGATTTGTATAGAAACAAGCTTTAAACCACCAGGCAGATTTCCAGTGGGTGGCGCAGTTGCCGCTATCCTTGTCATTGTCCTGGTCTTTCGTTGAAAATTTCATGCCATTACTGTAAGTCATGCTGTCTCCTGCAAAGTGTTATGTAAATAATCACAAATAAATTATGCAGTTAGAAAGCTTTGTTTTAGCTATATGACACTTCATTTGCCATAGAAGATTTGATTATTACAGTATGCATACAGTATTTCATGTATTTCTTAGTCTGGATTAAGCGTTTTCCAAAGATACAAATATCATTTTATACATGTATGTCCTTTAAGATTACATTTCTTCAAAAATCTTTTGTCCAGTGTAAAGAACAAAGTATTTTCCCTGCCTCTATGTTGCAATTTAATAAAAAATACAAACATGTACTTAAATGATAAAGCCATGGAAAAAAGTTTTTCGTCAATAAAAGAAGTTTGTTGTGCTATTAATCTTGACTTAGCTTGCAAACAATGTCATTCCAAGCTAGGTAAATGTGATTTTTCTTTAAATTACAAATCCACATAATTACATAATTCACTGACTATTTATTGATCATTGTGTATGCTAAGATCAGAAGTGTAAATTTCTATAATGGCCAAAAATTGGAAATCTTTAGAAATATGTAATTCTTGCCCTTCAAGAAATTGCATTGTGCTTTCATGAACACCCATAAAACATTAAAATTGAAAATAATCGCTTTAAATTCGTTATAAAGAATTTTATGTACGCTTAAGAATATTAATTTTTCAAACAATCATCTAAGCACCGTAATGACAGTGTTATAGAATGAACTTTATATGAAAATATTATGAAACGAAAATAAGATATTTAATCATTTATGCGATTAATTTTTTGTTTGATACATGGAAATCTTAAAAAGATTTTTTAGACCAAACAGATGCTTATGAAAATAACAATGCATATCAACTATGACAACAAAATAATACCCTGTCTTACATCTTTTCAAATACAAGATTTATTGATTGATTTTTCGTTTCATGATACACATTTATATTTATTTCCTTAATAATTATTCTACAAAATACCTTAAGTATAAAAATGCACTTTTTTCATTTACTCATTCGGGTACTTTTTTGGCACATAATGAGAAAAATTTCCTTATAGAAAAGAAGCCTTTACATCTATTTCTCCAATGATTAAAAAAAATACTTGTAATTACATTGAATTTAAAGTTTTCACTTTTAACAAATGATTATAATAAATACATATACTTGTAATAACATTGAATTGAATTTTTGTTTTTTACTTATAACAAATGATTGTAATAAATACATATATACCAGCTGTTCCAGAATACCCGTTAACCGTCAGTTTATATTTGCTCGCCTCGTCTCCAACAGAAAAGGTAGAGAAGACTGCGTACGCTTTGTCACCATTGAATCTCTGCATATCTACTCGAAGTTCCTGAGATTTTTTTGATGTAAGACTGTGTAACATTTCATTTCCTAAATATATATGAACGGAATTTATAAATAAAAAATAATTGAAATTATCGTACTATTTTGTAACATATTGTTTTCAAAATTTAAAATAATACAAAATGCTTTACAAGAGTGAGAGAGCAACACTTAATCATACTTAAATGCCAACATTCACAAGTTCTGTGGATTCAAATTATTATAATTCTGAGTTTTGGGTGGGGCTATAATCGGGGACCAAATTTAACATAATGCAAATACACTGCAAAATTTTTTTTAAAACACTTCTCTCATGTCATGTACTGTCAAGTACTTAAATCGATAGAAAAGCATGTTATGTTGATTCAAGTATAATTAAATCATGACACTACTCTGGGCTAGGGTCTGGCCACTCTATGGATAAACATTTTCCTGAGAGTGAAGGGGGTGTCGATATTTTTTTAAATATTCTTTAGAACAGCAGTGATAAGGTTACTAAGATGACCATTGCCGGGCTTCTCATTATTTACACACACCCTACCCCAACAACACCCTACCCCGACTACCCCCGCTCACCCAAGATTCTATGTACCTTAATGTTATGTTCTTATGAGTGGAAGTCAATTTAAGTGCAAATGAAATAACTTTCCAAACATATTTGTATCAAATTTGAATTTCCCAATCTATTTTTAGTCTAATGTGGAGAAAATAAATCCTTATATTCACCTGTAAGGTCACGTGCAGGTAAATTTTCTACAATATTGGATCTTAGCAAATCAGAGAGATATTCAATCATATAATAAAACCATTTATTGCAAAAGTATTATGTTGTTTTATGAATGAAAGTGTTTTGTAATTGGGTTGTATTTTCTTCTTATTGTTTTTAGGTCTTTCTTAGAATGGGTTGAACATATTGTTTTGAAGTTGTGATGTCGTCTCACTGTATGCATGAAATTTTAAAGGATACGTTCTATACCTATATGTGCAGTAGCATTTTGAGAGCTTTTATGTTGCTCTTTAATTTAACATTTCTCTTATTTCCATTCAGTTGGTGGCATTTTGCAAACATTTTAAAATTTTAAGAAGGAAAATAAAAGACGTACATAAAGCTGATTTATAATTTTCATCTTTGAAGACAAAAATTCAAAGCTGTCTGCAATTACTGCTGTAAAAATAAACTGTTTATTTTATTACCTATCCAATATTCATGATCCGTTTCTCCGAAGCCTTTCTTGTATTCGGTCCAGTTACGGTAGAAGTCAACGGACCCATTAATTCGTCGCTGTATAACCTGCAAAAAGCATTAAATGTCTTCTCCTGCCACCATATTAACTTAAGAATTGTTCAAAATAAGATAATTATGCATATCATGAAAGTTAAAATTTCTGGTTAGAAGCATCAAACAAAATATATATGAGAGAGAGAGAGAGACCGTCCATCCTCCATTATCTGTTGTCATGTCACAATATACAGTCTTCCTCTCTTTCTGTGATATTGTGATATTGTATACACCATTTTTGTTTTGAGTGTCTGGGAACCTCTTTAGTATATCAGAACAATCTTCACCTGTAACATTTTGGTTTGTATTATATTTTATGCATATTCTTTGAATAAAAATTTATAAGAAAAAAATGTATCATTTTCCTCTCATGCATAGATACATGTATGATTTAAAAGAATGTAGAAGTTTACCTGTCATGGGTTCTATTACAGTATGGCATGTGCTACTGGAATTGTTTCTATCGCTCGCTTTAATACCTTTAGTTAGATTCTCTAATCTGCTCACTACATGATCCAGTGAGGCTATAGAGGAATCATTTGCTTTAAAAGAACACACATCTTCTCTCAAAGATAACTGTTCATTCTTCAAATCTAACAAAAGACTTTTTATGTTCTCAATACTCACTACTAACATTTCTTTCTTCAATTTTTCATTCTCTAATGAAAAAGTTAAATTGGAAATAAATTCTTTGATCTTAACTGTTTCTAATTTTCCAACTTCGATGGTTAGGTTATCCAGAGATCTTACGATTCTGTCGACATTCTGGACTTTTCCTTGGATGTTTTTGACAGTTACAACGATATCATGAATTGTCTGTCTTTGGTCAGCCTGTCCGTCGACATCTGACGGAAACTTGGTTTTAAGCGTTTTAAGTAAGTCCTGTTGTTCTGAGATAGACCTGCTTGAATTCCTGACAATGTCACTCTCTTTTTCCATTTTTTCCTTTTGAACTTTTTCAATCATTGCATTCAATTTCTCTTCCATTACACGCTGAATTCCGTCAAATTTTTGCATTATTTCTCTCTCTATATTTCTTGTTATTTGCTGTATTTCTGATTTTAAGTATTGTGTAGCCAGTTTCTCAGCTTTTTGCTGTATATTAGTCTCTTGGTCATCCAAATATTGTCCAAAGACTTTGTATAACGATAAAGTCAACAAGGCGACGACAAAAAGTGTCCTTTTTGAACACATTCTTTCAATTGAATCAATTTCTACTGTATGTAAATTAAGCAGGATCACCTTTTGATACTGTCTATTATGGTTTCGCCGAATCTTTAAAAGTTTTAACTCTGTGTTGAAGTATAATATCCGGCAGAGTCAACACTTGAATCTACAACTCAAAGATTTGACATTCATATTTCCATTTTTATATTTACAGTCCCAGAAATTGATTTAGAAGCTCATTTTTTTTAAGATAGCAGCATCTTTTAATTTTAATTGCACTTATGTTTTGAGAAGAAAAATAGATTCTGCTTCATGTAATTGGTTAGGGTTAGAGAGGATATTAAATTAGATCAGGATCTCTCAAATTTCTCTTTGTGCAGAGAAACTAAATTTAAGCTTGTAAGAAACAAACAGAAAGCATCATGTAAAATTGTTTATCAGTACCTCTTTCAGCTAAGTACTGAAAGTTGATCAGGACACCTACAATTTTATTAAATCATCATTAGGTCAAGCGCAGCGAACTCTATAGATTAACGTGTAAGAACACGGCGAAAGTGCTTGCAGTAAATATTTTGTGATTTTTTTGTTTTTGGGGGGGATTTTTATTTTTAATACACCCAACAGAAATGTACCGGTTCTGCATTTTGTTTTTGAAATTATATATATATATATACATATATATATATATATATATATATATATATATATATATATATATATATATATATATATATATATATATATATATATGAAGAGGCGGATCTAACTGAAAAGTGTATAAGAATATGTAGGAATCATCTTGAAAAAATCTTCTGCTCAAGAACAGCAAAGCCATGATTAGTCATATTATTATAAAAGCATCCTCAGGTAGTGTAGATTCAAATTTGTTTTAGGGTGGAGTCACATGGAAACATGTGGGAAAAATCTTTAAAATTCGTCTATTTAAGAACAGCAAAGTCATGACTAGTAATATTGATATGGAATCATCCTGAGGAAGTGTAAATTAAAGTCCCCCCCCCCGTTTAATACTGAACTGATTTCTGCTTCTTTCTAGCCAATGAGCTCAGGTGAGCGATGTGGCCCATTGGCCTCTTGTTTTAATTGTACCCGCTGATTTCAGTCTCTCTCATCAAATGTTTCGACTCAACAGATGAAAATGATCCACACAGTGATGAATTATGGTTAGGTTATCATGCAGGCTTGCATGCTCAAGTATGCACAAGGTCTTTTTCCAGTGTTAAGACATTTTTATAAATGAAGACTAACTAAAAAATTAATCGAAAGAGAAAATGTATAAAAATAGAATAAAGGAAAAATATCTGACTGAAAAAATTATACAAGCAAAGTAAAATACATGTATGCAATTTTACCGTAAGTGTTTGAATCCCAAAACCAGGAAAGAGAATGGAAAGACGCAGTAGAAAAAAGATCGAAAGATAAATGATTTGAAGTTAAAACGGAAGAAAAAAAATCAAAAATAGTAAAATCTTTCGTAACATCTTATTCTCACGTCCTTCCGATCATGCATGGAAAAGATAAATAAGTGTAAATGAAAGATGGCGGAAGAAAAGACGGTCGGAAGAGAAGTTAAGAGAAAAATCATGGTGAAAAAATTTCACTTTTTGCTTTTGTTTTTCACCAAAGTTAATTAATGACAACAATCAACTTTGGACTTGGGGATTGTGTCACACCTTGTAAAATGCGTGCACGAGTCGAACTGTTTCCGACTCGGGGTTGTTAAGGAAGATTTGTTTTAGGGCAATATTTCATCCGTCGGAAGCTAACATTAGCAATGCCCAGTAACTTTTAGGAGTCAAATAATTGTCAGTTTTTTATGTTCATTGCGTAAGGTATCACCAACTCTTCCCATAACACCAAACATTTCTCAAATTGTGTGAAAATTAGGTTTTGTATGAATGTTTAAAAATTCAGAGTTCATACAGAGTTTTCTATCCTTCCGAGGAAAAGATGAGAAAGTATACATTTGGAAATAAAAAGCAGATAATACAGGTATGCAAGACCCAAATAAATTTAGAATATAACTAGAATATAACTTTGGTTAACGTTTGTGATTTTCATCTGAAATTTCAGAATATTCATTCGCCATTGTTGAAACACGGAAGAATATTGACAAGAGATGTTAAATGCAAAAGTTGTCTTCCTTTTTTTCCTGTTTAGCTAAGCTGAGCCGGAGGCTCAAGTGAGCTTTTCTGATCGAAGAGTTTCTTGCGTCCGTCTGTCGTGTGTCGTCTGTAAACTTTCTACATTTGCTTTTTCCTTACAAGAACGTTTGGGTCAATTTCAACTAAACTTGCCACAAAGCATCCTCGGGTGAAGGGATTAAAGTTTGTTCAAATGAAGGGCCATGACCTCTTTCAAGGGGAGATAATTAAGAATTAACGAAAATTTAATGGCATATTTTAAAAATCTTCTTCTCAAGAACCCATGGGCTAGAAAAGATTAAACTTGTGTGAAAGCTTTTTTACATAGTTAAGATTCAAGTTTGTTCAAATTGACACACCGGTGGTAGTTTGGGGCTTGATAGAACATTCTATTATAAAATGATATTGTCCTAAGGACCAGGTTTAACCACAGGTACTTATGGATAGGACACCCCCCCCCCCCCCCGAATATACCCTCGGGTCAAAAAATATTTTTATGTCTTTTTTTTCATAAACTATTCTTCTAGTACACATTACAATGTATTCCATATAAAGAAAAATCCAAAAAATAAACGCAGAATTAACGTTTTAATAAAAGCTCATATCCGCGGTATTATAAAATTTAATGTCTTTAATTTAATTTAAACTTAACGTACAAAACAGTGTATCTCACAACATCGAAACCTTGTATTTAATCTACATGTATTATTCCCCTACATATAAATGCAATATAACCTTTACCAGATACTGCATCGGAACCATCTAAGAAGGAAAACTATTAAATTCATTCATTTGCGTCGCAGTACAACTCTCACTTTGCGTAAACTTCGGCAAAATTAAGACTTAATTGAATGTTCGTATAAAAACGATGATAGAAACAAACTTTTTTCTTTTTCTCTTTGGTAACACTATTCATGAGTTTGCTATTTATGATGTCGATATTTCTCTCCACTAGTTCGGCTAAAAGTTGAATTTCGCTAGAATCAAATCCCCCCCCCCGGATTTCTATTACATTTCAATTTAATTCCTTTCGTTATTGCAACACAATTTTCATGAAATGTCGATTCTTTTTATTATATAAGACGCTCACATACTTGGTAAAATGACATAATTTATATTTTGCGTAAACTACGTAAATCCAACTCCAGATTCAATTTTCCCGGGGGGGGGGGGAGGATTCTACGCTGTGTAATAGTTATAGAGTGCGATTTCCCCCACAGCCAATTTTCCCTCAATAAAATTTCATGGCTATATTAATGTATGAGGGGGAGGGGGACACATTGTTACAAGTGTCTCTTGTTCAAAATAGCAACCAGTTCCACTGAAATATACTAAAGATGAAAATTAAAAATTTTAAATCTCATTTTTATTCAGTAACTGTCGAATCAATTCTTTTGAAGCATTAAAATCTGATTCTTTTCATCTTGAAACTAGTTTCTGAAAAAAAAAAGTTAGTACAATGTAATCGGTTGGACAATTTTTTATAATGTATCCACGGACTCAAAGGGGAATTATATTTTAGATGGTCTTTCATCCAATTGTATTTCAAACTACATTATACATAAAATTAATGTGTAAGTGTCCTCCAAGATTCTGGTGTTTAAATATCCAAAATAGCTAAATTGGGTCATCGTTTTCTAAGAATATGAATCTCTGGGGACATACTTATGCTTGGATTGCAAAAAAATTGTTTCTCGTATGGTTTTGTTCTTGGTTTTGGCTTTTGTTTTTCTTTTTTTTCCCTCTACATGAAGAAATACTCGATTCAAATACTCTCAAAATGCTACATGTATGTGGAACCCATCTATAATAAAATTTATTTAGAACTTTTTCACAAAATCTTTCTAAAAAGGATCGATCCATAGGTAAAATACTCGGTTTTTAGAGGGCAAACAAATTGTCAAATCACTTAGGGTAGCCTATTTAAATTTCGTGAACAAACCGAGAGAGGGTGTTGAGACATTGAGTCTTACGATTTTATGAGTTGCTAATTTTACAATTCCCTATGAGTTAAAATTTTAGGTTGAGACTTAATGATTTGAACTATATATTTTAAGATTTGATACTGAAGTTGTCCTTCTTGAATCGAAAACATTCATATTTCCATAAAAAATCATTTGACTTTCATATAAACTTTAAGCCAAAATATTGTCGATATGATTTAAGCATTGATAAAAGAGGGGAAATCCTACTCTGGGAAAGAAAATATGGTCCTAGTGTGAGATTTTCCCTTGGGAGGAAAAGCTGTCTACTGAGTATTGGGGAAATCCTACTCTACAACATCGGTTAATTGTATCAAAATACACATTGCATGGATATGCCTATATACATGTATAAGTTTATTCCTGAAGTAAGGTCTTTTCATATAAACAAATAATTAAAGAAGATATCTGCAATATTCTGTTTATATTCAACCGAACCCAACCAGAATTTTATTTCAATTTTACTACCATATGAATCATGTCTTATGTGCCAGATACTTAAACAATTTCTAAAATCATTTGTGACAAGTTGACCATTCTGCATTGTCATCATATAAGAACATAATTGATTACATTTTTAATTGAAAATCTAGGTTGATTGACAAATGCACAGAATATACGGGATAAGTTACGCATCGAAAATAGTTACAGAATAACGTTTGCGGTACTAAACGGTGATTTTATAATTTTTTTCACAAATTAAAGAAATTAAGTATGGACTGGGCACTGACGCTCCGTTTAAACAGTAATTAAAACTGTTTTTCTATTTTATAGTACTATAAAGTATATACTGGCATTATCATCGGAGCACCCCTTCCCCCTGTTCCAATGGGGTTGCTTGTGCATGTATAGGCGTTAATCTTGTGAATAAGTTATCCTAAGAACTAGATGTTTATGATTTTTGACGATATTTTTGGCTCAAAATGGTTTTTTTTTTTGGTTGATGAAGAATTCAATGAGCCTACTCGTAAGCCCAACAGCCGGATATCATCTGTTAGTATGACTGGCATATATAGGCAGCAGGTTCCCTAGTTCTTATGTATCCAGCCCCACGAATATACTGAAATAATACAATACAAATACCTGGCAGAAAAAGATAACTGAAGACTAAAAATGGAATCATCAAATACTGAAGACAAGCAACTACATGTATAAATTTTAACAAATACATTTAATATATTGAATGAAAACGCTCACAATTATTAATAGCACATTATAGAAGTCCGTCCAAGATGGAAATATGGGTGAATGTTTCAGCATGGACTGATGGCTGCCATTTTGATCTCTAGTTTTCAGTCAGATTTAAATCAAAGATTTTCCACTATAAATCCTTTAAGACAACATAACAGGTCTTGTAGAGTAGGCTTTCCGTACTAAAATCCCCCCCCCCAGGAAAACTGGCTCTAGAGTAGCATTTCCTCCCGCAAAACCGGCTCCATCTTCGCTAGCCAAGGGTTTTTGATCCTCTACTCTCCTAACAAACCCTTGGCATACGGTGCAGTCAAAAGCTGGGATTGTTTACGACACATGATTTCGAATCTTCCAACATATGCACAAATTGCGTCATCGACAAATATAAAAGGCGTATTTGAAAATTTTAATCTTTTAAAGAATAATTTACAAGAAGATATCGAGCAATGTTTTAATTTGTTATTTATCGTGCAAATCTAATCTACAATAAGATTCCTGATCAAAATATTTGTACATCAGCTTAAGATTGGATGACACCATATCTATTTATAGAGTAGCATGTTATCTTACGAATCGTTGTTTTCTTGTGTTTTTCATTCCCGAGACTAAAGAATCAAGATATATCCCGAAGGCAAATATCATCATTTACAAAAGCAATTGCTGATTGGTCGAACGATGTCGATCAACTCCAAACACAACTCGAGAAAACCCAACTTTTAATAGCACCGTATGCCAAGGGTTTGTGAGGAGAGTAGCGAAACAGAAACCCTTGGCTAGTGAAGATGAACCGGTTCTAGAGAAGGATTTCCCTCACGGAAAAATGACGTTAGAGTAGGATTTTCCCACGGAAATCCCACATCAAATTCAATTTTCCTGGGGATAATCTACTCTGTGTTATAGTTATAGAGTACGATTTCCCCCAGAGCCAATCCCCCCAGTAAAATATCATGGCTGTACTATGTTTACGTTGGGAGGGGGACTTTACAATTATGTCCTTTCTTCAAATAGCGACCAGTTCCATTGAAATGTACGAAGTATGAAGAATTAAAAATTTTAAATTTCATTCTTCTCAGTAACTATCTAACCAATTCTTTTGAAGCATTAAAATCTTATTCTTTTCATATGGTCAAACTGGTTTCTGAAAAAAAGTACAATGTAATCGGTTTGACAAATTTTTAACTGTATCCATGGAAACAAAAAGGAATTTTACTTTAAATGGATTTTTTCTCCAGTTGAATTTTAAACTACATTTACATATTATTGATGTTTGTGTCTAAGTTTCAGTTGTTTAAATATCCAAAATAACTGCAGTTGCCATGGAACTAAAAAATTATTTCTTAAATTTGAAATTTTGCTAAACTCTAAGAGAATACAAGCTGTCGGCTTTAAAATCCAATATAACACCGCTGGGCTTTGGCTTCGGCTTGCAAAAGCAGTGTTTATTGTATTGTTTGTTTTTAGTTTTGGCTCCCCCCCCCCTTTTTTTTTCTCCCTTTGAAGAACTCGATTCAAATACTCAAAAAATAGTATATGGAACCTTTAATAACATAAATTTCACAATTTTCTCACACACTCTTTGTAAAAAGGATCGAACCTTAGATAATATATAGGGCCTTTTAGAGTACAAACAAATTATCAAATCCTTAAAGGTGTATAGATATACATGTACATTTTAAAATTTATGAACAAACAGGCGCCTAGAGAGTGTGTTGAGACATCTAGTCTTACGATTATTGAGTGACTAAATTTACAATTTCCTATGAATTAAAATTCTTGGTTAAGACTCAATGATTAAAGATTTTATTTGACAATTCTTGAGTAGAAAACACTCATATCTCCATTTCAAAATCAACTGACTTTCATATAAACCTTTAGCCAAAAACATTTCCATATGATTTAAGTATTGATAAAAGAGGGGAAATCCTACTCTAAGAAAGAAAGAGGAGTGTGGCTCAATTGTGAGATTTCCCCTCAGTGGGAAATCCTACTCTAGAGTACAGATTCCGGAGGGAAAGCTGGCTATGGGGGAAATCTTACTCTACAACACTAGTATAACATAGCAAGATGACCTTATTATCACTTTACCAACGTAAAATCTTTCTGTGGGTTTATTATTAAAAAGAGTAAAACATGTATAGGACTTTTTTTGAATTTTTAAAAAGTCTTCAAGAACAAAGCTTTAATTTTAGTCAATCAAATATAAAAATTCTATACTCTTTTCTTTGCAATTTGAAATTTAATCCTTACCTGCATAAGTGTTCCAATGCCATATATTCATGTACTTAAAAAATGTTTTGAAATAAACACAATTAATTACTTGATTTAAAAAGTGTGAAATGTAAATGTCTATATATTTGATTTGATCCCCTTCCATGATGAATGGTCATTCTACTTAAATATATGACATCATAACAAATACATAAAGCAATTTAAAACAATATCTGAGGAAACATAGAATAATCATCTAAATTAGAATTTAAGCACAAAAGTCCCTTTTGAACACAGTACAAAAATGTTTGTAAAGAAATCAGGGCAAAATGGATATATTAACTTCTTGGGTGCTTCTTTTCTTTTGATTTGCAACATTAAAAGCTAAGAAAATCCACTTCATGTCCATTTTACTGTCTAGGACGAATCATGAACCTTATGTTCTTCAATGCAATGTTGGAATTTTTCCATTAGTACCAGACCAGATATTTCCTCCCTGTTTTCTCATAATTTGTATATTCTCCATTAGGATTTGTATAGAAACAAACTTTAAACCACCAGGCAGATTTCCAGTAGGTGGCGCAGTCGCCGCTGTCCTTGTCATTGTCCTGGTCTATCGTTGAAAATTTCATGCCATTACTGTAATTCATGCTGTCTCCTGCAAAGTGTTATGTAAATAATCACAAATAAATTATGCAGTTGCAGTTAGAAAGCTTTCTTTTAGTTATATGACAGTTTATTTGCCATAGAAGATTTGATTATTACAGTATGCATACAGTATTTCATGTATTTCTTAGTCTGGGTTAAGCGTTTCCCTAAGATACAAATATCAGTTTATACATTTATGTCCTTTAAAATTTCATTTCTTCAAAAATCTTTTGTCTAGTGAAAAGAACAAAGTAATATCCCTGCCTCTTTGCTGCAATTTAATTTAAAAATATGTAATTTGATGCTAAAGTCATTGAAAAAAAGTTTTTCGTCAATAAAAGAAGTTTGTTGTGCCATTAATCTTGACTTAGCTTACAATGTCATTCCCAACAAGAAAAATGTGATTTTCCTTTAGATTACAAATCCACATAATTATGCATAATTTAATGACCATATATTGATCATCATGATCTGAAGTGTATATTTCTATAACGGCCAAAATCTGGGAATCTTTAGAAACGTGAGGTTCTTGCCTTTCAAGAAAATGTACTGTGTTTTCTATACATCCATGGGACAGCAGTATTACTAGTATTACTATTCAAATTATCAATAGATTATTAAAACTGAAAACAATCGCTTTAAATTCGTTATAAAGAATTATATGAACGCTGAAGAATTTTGATTTTTAAAACAATCATCTAAGTCCGCAAAGAGAGTGTTATAAAATGATCTTTGAATGAGCATATCATAAAACGAAAATAAGATATACCTAAAGCATTTATGCGATTAATTATTGTTTTATACATGTAAATCTGAAGAAAAAAATTAAATCAAACTTAACAATGCATATCAACAATGACAACAAAATAATACCGTTCTCAAATACAAAACTTATTGATCGACTTTTCGTTTCATAATACACATTTAATTTTTTTTCTTAATAATTATTTTACAAAATACCTTAAGTTTAAAGTGCACTTTTTTCATTTATTCATTCGGATACTTTAATTTTACACATGGGGAGAAAAAAAATCCTTACAGAAAAGAAGTGTTTACATCTATTTCTCCAATGATCTAAAAAAAATAAGTACAGTAATTAAATTGAATTTATTTTTTTTTTTTTACTTATAACAAATGATTATAAAAAATACATATATACCAGCTGTTCCAGTGTACCCATTAACCGTCAGTTTATATTTGCTCACCTCGTCTCCAATAGAAAAGGTAGAGAAGACTGCATACGCTTTGTCACCATTGAATCTCTGCATATCTACTCGAAGTTCCTGAGATTTTTTTGATGTAAGACTGTGTAACATTTCATTTCCTTAATTTTTATGAACGGAATTTATGAATAAAAAATAATTGAAATTATCATACTATTTTGGAACATATTGTTTTTAAAATTTAAAATAATACAAAATGTTTTACAAGAGAAAGAGAGCAACACTTAATCATACTTAAATGCCAACATTCACAAGTTCTGTGGATTCAAATTATTATAATTCTGAGTTTAGGGTGGGGCTATAATCGGGGACCAAATTTAACATAATGCATATATACTGTAAAAAAAAAATTTAAAACGCTTCTTTCAAGCCATGTACTGTCAAGTACTTAAATCGATAGAAGTGCATTCCTATGTTATGTTGATTCAAGTATAATTAAATCATGACACTGCTCTGGGCTAGGGTCTGGCCACTCTATGGATCAAAATTTTCCTGAGAGTGAAGGGGGTGCCGATATTTTTTTTAATATTCTTTAGAACAGCAGTGATAAGGTTACTAAGATGACCATTGCTGGGATTCTCATTATTTACACACACCCTACCCCAACAACACCCTGCAACACCCTACCCCCACTACCCCCTCTCACCCAAGATTCTATGTATCTTAATGTTATATTCTTATGAGTGGAAGTCAAGTGCAAATGAAATAACTTTCCAAAGCTATTTGTATCAAATTTGAATCAGAGAGATATTCAATCATATAATAAAACCATTTATTGCAAAAGTAGTATGTTGTCTTATGTCTGAAAGTGTTTTGTAATTGGGTTGTATTTTCTTCTTTGTATTTAGGTCTTTCTTAGAATAGGTTTAACGTATTGATTTATGTGGTGATTTCTCAATAATTTAATTTAGTTCGTATTCTAGCCTCTGATTGGTTAATATCCAAAACACAAATTATTTCTGTATAACCTGGTTTGGTATGGGGACACACCCCCCTGACAACCAGCTGAATCATCTGTATCCATACAATCCTCTCATTTCCAGTCCTCGGGATTCATGGAAAATTCCAGATTTAATAAATGTACCAAACAATAATTCGATCTTACCACATGTAAACAAACAACAAGGCTGCTAAGCCTATGTATCAGTTTTTACCTCCCCTTGCTTCCCATCACTTCCGGTACTTCCGTTACTACGGTTGTATTATTGAGCGGCAAATTCGAACTAATAAAAAGCAACGAAATTTTACACCCATAGTTATTTAATGATTTTAAAATTAAATTATAAGGAATGACTCTAATTCTTGGCCAAATTATTCGAGTATAACCTGGTTTGGGTCAGTTTACGCTGTTTTATAATCCGCTTCGCGGATTATAAAGCGTAAACTGACCCAAACCAGGTTATCCTCGAATAATTTGGCCAAGAATTAGAGTCATTCCTAAAATGTATTCTTTAAATAATAAAAGGCTTAGTTTCATACATATATGTGCAGTGGCCTTTTGAGAGTTTTTATGTTGCTCTTTAATTGGACATTTCTCTCATTTTCGTTCAGTTGGTCGCATTTAGCGTAAATTCTAAAATTTTAGTCAGGAAAATCAAAAGGCATATATAAAAAGCTTATCTATCGTGTTTACCTTCTAAGACACTAAATCGAAGCAGTTTGCAATTACTGTAGCAAAAATAAACTCCTTATTTTAATATCTATCCAATATTCATGATCCGCTTCTCCAAAGCCTTTCTTGTATTCGGTCCAGTTACGGTAGAAGTCAACGGACCCATTAATTCGTCGCTGTATAACCTGCAAAAAACATTAAATGTTTTTTTTTCTTGCAACAGCATCAATTTAAGAAATGTTTAAAATAAGTTTATGACTACGCATATCATGAAAGTTAGCATTTCTGGTTAGAAGTGCAATTTATATGAGAGAGAGAGAGAGAGAGCGTCCATCCTCCGTTATCCGTTGTCATGTCACAATACACAGTCTTCCTCTCTTTCTGTGATATTGTGATATTGTATACACCATTTTTGTTTTGAGTGTCTGGGAACCTCTTTAGTATATCAGAACAATCTTCACCTGTAACATTTTGGTTTGTATTATATTTTATGCATATTCTTTGAATAAAAAATTATTAGAAAAAAAATGCATCATTTTCCTCTCATAGATACATGTATGATTTAAAAGAATGTAGAAGCTTACCTGTCATGGGTTCTATTACAGTATGGCATGTGCTACTGGAATTGTTTCTATCGCTCGCTTTAATACCTTTAGTTAGATTCTCTAATCTGCTCACTACATGATCCAGTGAGGCTATAGAGGAATCATTTGCTTTAAAAGAACACACATCTTCTCTCAAAGATAACTGTTCATTCTTCAAATCTAACACTGGACTTTTCCTTGGATGTTTTTGACAGTTACAACGATATCATGAATTGTCTGTCTTTGGTCAGCCTGTCCGTCGACATCTGACGGAAACTTGGTTTTAAGCGTTTTAAGTAAGTCCTGTTGTTCTGAGATAGATCTGCTTGAATTCCTGACATTGTCACTCTCTTTTTCCATTTTTTCCTTTTGAACTTTTTCAATCATTGCATTTAATTTCTCTTCCATTACACGCTGAATTCTGTCAAATTTTTGCATTATTTCTCTCTCTATATTTCTTGTTATTTGCTGTATTTCTGATTTTAAGTATTGTGTTGACAGTTTCTCAGCTTTCTGCTGTATATTAGTCTCCTGGTCATCCAAATATTGTCCAAACACTTTGTATAACGATAAAGTCAACAAGGCGACGACAAAAAGTGTCCTTTTTGAACACATTCTTTCAATTAAATCAATTTCTACTTATGTAAATTAAGCAGGATCACCTTTTGATACTGTCTATTATGGTTTCGCCGAATCTTTAAAAGTTTTAACTCTGTGTTGAAGTATAATATCCAGCAGAGTCAACACTTGAATCTACAACTCAAAGATTTGACATTCATATTTCCATTTTTATATTTACAGTCCCAGAAATTGATTTAGAAGCTCATTTTTTTTAAGATAGCAACATCTTTTAATTTTAATTGCACTTATGTTTTGAGAAGAAAAATAGATTCTGCTTCATGTAATTGGTTAGGGTTAGAGAGGATATTAATTTAGATCAGGATCTCTCAAATTTCTCTTTGTGCAGAGAAACTAAATTTAAGCTTGTAAGAAACAAACAGAAAGCACAATGTAAAATTGTTTATCAGTACCTCTTTCAACTAAGTACTGAAAGTTGATCAGGACCAGGGATGGGCACAATTACTGAAAAATGTAATCGATTAATAATCGATTACTTAGAGGAATTTTGTGTAATCGATTATTAATCGATTACACTCATTTTTAATCTGTAATCGATTGTAATCGATTACTTTGGAAGATGTAATCGATTAATAATCGATTACTTCCAAGTTTTTATCCCTTCAAATATCAAAGCAATATTTAAATGGTAAATGTTATCCACTGAAGTTTGAATGTGTTCCTTTTTAAGGTTTTATTCTGGGCAGGCTAACATTCTCACTAAATGCCCAAATGAGGGATTCCCTACCATGAAAAGTGGAGATATAATTCCTACAATAAAATACGCCAAGGAATTAATTATTCCTTTCAACCTTGGATCTGAACCTCCATATTTATTGACTTGCTGCAAAAAATTATTTAATATTTTATTGTGAATTACTTCATTAGAAGTATTTGGGCTGCCCATATGTTGACAGTACACATTAAACATTCCTGTGCATGTCTTTTTCAAAAAAATAAGTAAATTAGAACTCAAAATAGTAATAAACATGTAAATTAAATGTGTCTTTAAGTAATGAAACAAATAGCACAATTTCATTCTGTATTGAAATAAGTGTTTTGAGAGCTATTAATTGTTTTGATAATATTGTTTGTCTACAATGGAATAAAAGTTAAACACTAGGTAGTTCACGGTTTACACATTATCTGCAAATCTGGGATGTCTCAGTCAGTTAATTAGCCAATTAAGGTAAGCAATCACAGTGACACACTCCCTCTCTTACAGACACTTATGACCTCTCACTAATATAAAAGCAACATTACAATTTTCAATGAAAATATGAGAATGATTTTGCAAATTTTAAAATTACTAAAACACAAGTTTGAAGTTGTTTAAACATTTTCAGAAATGAATAAGTATTTCCATCTTCTTCTTTTTTTTTGAGTACAATGTAGCTTATTTACCAGATTTAATATTTATATTTAATACAGCACTTAAATCTGTTTTTGCTATTTATAATTT
The DNA here is from genome assembly GCF_033153115.1 of Saccostrea echinata. NCBI lineage: Eukaryota > Metazoa > Mollusca > Bivalvia > Ostreida > Ostreidae > Saccostrea > Saccostrea echinata. The sequence goes on along the minus strand of NW_026889803.1, from coordinate 54,273,144 downwards.
TCTTTTACAAGACAAAGTTTTTCAACATCTGAAATATGAAAAAGGACATGCAGCAAGAGGACGATGGGTCAAATGTAAAATGCACACGAAAAATCTGTATATTTTATTAATGAATGGTTGAAATACACTTCTGAATTATTTAATACTAGGCCAGTAGGTCTATATTTCAAAATTTATTGAGAACATTATTTAACTTATGATAATAAAAGTTAGGAAATCCAAACATTACAATAGGTGGTTTATATTTGATATTTATGTGTGACTAACTGGAAATAATTCTCCAAAATAACATCCATTTATGTATAAAATAATCAAAAGTAATCAAAAAAGTAATTATAATTACATTGAAAATTTTAGCTGTAATCGATTAAATTACGATTACAAGTAATCGAAAATCTCTTCGATTACAGATTACTGTCGATTACTTGGAAAAAAGTAATCATTACAATCGATTACGATTACTCGATTACGATTATCCCATCCCTGATCAGGACACCTACAATTTTATTAAATCATCATTAGGGCAAGCGTAGCGAACTTTATAGATTAACGTGTAAGAACAGAGAAAATTCGAAGTGATTTTTTTGTTTGCAAGTTCCCTTTTTCTCTTAAAAAAAACAACTTTGAACCTTTCGTTAAATGCAATTTTAGATTCCGTTTTAGAAATACAACTAACATACTGTGTATGGAAAAATTAGATAGATAGATAGATAGATAGATAGATAGATAGATAGATAGATAGATAGATAGATAACTTCCTGAAGAGCCTAACACGGCGAAAGTGCTTGCAGTAAATATTTTGTGATTTTTTTTTTTTTTTTTTTTTTTTTTGATTTTTATTTTTAATACACCCAACAAAAATGTACCGGTTCTTCATATTGTTTTTGAAATTTATATATATATATATATATATATATATATATATATATATATATATATATATATATATATATATATATATATATATATATATATGAAAGATGGCGGAAGGAAAGATGGTCGAAAGAAAATTTAAGAGAAAAATCCCCATAGACCTTACGGTGAAAAAATTACTTTTCGCTTTTGTTTTTCACCAAAGTTAATTAATGACAACAATCAACTTTGGACTTGGGGATTGTGTCACACCTTGTAAAATGCGTGCACGAGTCGTACTATTTCCGTCTCGGGGTTGTTAAGGAAGACTTGTTTTAGGGCAATATTTCATCCGTCGGAAGCTAACATTAGCAATGCCCAGTAACTTTTAGGAGTCAAATAATTGTCAGTTTTTTATGTTCATTGCGTAAGGTATCACCAACTCTTCCCATAACACCAAACATTTCTCAAATCGTATGAAAATTACGTTTTGTATGAATGTTTAAAATTTCAGAGTTCATACAGTGTTTTCCATCTTTCCGAGGAAAAGATGAGAAAGTGCACAGTGGGAAATAAAAAGCAGATAATACAGGTATGAAAGACCCAAATTGATTTTGGATTATAACTTAGATTAACGTTTCTTATTTTCATCTGATATTTCAGAGTATTCATTCGCCATTGTTGAAACACGGAAGAATATTGACAAGAGATATTAAATGCAAGATTTGTCTTCCTTTTCTGATCGAAGAGTTTCCGGCGTCCATCTGTCGTGTGTCGTCTGTAAACTTTTCACATTTTCGTTTTCTTCACAAGAACCACTTCGTCAATTTCAACTAAACTTGCCACAAAGCATCCTTGGGTGAAGGGATTCAAGTTCGTTCAAATGAAGGGCAATGTCCTCTTTCAAGGGGAGATAATTAAGAATTAATGAAAATTTCATGGCATATTTTAAAAATCTTCTTCTCAAGAACCCATGGGCTAGAAAAGATTAAACTTGTGTGAAAGCTTTTTTACATAGTTAAGATTCAAGTTTGTTCAAATTGACACACCGGTGGTAGTTTGGGGCTTGATAGAACATTCTATTATAAAATGATATTGTCCTAAGGACCAGGTTTAACCACAGGTACTTATGGATAGGACACCCCCCCCCCCCCCCCCCCCGGAATATACCCTCGGGTCAATAAATAATTTTATGTCTTTTTTTCATAAAGTATTCTTCTAGTACACATTTACAATGTATTCCATATAAAAAATAATAAAAAATAAACGCAGAATTAACGTTTTTATAAAACATCATACCCGCGGTATAATAAAATTTAATGTCAAACTTAACGTACAAAACAGTGTATCTCACAACATCGAAACCTTGTATTTAATCTACATGTATCATTCCCCTACATAAGCGGCAATATAACCTTTACCAGTTACTGTATTGGAACCATCTAAGAAGGAAAACTATTAAATTCATTCATTTGTGTCGCAGTACAACTCTCACTTTGCGTAAACTTCGGCAAAATTAAGACTTAATTGAATGTTCGTAGAAAAACGATGATAGAAACAAACTTTTTTTCTTTTTCTCTTTGGTAACACTATTCGTGAGTTTGCTATTTATGATGTCGATATTTCTCTCCACTAGTTCGGCTAAAAGTTGAATTTCGCTAGAATCAAATCTCCCCACCCACCCCCCCACCCCCGATTTCTATTACATTTCAATTTAATTCCTTTCGTCATTGCAACACAATTTTCTTGAAATGTCGTTTCTTTATGTTATACAAGACGCTCACATACTTGGTAAAATGGCGTAATCTAAATTTTGAGTAAACTACGTAAATCCAACTCCAGACTCAATTTTCCCGGGGGGAAGGGGGGGGGGAGGGAGGATTCTACGCTGTGTAATAGTTATAGAGTGCGATTTCCCCCACAGCCAATTTTCCCCCAATAAAATTTCATGGCTATACTAATGTATGAGGGGGAGGGGCGACACATTGTTAAAAGTGTCTCTTGTTCAAAATAGCAACCAATTCCACTGAAATATACTAAATATGAAAATTAAACAATTTAAATCTCATTTTTTCAGTAACTGTCGAATCAATTCTTTTGAAGCATTAAAATCTGATTCATTTCATCTTGAAACTAGTTTCTGAAAAAAAGTTAGTACAATGTAATCGGTTGGACAATTTTTTAATGTATCCACGGAAACAAAGAGGACTTATATTTTAAGTGGTCTTTCATCCAATTGTATTTCAAACTACATTATACATAAAATTGTGTCCTCCAAGATTCTGGTGTTTAAATATCCAAAATGGCTGCCGTTGCCATAGAACTAAAATTGGGTCATCGTTTTTTAAGAATATGAATCTCTGGGGACATACTTATGCTTGGAATGCAAGAGAATTGTTTCTCGCATGGTTTTGTTCTTGGTTTTGGCTTTTGTTTTTCTTTTTTTCCTCTACATGAAGAACTACTCGATTCAAATACTCTCAATATGCTACATGTATGTGGAACTCATCAATAATATAATTTATTTAGAACTTTTTCACAAAATCTTTCTAAAAAGGATCGATCCATAGGTAAAATACTCGGCTTTTAGAGGGCAAACAAATTGTCAAATCACTTAGGGTAGCCTATTTAAACTTCGTGAACAAACAGAGAGAGGGTGTTGAGACATTGAGTCTTACGATTTTATGAGTTGCTAATTTTACAATTCCCTATGAGTTAAAATTTTAGGTTGAGACTTAATGATTTGAACTATATATTTTAAGATTTGATACTGAAGTTGTCCTTCTTGAATCGAAAACATTCATATTTCCATAAAAAAAAAATCATTTGACTTTCATATAAACTTTAAGCCAAAATATTGTCGATATGATTTAAGCATTGATAAAAGAGGGGAAATCCTACTCTTGGAAAGAAAGGATGGAAATATAGTCCTAGTGTGAGATTTTCCCTTGGGAAGAAAAGCTGGCTACTGAGTATTGGGGAAATCCAACTCTACAACATCGCTTAATTGCATCAAAATACACATTGCATGGATATGCCTATATACATTTATAGGTTTATTCCTGAAGTAATGTCTTCTCATATACCCAAATAACTATTGAAGACATCTGCAATATTCTGTTTATATTCAACCGAAAACATGATGAATTTTATTTCAATTTTAAAACCATGAATCATGTCTAATATATCAGATACTTAAACAACTTCTCAAATCATTCGTGACAAGTTGATCATTCTGCATTGTCATCATATTAGAACATAATTGATTACATTTTTTAATTTAAAAATCTAGGTTGATTGACAAATGCACAGAATATACGGGATACGTTTTGCATCGAAAATAGTTACACAATAACGTTTGCGGTACTAAACGGTGATTTTATAATTTTTTCACAGATTAAAGAAAATAAGTATGGACTGGGCACTGAAGCTCCGTATAAACAGTAATTAAAACTTTTTTTTCTATTTTATAGTAAAGTATATACTGGCATAAGCATCGGAGCACCCCTTCCCCCTGTTCCAATGGAGTTGCATGTGTATGTATATGCGTTAATCTTGTGAATGAAATAACACTAAGAACTAGATGTTCATGATTTTTGACGATATTTTTTGGCTCAAAATGATTTTTGGTTGAAGAATTCAATGAACCTACTTGTAAGCCCAACAGCAGCATGCCTATCATTTGTTATACGACTGGCATATATAGGCAACAGGTTCCCTAGTTCTAATGTATCCAGCCCCACGAAAGTTCTGAAATAATACAACACAAGTACCTGGCAGAAAAAGATAACTGAAGACTAAAAATGGAATCATCAAATACTGAAGACAAGTAACTACATGTATAAATTTTAACAAATACATTTAATGTATTGAATAAAAACGCTCACATTTATTAATAGCACATTATAGAAGTCCGTCCAAGACGGAAATGTGGGTGAATGTTTCAGCATGGACTGATGGCTGCTATTTTTATCTCTAGTTTTCAGTCCGATTTAAATCAACGCTTTAAGACCACATAACCGGTAGAGTAGCCTTTCCGTCCTAAAATTCCCCTGGAAAACTGGCTCTAGAGTAGGATTTCCTCCCGCAAATCTGGTTCTAGAGAAGGATTTTCCCACGGAAATCCAACATTAAATTCTCAACATTAAATACTCAAATAATAGTATGTGGAACCTTTAATAATATAAATTTTATAATTTTCTCACACACTCTTTGTAAAAAGGATCGAACCTTAGATAATATATTGGGTCTTTTAGAGTACAAACAAATTGTCAAATCCTTAAAGGTGTCCTGTCATACATTTTAAAATTCGTGAACAAACAGGCGCCTAGAGAGTGTGTTGAGACATCTAGACTTACGATTTTTGAGTGACTAAATTTACAATTTCCTATGAATTAAAATTTTTGGTTGAGACTCAATGATTAAAAATTTTATACTAAATTTGACAATTCTTGAGTAGAAAACACTCATATCTCCATTTCAAAATCAACTGACTTTCAAATAAACTTTAGCCAAAAAATTTCCATATGATTTAAGCATTGATAAAAGAGGGAAAATCCTACTCGAAGAAAGAAAGAGGGGTGTGGCTCAATTGTGAGATTTCCCCTCAGTGGGAAATCCTACTCTAGAGTACAGATTCCGGAGGGAAAGCTGGCTATGGGGGAAATCTTACTCTACAACACTAGTATAACATAGCAAGATGACCTTATTATCACTTTACCAACGTAAAACCTTTCTGTTGGTTTATTATTAAAAAGAGTAAAACATGTATAGGACTTTTTTTTGAATTTTTAAAAAGTCTTCAAGAACAAAGCTTTAATTTTAGTCAATCAAATATAAAAATTCTATACTCTTTTCTTTGCAATTTGAAATTTAATCCTTACCTGCATAAGTGTTCCAATGCCATATATTCATGTACTTAAAAAATGTTTTGAAATAAACACAATTAATTACTTGATTTAAAAAGTGTGAAATGTAAATGTCTATATATTTGATTTGATCCCCTTCCATGATGAATGGTCATTCTACTTAAATATATGACATCATAACAAATACATAAAGCAATTTAAAACAATATCTGAGGAAACATAGAATAATCATCTAAATTAGAATTTAAGCACAAAAGTCCCTTTTGAACACAGTACAAAAATGTTTGTAAAAAAACATCAGGGCAAAATGGATATATTAACTTCTTGGGTGCTTCTTTTCTTTTGATTTGCAACATTAAAAGCTAAGAAAATCCACTTCATGTCCACTTTACTGTCTAGGACGAATCATGAACCTTATGTTCTTCAATGCAATGTTGGAATTTTTCCAGTTGTACCAGACCACATATTTCCACCCTGTTTTCTCATAATTTATATATTCTCCGTTAGGATTTGTATAGAAACAAGCTTTAAACCACCAGGCAGATTTCCAGTAGGTGGCGCAGTCGCCGCTGTCCTTGTCATTGTCCTGGTCTTTCGTTGAAAACTTCATGCCATTACTGTAAGTCATGCTGTTTCCTGCAAACAGTTAAGTAAAGAAACACAAATAAATTATGCATTTGCAGTTAGAAAGCTTTGTTTTAGCTATATGACACTGCATTTGTCATAGAAGATTTGATGATTACAGGATGCATACAGTATTTACTCTATTTCTTAGCGTGGATTAAGCGTTTCCCTAAGATACAATTATCAGTTCATACATTTATGTCCTTTAAGATTACATTTCTTCAAAAATCTTTTGTCTAGTGTAAAGAACAAAGTATTTTTCCTGCCTCTATGTTGCAATTTAATAAAAAATACAAAAATGTAAATAAATGATAAAGCCATGGGAAAAAGAAGTTTGTTGTGCCATTAATCTTGACTTAGCTTGCAAACAATGTCATTTCAAGCTAGAAAAATGTTATTTTCCTTAAAATAACAAATCAACACAATCATAGATTTTATTGACCATTTATTGATCATCACGTATGCTAAGATCAGAAGTGAAAATTTCTATAACGGCCAAAAATTGGAAATCTTTAGAAATATGCAGTTCTTGCCTTTCAAGAAAAAACATTGTGCTTTCATAAACACCAATGAGACAACGATATTAATATTTAAATTATTAATAAAACATTAAAATTGAAAACAATCGCTTTAAATTCGTTATAAAGAATTTTATGTACACTTAAGAATATCAATTTTTCAAATAATTATCTAAGCATGGCAATGACAGTGTTATGCAATGAACTTTATATGAGAACATTATGAAACGAAAATAAGATATACTAAAAATCATTTATGCGATTAATTTTTGGTTTGATACATGGAAATCTTAAAAAGATTTTTTTAGACCAAACATATGCTTATGGATAATTATAACAATGCATGTCAACTACGACAACAAAATAATACCATGTCTTACACCTTTTCAAATACAAATTGACTGGCTTTTCTTTTCATGAAGCACATTTAAATTTATTTACTAAATAATTATTTTACAAAATACCTTAGGTATAAAAATGCACTTTTTTCATTTAATCATTCGGGTACTTTGAATTTTGCTGATGGTAAGAAAAATTTTCTCACCGAAAAGAAGTGTTTCAGCTATTTCTCCAATGATTTAAAAAGAAAAAAACCTTGTAATTACATTTAATTTGATGTTTTTACTGATAAGAAATGATTATAATAAATACATATATACCAGCTGTTCCTGAGTATCCATTAACCGTCAGTGTATATTTGCTCGCCTCGTCTCCAATAGAAAAGGTAGAGAAGATTGCGTACGCTTTGTCACCATTGAATCTCTGCATATCTACTCGAAGTTCCTGAGATTTTTTTGATGTAAGACTGTGTAACATTTCATTTCCTAAATATATATGAACGGAATTTATAAATAAAAAAATAATTGAAAATCATCGTACTATTTTGTAACATATTATTTTCAAAATTTATAATAATACAAAATGCTTTACAAGAGTAATAGAGCAACACTTAATCATACTTAAATGCAAACATTCACAAGTTCTGTGGATTCAAATTATTATAATTCTGAGTTTAGGGTGGGGCTATAATCGGGGACCAAATTTTACATAATGCATATATACTGTAAAAAATTTTAAAACACTTCTCTCATGTCATGTACTGTCAAGTACTTAAATCGATAGAAATGCATTCCTATGTTATGTTGATTCAAGTATAATTAAATCATGACACTGCTCTGGGTTAGGGTCTGGCCACTCTATGGATAAAAATTTTCCTGAGAGTGAAGAGGGTGTCGATATTTTTTTTAATATTCTTTAGAACAGCAGTGATAAGGTTACTAAGATGACCATTGCCGGGATTCTCATTATTTACACACACCCTACCCCCACAACACCCTACCCCAACTATCCCCGCTCACCCAAGATTCTATGTACCTTAATGTTATGTTCTTATGAGTGGAAGTCAAGTGCAAATGAAATAACTTTCCAAAGTTATTCGTATCAAATTTGAATTTCCCAATTTAATTTTAGTCTAATTTGGAGAAAATAAATCCTTACATTCACCTGTAAGGTCACGTGCAGGTAAATTTTCTACAATGTTGGATCTTAGCCAATCAGAGAGATATTCAATCAATGACATATAATAAAACCATATAATTTAATTTTGTTTGTATTCTAGCCTCTGATTGTTTAGTATCCAAAAAGGAACACAAATTATTTCTGTATAACCTGGTTTGGTATGGGGACACCCCCCCCCCCCCCCCCCGACAACCAGCTGAATCATCTGTATCCATACAATCCTCTCATTTCCAGTCCTCGGAATTCATGGAAAATTCCAGATTGTAAATGTACCTTTAACTTCAAACAATAATTCGATCTTACCACATGTAAACAAACAACAAGGCTGCTAGGCCTATGTATCAGTTTTTACCTCCCCTTGCTTCCCATTACTTCCGTTACTACGGTTGTATTATTGAGCGGCAAATTTAAACCAATAAAAAGCAATGAAATTTTACACCCATAGTTATTTAATGGTTTTAAAATTAAATTATAAGGAATGACTCTAATTCTTGGCCAAATTATTCGAGTATAACCTGGTTTGGGTCAGTTTACGCTGTTTTATAATCCGCGAATCTGAAAGTGTTTTGTAATTGGGTTGTATTTTCTTCTTTGTATTTAGGTCTTTCTTAGAACAGGTTGAACGTATTGATTTATGTGGTGATTTCTCAATGTATTCTTTAAATAATAAAAGGCTTAGTTTCATACATATATGTGCAGTGGCCTTTTGAGAGTTTTTGCTCTTTAATTGGACATTTCTCTCATTTTCATTCAGTTGGTCGCATTTAGCGTATATTTTAAAATTTTAGTCAGGAAAATCAAAAGGCATATATAAAAAGCTTATCTATCATGTTCACCTTTTAAGACACTAAATCAAAGAAGTTTGCAATTACTGTAGCAAAAATAAACTGTTTATTTTAATACCTATCCAATATTCATGATACGCTTCTCCAAAGCCTTTCTTGTATTCGGTCCAGTTACGGTAGAAGTCAACGGACCCATTAATTCGTCGCTGTATAACCTGCAAAAACATTGAATGTTTTTTCTTGCAACAACATCAATTTAAGAAATGTTTAAAATAAGTTTATGACTACGCATATCATGAAAGTTAGCATTTCTGGTTAGAAGTACAAAAAAATATGAGAGAGAGAGACCGTCCATCCTCCCTTATCCGTTGTCATGTCACAATACACAGACTTCCTCTCTTTCTGTGATATTGTGATGTTGTATACACCATTTTTGTTTTGAGTGTCTGGGAACCTCTTAAGTATATCAGAACAATCTTCACCTGTAATATTTTGGTTTTTATTACATTCTATGCATATTCTTTGAATAAAAATTTATAAGAAAAAAATGTATCATTTTCCTCTCATAGATATATTTTAAAAGAATGTAGAAGTTTACCTGTCATGGGTTCTATTACGGTATCGCGTGTGCTATTGGAATTGTTTCTGTCGCTCGCTTTAATACCTTTAGTTAGATTCTCTAATCTGCTTACTAAATGATCCAGTGAGGCTATAGAGGAATCATTTGCTTGCAAAGAACACATATCTTCTCTCAAAGATAACTGCCCATTCTTCAAATCTAACAAAAGACTTTTTATGTTCTCAATATTCATTACGAACATTTCCTTCTTCAATTTTTCATTCTCAAATGAATAAGTTAAATTGGAAATAATTTCCTTGATATGATGAAAATCTTCAATATTTGCATTAATTGTCGAAAGTTTCTCCATCAGCTTATTTGTCGAGTCTGTATGATTTTGCATTCCAAACATCGAGGTAATCGAAAAGAGCTCTTTTTGTAATATTTCCTGTGACCTTTTGAGGCTACTTATATTCTCAAAGACAAAGCCTATATCAGCTATATCGGATATGTTAACATTCAGCTGCTCACTAGCGATGTCTAATTTTCCAGGTAGATCATGGACGACTTTCATTAGTTTATCAATTGAGTCCCATTTCATTGTAGGGCTTGATTCCGCTTTACATGATAGGTTAGTCTGAACAGAGACCAATTCTTTCTGTACGTGTTGCTGCCCGGCTTTTATATCCAGTATGCTTTCATTGACATTCCTAAGGAAATCGGCCACCTTAGCTGTTTCTAATTTCTCTTTCCCAATTTCAGTGGTAAGGTTATCCAGAGATCTTACGATTCTGTCGACATTCTGGACTTTTCCTTGGATGTTTTTGACAGTAACACCTATATCACGAATTGTCTGTCTTTGGTCATCCCGTCCCTTGACATCTGACGGAAACTTAGTTTTAAGCGTTTTAAGTAAATCCTGTTGTTCTAAGATAGATCTGCTTAAATTTCTGACAATGTCACTCTCTTTTTCCATTTTTTCCTTTTGAACTTTTTCAATCATTGCATTCAATTTCTCTTCCATTACACGCTGAATTCCGTCAAATTTTAGCATTACCTTTCTCTCTATATTTCGTGTTATGTGTTGTATTTCTGACTTTAAGTATTGTGTCGCCAGCTTCTCAGCTTTCTGCTGTATATTAGTCTCCTGGTCATCCAGCCACTGTCCGAACACTTGGTATAACGATGAAGTCCACAAGGCGACGACAAAAAGTGTCCTTTTGGAACACATTCTACCAAATTCAACCAGCTTCATGTAAATCAAAAAAGATCACTTTTGATACTCTGTCATACATGTATGATTTCACAGCTTACTTAACATTAGTAACTCTTTGGTTGAAGTAGATGTCCAAAGTCAACACTTGTTGGCAAGTAGTCTTAAAAATCACTTACACTGTTTCTGACACAACTACATTGACACAATTACGCTACCCCAGTTTCACATCCGATTTTGAAATAGAAACAAGTCTTGGGCGTTGCAAAACAGAGCATCTTTTTGGAACGCGATAGTATTCATTGAAAGCAATATCACAAGTTTTGATTTGATACATTATTAAATCAAGTATTAAGATTGTTATTGATACGTTTTACTGCTGTTGACCATGACATGGTCACCTTTTCATTTGGCCAACTTCACTGTATTAAGTACATGTAATACTATGAGACTTCCTATATAAAAGTATTTTATGCAGAATAATGTACTCAAAATGATACCTATAAGAAATGGGTAATAAACACAAGAAATGATTCAAAAAAAACTTTTTAACTGAAATCACATGCACACATACACAATTTTTTTTCGCAAACAATTTTTATTAATAAACTACCAAGGGGATGATTTGACTATACTCCAGAAGTAGGAGGGGGCAATAGGCCCTTCAATGAACATATTTAACAGTAAAAGGATATGTTTGGAAAAAATTGGGGGTTCGGGGGTGGGGGGAAGCCCCCCCCCCCCCTGGCTTTTCCATTGTCACCTCTAATAGAAGATATTGAAGTTTGCTCTGTCAATTAATCCTACTGTGAAGACTTTAATATCCTATTCATTAATATGAATAAAATATTGGTTAAAATATTTGGCTACTTGCAGTGTTAATCTACATTTTATAAGTGGCCACGAAATGATAATCTTTACTATTTGAAGTAATTTTTATGTAACAGATGTTGTCATTTGTTAATTATATAGTGAAATTACAAGTATAAGTGTAAAAGCATAAACAGTACGGGAGATGGGCGAAGAAGACGTGCAGAATGCCCATAGCTTCAGATGTACATAATAATCATATTCAATTTGTGAATTTAGTATTTTAAGTACGGTTCTCATAATCGAAATTTATGAAATTGTGACAAACTCTTCTGAGGAAAATTTTCTCGGCAAAACTTATTTTAAAAAAAAAAGATATTCTTGGGGTTCGAACGCTATGCAATAAAAATCCTGAGTATCAATTTCTTTTGAGATTAACGCAAAAACCAGTACGCTAAACAACTCCTGATGACTAGTGGCATTTAAATCACGTTTTTTATTACTCTTGACTAAATGGGCTTCAAGTATTTTCTCGGAAAAATAAGAATGTTGTGTCAAAAAAAAAGCGTATTTCTAAGGTATTTGGGTCTTTATCCATGTTTTTGTTAACCAAAAAATGTACACAAACTTTGAGGATAAACTTTCAAAGAAAAAAATGGAGCCAGGACCCAATCATATGACGAAATTGTTATGAGAAAATGGTCCTTTTTTGCCCTCTATGGTGTGTGTTCGCTATTTCATAGGCAAATAATTTCTATCTTCGTGAGATTTGTGCAAATTGTGGAGATTTTACATAAAGTATACTCTAATGTTAGATGAAATATCAAAGAATTTTTTTGTTATAATTGAGATTTAATTTTCACCTCCATATTTGTCGCAACAGAGGCATTTTGCTCTCCTTGTTCGCACCTCCTCTTTAGCACTAGAAAAAGAGGTAGTGGTTTTCTCTTTCATGACAAGCAATAAGAATTGATTCCTTGTTTTTTTGTTTTTATAAAAAACACAGCAAATCCTTCCACTGCCTATCCAAAATCCATGGACCCTTTTCTTTATAACAAATCCTGTTAAGTGGTAGCACTCGTCAAAATTATCCAAACCATTCGTTCCTCACTGAAAGTCTGAAGAAGGTATGGAGTGTACTTTTTTTGCATATCTAGTTTCCAGTCTTGATTCTGTTAACACTGTACTCACTCACTGACGGGTTTAGAGTGGGTCCGGGGGGGGGGGGGGGTCCTCCATTTGTGACTGAAAATATACATATTAAGATTACGAAATCATTTTTTGTTACATATTGCATTTATTATTATATATTCTTTTATTATATTAACCTGTCAGGCCCCCTTTTTTCAAGAACTCTGGATCCGCAACTGGTACTGCTCCGAATCTATACCTGTCCAAAAAGTCCTATAGGACAATAAAGTAAATAATTCAGTAATTTGAAATGTTAAGAAATTTAACAGTAATATCAGGTTGTAAATTTTGAATTTACTAGGGGGAGGTAAATGCAAAATTATCATGTTGTAAATTTTGCATTTACCTCCCCCTAGTAAATTCAAAATTTACAACATGATGGTAAAATTAAAGATCAAACGAGTAAATTAAGTAAATGAAAGAGGAAACAAAAGTTCAAAATATAATTTGTAAATCATTAAATTTTGCGACCTGTTATGATCAGTATGTTGCTCCGATTTTAACCTGCTTACATTCCACTTGAGAACTTTTACTTTTCTTCCGTTTTTCCTTCTAAATTTTATTGATCAGTGTATCACTTTTTGTCCTTAACCCGCTGAATTCTTTCAGAATATTGATTAATATTTCTACTGTGTGTTATTTGCTGTATTTTGTACTTAAGAATTTTGTTGCTAGTTTCTCTGACTGCCTTATTTTGTATATTTATTTGTTTTCTGGACATCCAGCATGTCCACACAGAGTGTGATAGCGAGGAAAAGCACCATCCCTCTGGAACTATGCTGTAATATCTGAACAGCTTCTCTAGAAAAGAAAACCAAAGTTGTTGTTTTTTTTTTTTTTTTTTTTTTTTTTTTTTTTTTTTTTTTTTTTTTTTTTTTATGTCGTCTCATGTATTTGTAACAGCACGAGTATTACTCTGCAATTACTCTCGATGTGAATAAGATGTCGTAAAGAGCCCACACTTCACTGGAAAATTGGTATTTAAGCATTTCATACTTATTTGTTTCAAATGTTTACTTACATTGTTGACAACTCTTAATTAGCATGTAGTATAAAACAAAAACTCTCCGTTCAAGTACAAGCAGTCTTCTCTTGATATCTTACAAAAATTAACTGATTTCGAGTCATCCTTGACAACTCACATCCTTGTTGCATACGGTCTTTTTCAACATTCTCTCTCTCTCTCTCTTTCTCTCTCTGTTTTGTTTATTTTTTATTTTATTGTAAGTTGTATGTACATGTACTTTCAGGTAAACTCTTATCTTTGTTGTGTAATAAGAATTAACGTTGTGTATGTACTTTTCTTTCTACCAGTAAATTCAAGTTTTAGAACATGACACCCCTTATACAATGTATTTCTGGGTTCATATTCAGCTTTCAGGCGAAATAATTTACACAATATACCAACTCAAGAGTATTCTTCTGAATATTAAATAAATTCTGAAGAATTTTCAACTTGATGCTTGTGTTCGAATTCATTTTCATTTTGGTGTATTATACTGGTTGCAAAACCTATATTAGTTTGATATACTTTCAACGTTCTGTTCAAAGGAAGAGAACTCTGAAATACCTGCTTCGTTCTAATTCACGTATATTTCTAATTTAATATAGAAAAACATGTATATATGAAATAAAGGATTCATACAAACTTTAATTTAAATGCAGTTTCAATGTTCTCGATTCAAGCGTGGTGTTAAAAAGATATCTTTTATCAACGTTTTGGTATGAAATTCTGGGCTTGACAAACAGGGGCAGATCTAGAGGAAGTCTGGAGGAGGGGGGGGGGGGTCCGGAACCCATCCACTCCACCCCCACCGCCCAGATAAAAATAATCCTGGATCCGCCTCTGACCAATTTGAAATCAATGTTTATTCAGTGTTTAATGCATCCCGGGTGGACTTCTCTATACATATATTATAGTTCAAATGTTAGTGTATGCGATTTTGAGATGAGAAAGTACATCTTTATTATTTTTTCAAAGAAAAATATAATTATTTTTCTTAAATCTTATCATTTAAATAGTCGCCCGCGTGGCACAGTGGTTTTCTAGAGCGTCTGCTCTAGAATCGAGAAGTAAGGAGTTGATCTTTACGTCGCGGGTTCGAATCCGCTGCGGAACTTAGAGACCGGTTCTTCCGATGAGACCGTATAAACCGAGGTCCCGTGTCGCAGTAGGTGTTGGCACGAAAAAGAACCCTCACTGCTCAATAGCCCTAAGTGCTGAGTATAGGTATAAATTTGCAGCCCTCCAACAGCAAGTGGTGGCGTCTCCATATGAGTGAAAAATTCTCGAGAGGGACGTTAAACAACAAAATTCTCGAGAGGGACGTTAAACAACAAACAAACACAGGCCCGTAGCAACGGTTTCGAAAGTGAGGGGAGTACAACTTTCAAAAATAAATCTTACAAGCAAAAAAAACCTAAAGTGACCAAAAGTGTGGGGGAGGGGGGGGGGGGGGGGGGCAACTTCCTAAATTTACCAGCATCTAAAGGATGCTGGTAAAGTATTTTACTATAGCAAAATACTATACTTGGAAAAAAGTCCCCCCCCCTTGCGTTCTACCCGCCTGAAACAGACAAATATCATTTAAATATATACTATATATTAAACTTCAATCACGTTCATGTTTTAAATAATTATATATTAAAGTTTCTGATGAACAAAAAAGAAATCCATATGACCTACTAACCTGTATTTCATATGTAATCAAAATATATTTTAATAATTGGTGATAGCTGATTTTTACACATGCACTGAAATAAATGATAACGAAAAAGGACAGTCTTTTTTTCTTTAGAAGAAATATCTTCGTTGTCAGGGACAAGCATGTGAATGAAGTCACACAATACTTATTATATGTGCAGTGATGATATTAATCCGTCTCAAAACATATACATAAAAAATTTATGCCTGTATTATAAGACTATAACAGTTTTACTGTGTATTTTATTTTGTCTTAGTATGTTTCCTTGGCGACAATTTACCGGTATGGCAACATCAAGTTTTCTTGTTTGCCATGTAGAGAGCTATGAGATAATGCTGCTGTGAGCCTTTAGACCGCAGTGTATTGGCTGCATGCTCAGCTTGCGACATTGCTAATCGGGTTCTAATAAGAAAATTATTTATGATCACATAATATTGCTCCCTAAAATTTCATTGTTTCAAACTCAGAAACAAGATTCTACAGTTATCGCATCAGTAGCATGCAAAGAAATCAAACAAAACGAAATAAAAGGAATACTTCTTTTTCTTAATATATAATTTTAAAAATTCATAACTATCGTAGGGACTTGATTACACAAGTCATGTCAGAGTTAAGAATACTAGTATTCTTTTTTGTGTCTTTGGTAATAAAAAAAGTAAGGAGTCCATTAACCTGCTGGCTTACACGGACCATCACGTGATCAGTGTTCCACGAGCATGTCCCAGGTTTCCAATTTGGTAAGGTGAAACTACACAAAAGCTTGCATAAACAAAATATTCTTTCAGTCAAGGATAGCTAAATAGCATCAGTCACCACGTCAAAAGCGATAAGGTTATCAGTTTAACAGGTGAAACTGTGAGATTTAATGACTATCAGCATGATACTATGAATAATACGAGAAGACTTTTATGTAGGTATGTAAATGTGAACATGCTGCATTAAAGACCTTTTGAGATAATGAAAAATTCAGTGGGTATATAAAAAGAGTGTGACCCCCCCCCCCCCCCGATTTATTTAATTTTTTTCAAGTTGTTTCGGTACGTTGAACAGATATAGAGCAGTGGAGCGTAAATCATTTGGTATCACACTACCTAAATAAGAATAAAACCCCAAAGTGACTCCATATATTTATTCCTCTTTAAATAGAAATAGATATACAATGATAATGTACAATTGGCATTGCTGATCACAGTTTAATGTGACGTTTACTATAAATAGATTTCCTCGGGTGACGATTTGTATCTGATTGACCTAGAGTCATTTTTAAGATCAAATAACCCTTGTAGTTTGTTACGCCAAAATTAAATGATTAAAATCAGTTATCACATTACAATGCACAGATTATCGAATATTAATTTGTGTGTGGTCTTCACTATATGGGTACGGTATTTAAAGTCTTCGACATATTTGTCATTCATTACATAACATACACCTGAATGTCTACCTATCCAAATAAGCTTTACGTAACTGTTGTCGGGTCTTACACTACAGTATTTTGTACTTGGCTGTGTTCAGTCACCGACAGTCTATTAATATCTCTTCGTACCTGGGACACAGAATCTATCGTATCGTACACATCATCGCTCTTCTTTGAGTCCCGGACTTTCTCCCCAAGGCTGTCCTCTCTGTTCTCGGAGTGAATTATAGCGGTGGTGGTGACTTTCTCGTTTTCATATTCGCGGTAAAAAGCTTGAGGGTATTGATGTATATCTACAAAACCTGAATTGTACTTCTCGTTATTGTACATGTTAATATTTCCCAAACCAATCACAGCAGTTTCGTCTGGATCGTTCAGATATGGATCATCGCTGGTGATATCGTCACCATGGTGATCTTTCTCAAACTGAAAGTCTTTAAGTTCCCGGATGGACGAATACCCTGTATCTTGAGATCCTCCATACACACTAGCATCTTCTGACGTTATTTCCATATTTTCAGACAAATCAACTTCTTCAAAACCTTTGTCTTTTGCCTTCTTGTTGACCTTTGCATAATGATATTGTTCTTCTTTTGGTGCTTTGGATGTTGCAGTATTATCGTCGGCTTCTCTTTGGTCATTTTCTTCATTTTCTGGTTCGGAAATAGAGTTATAAATGCCTTCATCTGCGATGATCTTTTCGATGTGGACATCTCTTGTATCGTTCCGATGACAGCGCTGATTTCTGTCAGTTTTATGGAGAACACCAATGTCTTTTGTATTCATGTTAATGTCTGTCAACTCAGGTTTTGACCATCCATGACAAATGTCTGTGCAATTGTGGTTTCTAAAGAACCTAGTTATCCCCTCCATTGCCATGTCCCTTGGACCAAAATCCTTATTAATAGAATGAATAAGAGGCACTGTGAGTCGGTAACTTCCATCAAGTTTAACGCCTTTCAGTCCGTGTAACAGATACTGGCCCCTGCTGGTGTGGTAAGAGAAATGTGCTAACGAGTCCATGATGGCATCGGAATATTTATCAAAGTTTTGAAATTGTCCATGTAAGTAAGGTTCCACGACAATGTGCTCGCCACTGGTTAGAGTCCTGTGGTTATAATCCTTAAATTGCATCATGAATTCATTCCACTGAGTATACCCTGAAAATTTGGCTTCATACTCGTCCACGAACTCAATATCCAATTCAAGTTCCTCGTCCACAACTCGATCAAAACGAGCCAGGACATTTCTGGAGATACCCGACCTGGCGAAGTAAAATCCCCAATAGTCGTCCGCAGCTGGACGTTCCCTACGAACCTTGACGATCACGTCCCTGTTACAACCGTCATCTTTTCCTATCGGAAGCAAGGTGCCCGCAAATATTAGGAAACGTTTCGTCCGATACTTAGGCTCGAAGTCAAAATTCACATACTTTACAAACCTGTCCTCGGTTTCGAACGGTAAGGATTGTTGTAGGACATCGAATCCGAGAAGATACGTCAGGTTTTCACACTGACACACACTCATGTCTTATTGTCCCACAGGAAAAAAAAACTTTTCATCTGTTCTGGTTTAACATGGCAAGTAAAATAAATGTCCAGTCAGAATATATTAACATCCAATCTGTATTAACATGTCCACGTATTTTGTGTGAGGATCCCTCAAAATTTGACATAACACAGATCGATTTCATCAGTTTACCTACACCACTGGTGTGTATGTTCCGTTTTACCTGGCGAGATAGGGCCGTCTAATTTTGGATGGAGGCTACGCCGACTAATATTGGTTGAACGGTACATAACCCCTGATTTTCCCGTCTGTTAAACATCGCGTTACAACTTGGTTGTTATCATTATCTGAATACCAAAAAGCTGATGACTTTTTCACATAGTCAAATAAAATGTCAGTCATGCGCGTCATTCCAAGTAGCAGCTGTGCGCCGAGTAAAATGGCTTTTTTCCTTGTTTTTTCCAGGTTTATTTTAACTCATAAACCTCTTTACCATGATATTTGCAAGCTTATCCGGAATAAACCAAGTCTACACTGGTAATACATTTATCATCTACTAAATAGCCATTGTCAGCGGGTCTTTGTGTTTTGTATACTTTTAAAGTTTCCTTTTGTTCATTAACTTGGCCTACAACAAACTGATAAATGAAATTGACGTAACATTATTCCTGAGTGCAGGCACCCCGAGGTGTCATGCTATTGTAACCTTTGTATGATGTAATGAATGCCCTTTGTCTTCGCCGTCATTCAGTAATGGTAATATAAGTACATATGTAAGTTTTCAGACTGATAAAATTTACTTAATTACACCTCTGACAGTGCAGCTTGTGAGAAATTTAAATTTTTGTATTTTAAATAAAGTTTGAAATCCGTTGCTCAATTTCTATTACAATATTTTAAATCGAATGATCCTTCAAATTATTTTCCAGAGATCGAAAATATCGATTTTTATGAACCAGAAGAAAGCTTATATACAGTCTGAGTGTTCACTTTGATGAATTGTCTTTCGATAAAGTTGCCAAACTTAAAAAGTCCTACGTGAATACATGCACAGACAAGGGACAGAGATTCAAGGGTATTTAGATTGCACTTTACACAGCGACCAGACTGTTTACCAAGGTAGATATCAAAAGAGATCGATTGTAGGAAATTGACCTTGTTTCTGATAATCTCTATGACAATAACTCAAAGAAGTGGACAAATATCACATAATGATTTATTATCAACAAATTATTAAACAAAAATAATGAGGTAAACAATAGTATACGTGTATAATCTGTTCGTAACTTAGAACCTGCAAAAACAGAATAAATGTCATGCAAGTATTAATAAAAGGCATTATTATTTTTTTCGAGAATAAAAAACTAAGAAAAATTTTTAATGCCTTTATGGCCGACGGCTATACAGTATGCAGATTGCGTATACACATTTCTTGACGCGACCAACATTTATTCAAGTAGACGTTATAATTAATCACTCATCCTTTAAAAGTTCATTTTAATTTCAAATTATAATTTAATACCAGTGAAAAGGTCTGTCATTTTCGTCTGGTGCATTTCAATTTGTTCAAGGATTTTCGTTAGAAAGCGATTGTTGATGACAGAAAAAATATTTCTTTAGAAGTAATCGTGATTTCGCCGTCACATTTAGTCTTCGCACTCATATATATATATATATATATATATATATATATATATATATATATATATATATATATATATATATATATATATATATATATATATATATTTATTTATATATATATATATATATGCGCTGTCATCTCGACTTGCTGTAAATGTGTTCTTTCATTGTTTGAACACTCCCACCCCTTGTCAGTATGTGTACAGCTTTTTTACAGTCGTACAAATGCAAAAATGTACTCTGCTCAATTTACATGCATACACACTTTCCAACCGGTTATTATCACACTAACAGTTGTCACTATCAAAATACATGAACTATTAATTAAAATTAAAAAGGAACCTCTGGGGTGCTGTATATGCACAGCTAGTCGTGTTAGATGGGCTCTATACAGAATATCACACATCATTTTACCTGCAATCGAAATATAATCGCACACCTGTGACGAAATTGAAATACCATTGCAAATGGTATATCATCTGCAATATTAACTATTATTTCATGATATAAAAGATATAAACATCTTCTTGCATACGCTTATTTAATAGTTCTCTGTGTAGGTAAAAGACACGATTTTGTTTAAAATGGGGCGCGTATTCATAAAATTTGAACTGAGAATATCAATATTTAAAATGCTTGTGTATTTATAATTGTTGATTAAAATTATTATGTCAATAGGGCGCATTGGAATTAAAAGCAAACGCTAGAACATATTTATTACGTACAACTTGCATTTACACACACATTGATTAATCATTTAAATGCCCTAGGAATTTATTGATGTAGATTTTTTTTAAAATGTAAATTATTTTAAATTTTGCAAAAATCCAATCAATGGCTCCATCATTTAATTCACTGGAATTTCTCTCAGTTGCAGAGTTAAATCTGTTGCAAATATTTTCCGAGATAAATTAGAGTATGTAGTAACTTTACGATATGCTAACTAACATGGAAATACTTTTTTCTGCATGCTGCATCGCAATTTATATGATTCTGTTAAAATAAATTGTAAACAAAAAATCCAAGCTAACAAAACAAATATAAGTTGAATATAAGATTGTTAATTAAGTCCCTTTTAAGGTAAATTCTTTCCAAAACAAATATTATTTGATGCTTCACATGTCATCTTAACATGCTTAAAGGGAGGTAATCGAAAATTGAATGTATACAGATTTAATATATATATAATTTAAGCGTCTATTTTTGACGATTCCCAACACCACTAACAAATCCTAGTTATGTTGCTACATGTAGCTACTTTCTGTATATACATTGCATTATGTGCTTTGCTCATAAAATATCAAAATTACAGTTTTTGCTGTAATCTTTCCCCAGCCATAGACACAACTCTCAACACTTTTAATGTGTTTATTTCAATAACCATAAATATGTTTTTTACTTTACTTATTTACTCCAATGTATTGTGTTTTGTTTATAACAAAGCTCCAATGTACATAATGTTATGGTTAAACCTATTTTTGTTATGTTCCTGTTATATATTTTCCCATATTTTTTTATGTATTATTTATAATTTCATGATTCATAGTCAAAATCTAAGTCATGCAACTAAAATTGTGCACCCAATAATTTTTGTAGCAGTCAAAACTCTAGCAGCAATCGATTGCAGCTACTTACTTACAAATTTTATGTATCACAAAGTTGACAATGGGTAATTCAATCGAGCAATACCGCGCTGCAATCGGTCTATTTTATTTATCAGGTAGAGGTACATACAAAACATATTCATGTTTGGTGTTTTCTTATGTAAATATATTGCATTTACTCAAAAATACGCTCAAATTACTCACTCACTGCGTAGCATTTATTATACAGAAATTTGTGTACATTAACTTTTATTTACAGTTTTTCACTTTCGTCTTATTGGCATGCGGGGATATTGAGGTCAATCCGGGCCCAACTATGGAAAGTGTCCTTGACATTTTACATCTTAATATCCGTAGTATTAGACGCAAACTAGGTTATTTAAACTCGTTTGTTCATGACTTTGATATATTATGTTTTACTGAAACTCATCTGGACCATACAGTTAGCAATGATGACTTATATTTGAGCGGTTTTAACACTATATTGCGAAAAGATAGAAACTGTTTTGGGGGCGGTGTTATGATTTACTTGTCTAATCAAATACGTGCTCTAAGACGCGAGGAATTCGAGCCGCTGGCGTCGAATGTATTTGGATTGAAATAGATAACCATACCTGTAAATACTTTTTATGTTGCATATATCGTCCTCCAAACTCCGATAGTAACTTCTGGACAAAACTCACATGGTGCATTGAAAAAGTAGGCGATATCTCTGATAAAATAATACTGGTAGGTGACGTGAATATAGACCTTCTTAATGCTCCACAAACACATACAATTCGTGAAATTATTTCAACACATAATCTTGTTAACAATATCCATGAACCGACTAGAACTTCAAACACGTCGAGCACGCTTCTTGACCCAATTCTCACGTCTGTTGACATTCAAGTTTGTGAATCGGGCACTCTAACAATAGACGCTTCTATTAGTGACCATAAGGCAACTTATATCTCTCTTTCTTCGAGTATAAATTATAATCGTTCGTACAAGCGTAAAGTGTGGGCCTACAAAAATGCAGACTTTAAAAAACTAAATTCACTAATCGAAAACTGTGATTGGACTAAAATCATCAACAAAGCTGAAACTATAGATATTGCAACTGAAAATTTTACATCGGAATTTCTTTCTTGTGTTCGTGAATGCATTCCTGAACAAACTATTACAATTCGTCCTCGCGACAAACCATGGTTTGACTCATTATTACGTAAAACAATTAGAATCAGAAACCGTCTTCGTAACAAAGCACTTAAAACTAAAAAAGATTCCGATTGGTCCGCATATAGAAAGGTCCGAAATTCAGTTAACAATATGAAAAAGCATGCGATATCAAACTATTATGACAATATAGAAACATATTTGGAAGATTCAAGTAAAAATAATAATAAGTTATATTGGAAGCTGATGAAAGATACATTTAAAGTGAAATTATCTAACGAAATACCACCAATACAAATACTTAATGATAGCGGTTTAAGACGAGTAGCTTATTCTGACTTTGATAAGACTGAAGTTCTGAATTCGTATTTTTCTTCTATTTCCTCTATTGACGATTCAAATGAAACACTGCCAAACATGTATTATTTGTGTAATGAAACAATATGCAATATTATCATTGATGAACAGGAAGTTTTAGACATTATTTCAATACTTCCTGTGAACAAAGCTATTGGTCCAGACTGTATTAGTCATAAAATGCTAAAAGCGACTCTTTTTAGTGTTGTTAAACCACTTACCATGTTGTTTAATAGGTCTTTGTCAGAAAAAGTTTTTCCATCTTTTTGGAAATTAGCTCATGTTATTCCTCTTTTTAAAAAGGATGATCCCTCTGTGGTTTCCAATTATAGACCTGTGTCGTTATTATCTTGTGTCAGTAAAATTATGGAGAGAATAATATTCAAACACGTGTATAATTATTTTCATAGTAATGATTTATTTTATCGATATCAAGCAGGATTTCTACCTGGTCATTCAACTGTATACCAATTACTTGAAACTTATCATAATATTGTTCAAAACATTGATGAAGGTAAATCATGTTGTATGGTTTTTTGTGATCTTTCAAAGGCTTTTGACAGAGTATGGCACAAAGGTCTACTTTTTAAATTACAAACTTATGGTATATCTGGTGATCTTCTCCAGTGGTTTTCTAGTTATCTATGTCAAAGGTCACAAAAAGTAATGTATAAGGATCTGTTATCATCAAAACTAGATATTTTTGCAGGTGTACCCCAGGGGTCTGTATTAGGGCCACTATTATTTCTCATTTATGTAAATGATGTTGCTGAAAATATGCTTTCAATGTGTAGATTGTTTGCTGATGACAATTCACTTCAACAATCATCCTATAATGTATTAGATATTGAATACAAATTAAACCATGATTTACATATTTTGGAACTATGGTCAAATAAGTGGCTACTTAGATTTAATCCATCCAAAACAAAAGTTGTATTTTTCAGTCAGAAAGACATTTCTATTATGCCAAAGCTATTTTTTAAAGGTGATAGACTGGAGTGTGTTCCAGTTCATCGTCATCTGGGTTTATTATTCTCACAAAACCTTAGTTGGACTGAATATATTGATGGTGTAGTAAACAGTGCATATAAAAAACTTGGCCTTTTAAAAAAGCTTAAGTTCAAAATCGGTAGGAAAAACCTATCAAAATTGTATATTACGTTTATTAGACCTATGCTTGAATATGCTTCCATTGTTTGGGATGGCTGCTCTAAACACGATTCTGAAAAGCTTGAAAAAGTACAACTAACTGCCGCTAGAATTGTAACAGGACTTCCTATATTTGTTTCTAGAGAAGCACTATATTCTGAAACTGGATGGGAAACATTAAAAGCTAGGCGATATATTGCAAAAATGACAACTATGTTCAAAATTCACACGGGAAGAGTACCTGAATATTTGCACAATATTGTCCCCAATAAACGCGAACATGTATCAACGTACAATACTCGTAATAAAGAAGATTATGTTGTTCCAAGATGCAGATTAGAATTATTTAGGAATTCCTTCGTACCCGATGCTATAAAACAATGGAATTTACTAAAAATAGAGGTTAGGGAAGCCATCTCAATTAATTCATTCCGAAAAAACTTGGTAGGAAAACTGAAAAATCCACCATCATACTTTTCTTATGGAAAGCGATATACCAATATCATTCATACTAAGCTAAGACATTATTGTATACTAAACTATGATTTATATAAACGAAATATTATTAATAGTCCTTCGTGTTCGTGCGGAAAACGCGAAGATGTGTACCATTTCTTTTTTGCATGCAAAAACTATTCCAATGCTAGAAATACTCTTTTCAATCGCTTGTTCATGCTTGAATTGGTCACTATTGATTTAAACCTATTACTATGTGGTGATGAAAATTTGCCTTTACAGATAAATAACAGTATTTTTGCTGCTGTTCATAAATTTATTGATGAAACATGTAGATTTTCTTAGTTGATATGTTAAATTTTATTTGTATCATTTGTATTATTTTTCTTTAATTTGCATGACAAACTGTATTATATAAGGAGAGGAACTAGTAAGTTATTTTAGAACTTGTTTCCAATCCTTTTGATTTAATCAATAAAATATGTTCAAAACAAAACAGATTTAATATTAGTAAAGAAACTTTCGATAAAATCCATTGATAATGCGACGGACACATCGGCATTAAATATCATACAATACAAATGAGATTTGGGAGGTCAACATTACTGCTACATTGCGAAAAATTTCAACTCATTACCGCTACATTTCTTCGAAATTTCGGGTGATCATTTTATCAATAAGACTATTGCCGATTACAAGTCGTTACCGCTACATAACGAATCAGCCAGCAATGCCACTGAATATAAGTTCTATTCATTATGATTCGTTTTAAGCGATTTCCAGACAGCAGTACGTCAAGCATATGGCCTTCGAAGATCTACCAGTTATGCAAAGACTGTGAGTTTTATCCATGAACAATGCTCTCAAAACTTTCTAAATGTTTTATTTAAATAAAAAATTGAGAAAAAAAAACATCCTGCTCAAAGTTTAACTTTCACTTCCCCGTGGGGAGCAGGGGAAACAGGCTTAGAATGCATGTATTATTTTGTTCTTTTCATCAACTTGTACTTGTATAATCCGCTGGCCAACGAAAGAGGCAATGTGGCAATGTAGCGGTAATGTATACTTTTAAATGTAGCGGTAATGTTACCTTTTTTTTGTGTATATATATATATATATATATATATATATATATATATATATATATATATATATATATATATATATATATATATATATATATATATATATATACATGTATATATATATATATATATATATATATATATATATATATATATATATATATATATATATATATATATATATATATATATATATATATATATATATATATATATATATATATATAGGGATGTCAACGAATAGTCGACTATTCGACTGTCAGTCGAATGGATCGACGATCGAATAATGAAACGACATTCGAATATTATAATTTTAAAAATGCAATTAAAGAGTGATAACGATATGGAATTCTCATTATAAAATTGAGAAACCGTCTTTCCTCGGAGACAGTTGATAAGATGATTTTCCTCCACAAAAAACTTGATTTTCCGTGTGTGTATAGAAAGTACAGTAATTATAAATGCTTCACTACCGCGAGAATTATCTATCAGTTACTGCTTGTGTTGTAATAAATCAACCATCAATATAGATACTGGGCTTTGTTTGTAAAATAATTAATTGGACTTGATTTTATACGATGTACCAATTATCTTTTATTTTAAGATTGTTCAAATGCAAGGAACAAACCATAGCTGTGACATGTTTTGACGCTTCGATAATTATTAAAACAATTCGCTTGCATTTTTAAACTGTTTATAATTAAGGACATTCTGATAGCCAGAGCAATCAATTAATGAATAAGCAGTTACTAACTGTTTACAATTTAACAACTACCTGGCGTTTGGATAGTGTGAAATTACCTCTCCCCCCCCCCCCAATTTATTTCATAATAAGCTTTAAAAAATATCGGCTAGCAATTTTTGAATGCTCACTCTGCATGTACAATCCAATTTATGAATTCGATTGATGGGGAAATCATAAATTTTGGAGAATTAGATTTCTAAATTTATTTCATATAATAATGCTATCAAACGTTACGTTGCATTAATTCTTATGTTACTTTTTAAACATATCTAAGTAAAAGGGGTTTTGAGTTATAAATACTTCATAAACCAGTGAAGTTTGAAATAAAATTTTATTTTCAGAAAATGTTCCGAATAATCGACTATCGTTCGAATAATGAAATCAAATAATCGACTAAGGAAAATAAATATGTTGACATCCCTAATATATATATATATATATATATATATATATATATATATATATATATATATATATATATATATATACATGTATATATATATATATATATATATATAATGGATCAGGCAAGAATGTGTTTCAAGTCTAGAGGGAGAACAGACCAAATAATTAATTTTAGTAATAAATGTACAAAGTTCTTTTTTTTTTTTTTAGACCAAATAACTTCACAAAACTTCATTGTGTTTGGCTTACAACAAAATTCTGATTCACAAATTCTTTCCGCAAATGTCCTGAAGAATTACAGTCATTCTAAATTAATTATAATGATATTCGTCTCCTCTCTGTTTACTATCGACATAAATTACTAAGTCGTTTATTTCACTGAGTACAATTCCATCTGCATGTTTCAATATGGGAGATGGTGATTTATTCTGAATTTTACGCGCGTTTTAAATATTTTTCACACTCAAAATTGGTTTTACAAATTCTATAATTTGCACTTTGTGAAGATTTGTGAATTTTTGCTATTCCACTTTTGAATATATTGATCTTTTAACCTTAGTTAACCTTAGATTTTTTTATTGTTGCAGTTATCAATTTTACATTACAAGGAGTTTGCTCCTTGTTTGATGAACCACAACTGTGAAAGGTTTTTTTTTTTTTTCAAAGGAAATCCAGGGATTGCCACTTCGTTGATTGCTCTAGCTGATCAAACATGGGCTCAAGGCGGGTGTGACATGTCGACAGAGGATACTTACTCCTCCTAAGCTCCTGATCCCACCTCTGGAATTTTCAGGGGTCTTTGTTTTATGTCATGTTTTCAAATTTGCATTGTTTGTATGTTTTTTTAGATAGTTCACTGTTCGATGTCTTCACCTATTTCATTATATCATATTGTTTACATACATACAAATATACAACTCTAGACAAGTTATTTTTCATAGACAAGTTTATCTCGGTATGTTTTAACTCTAGAATATTTATCAATGTAAATTGGAAACCATCCGGTTTCACCATTACTCATTTGACTTTGTGTACTACTTGTGTTGTCTATTATTATTATTGTTGTTGAAACTTACATGGTAAATCTCTGGTACAACTTAACTACTATGATTATGTATCTATTTTTGGTATGAGTTAACTCCAATGTTACTCACTTCCTGTTGACCTGCTTGACTTGCCCTGGTGTGGCTATTTCTTAATTAGAAATCCTTATGCATCAGATATTTTGAGTGCCTAAAACCACTATCTTTTTAACAAACAAACTCGCGCACTCATACTCATACTGTGTACACTCGTGACCCACACAACATGAAGAATAAATTTATTTCGTGTGACTTTGACTTCTCATGTGTTGTACAATGTCAATAGTTAGCTATCTGCCTGCACCAAGCAGAATAGTAAAAAGATAATGGTTTCGTTGCCTTCACATGGCTGACGCCCTTGGTAGACGTGTACGGACATTAACAGAGAAAGGCCAAACCATGTTTCAAGAACAGTGTAAAAAACTAATGGGAAAAGTGGACAGAGCATGGAATGAAGTGGAGGATGTCTTAGTAACTTCAGGCTCGTGTGAAAAAGACTTCAGAAAAATAAGGGAAGTAGAACGCTTACTCAATGTGAAATTTAAAGAATTTTGTATTGTCTCAGAAGATTACAAGAAATGTCTTGATTCTCAAAACACTGAAGATGCTCGCAATATGTGGAAAGAATTTGATATGTTTGTGAACAAGTGTATTTCAATAGTGAGGAAAACAAGTAACGAACTTCAAACAACAAAATTTGAATTACTGGAAACATTATGTCATGTATCGAGTTCGAGCAGTCTTCAGAGAGCTAAAGCACAAGCTGAAAAGGCCAAACTAGAACTTATTAAAAAAGAGGGTGAACTTTTAAAACAAAAGACCGACATTGAAACAAAAATAAGCATTGTTCGACAAGAGAAAGAAATTCTCTCAGCGGAAGCAGATTTATCAGAAGAACATAAAATAGATCTTCCAGTTTCTACAAAAGAACAATTGACCAGTGCTTATATAATGAACCATCATTCTGCAAATACTGGTATTGACAACGTTCAACAAAACCAACCAAGCTTTGAACAGAACCCATCAAACACAATACACAACCCACTCATCAGTGTGTATAATCCTGTGAGTACTGTACCTATCAACTTCCTGGCTCTCAAACTTCAGCTATGTATGTGCCTCCAAATTCTGTGCCACAAATGTTTATTCCTTCAAATCCAGCGCCGCCATTGTTTATACATGTACCTCCTAATCCTGCTCCTCAAGTAGTGTCTAATACTTCAGCAATAACCGACTTTTCTAAGTTTCTGTTGCGCAAGGATTTTCTCCTCACAACATTCACAAACTTTGATGATCGTCCAGAAAGTTTCAGCTCTTGGACTTCTTCATTCCGCAGCATTGTATCGGAACTTGGAGTCACACCATTTGAGGAAATGGATTTACTCGTGAAATGGCTGGGCCCAGAATCGTCAAAGTTTGCACGTTCACTACGCTCAGCAAACACCCACGATCCACGTCTGGGATTGAAATGCATATGGGATAGACTGCATGATAGATATGGAAGACCAGAGATGGTTGAACATGCTCTTAAAAGGAAAGTACACTTGTTTCCAAACCTCACAAATGGATATCATGCCAAATTATATGATCTAGTGGACATTCTTACAGAAATTGAATCTGCTATGGCAAATCCACAGTATAACCTTCTTCTCAGCTACTTCAACTCTTCCACTGGAGTTCTACCGATAGTAAGCAAGCTACCAACATCTCTACAAGATAAGTGGACTACTCAAGCAACTGGATATAAGAAACGGAATTGTGTACCATTTCCCCCATTTTCATACTTTGTCAATTTCATCCGTGAAATGTGTGATATGCGTAATGACCCAGGACTTATTTGTCAACAGTCCACAAACCCACAGGTCGCATACAGCAAACCTAGATCTACTGGCAATGTCACCTCTCGTAAAGCTGAAATTTCGTCACTACCACCGCCAACTCGTTGCCCCATACACAATGCTGGACATACACTGAATGAATACCGTGGCTTCAAAAGAAAATCAATACAAGAGCGTCAAAGAATCTTACGTGAGAAGAATTTGTGTTTCCGGTGTTGTGCTTCACAGAGTCATATGTCTAAAAATTGTACAGCAGACATAAAATGTGATATATGTGGTAATTCTCGTCATGTCACAGCGATGCATATTGATCGTCGTCATCAAAGACCTCTGTCACACACGGCCGTAACCGCAGTCAAAACTACTTCGGACAATGGCGGGGAGTCATCTCCAGAAAATGATGAAGCAGTGAAATCGTGTTGTACTCAGCTGTGTGGAAATTCTGTTGGTGGACGTTCATGTGGGAAAATAGTTATGGTATAGGTGTTTTTTACTTTAAACACAGAGAAAACAATTCGTGCATATGCTACAATCGATGACCAAAGTAACCGTACTTTAGTGTCCCCTAACCTGATCGAACAACTTGGTGTTTCGGGAGACTGTAAGTCCTACACACTTTCCTCATGCTCTGGTGTATCTACATTCAATGGACGCCGTGTGAATGGATTGTGTGTGAAATCCTTAGATGGAACATCATTTAACTTACCTGAAGTTATTGAATGTGATTCAATTCCAAGTGATTACCTTGAAATACCTACTTCAGATGTCGCTGATTCATATCCGCATCTATAACGCATTGCATCGTTCTTACCACCCTTTGATCGTACAGTTAATGTTGAACTCCTTATTGGACGTGACTTACCTGATGTACATCATGTGCATGACCAAATAACTGGTAGCATAGGTCAGCCTTTTGCCCATCTTCTATCATTAGGATGGGTTATTATTGGTGAAGTTTGTATTGGAAAAGTTCATCTGCCAAAGGAAGTAATGTAAACAAAACGCATATTCTCAATGATGGACGGTGTACTACCTTCCCATTGTGTCAGAATAACATCAGTGTCAAGGACAGTGATAACAGCATATTCTTACAAACTCCATTTGACAACAAGATTGGACTTTCTGTCGATGACCGCAAATTTCTCATTCTCATGGATGAAGAGTTTCATAAGGATGCTGAAGGCTATTGGTCTGCACCGCTCCCTTTTAAAGATTCTAAACCAGCGATGCCAAACAATTATTCACTCGCCTGGAAACGTGCTCTGATCCTCAACACAAGTCTGCAGAGAGATCCTCACAGAAAAAAACACTTTTTTGCATTCATGTCAAAAGTTTTAGCAAGCGGGGCAACCGAAGTTGCCCCATCTGACATACCCGGGGAATGCTGGTACCTACCTCTTTTTGGAGTGTACAATTCTAAAAAGCCGGATCAAATCCGTGGAGTTTTCGATTCATCTGCTGTATATAAGAACATTTCATTGAACAGTGTGTTAATGTCTGGACCAGACTTAACAAACAACCTTGTGGGAATCCTCATGCGTTTCCGTGAGAATGCAATAGCGATCAGTGGTGAAATTCAGCAGATGTTTTATGCATTCCGTGTTCATGAAAAACACCGTGATTATCTCAGGTTCTTCTGGTATGAAGATAACGACTTTCAAAAACCTCTGATACAATATCGTATGAAAGCACACGTTTTTGGAAATACACCATCTCCAGCTGTGGCAACTTACGGACTTCATAAAGCATCAGCTGTCGGTGATTGTGATGTTCGTAAATTTGTTTACAATAATTTTTACGTTGATGATGGACTTACCTCCCTTCCCACTGAAGGTGAAGCAGTGACCCTTATGAAGAAAACACAAGCAACACTAAAAGCAAATGGAAATATTCGTCTTCATGAAATCATTTCAAACAGTGTAAACGTGATGAAATCATTCCCTACAGATGACTTAGGAAGTGACTTTAAAGAACTGAATCATAGTACAAGTACATGTGCAACTTACCTGTTCAACACAGTTTAGGAATGTTGTGGGACTTGAACAGTGATATGTTTGTGTTCAAAATCTCTAATGTAGAGAAACCTGGTACCCGAAGAGGTCTTTTATCTACACTGAACAGTGTGTTTGATCCAGTTGGATTTATTTCTCCAGCAACCATCAGTGGAAAAATTCTGCATCGTGAACTCATACCTCCTGGATGTGACTGGGATGAACCACTCTCAGAGGAACACGTGAAAAAATGGCAAAACTGGCTTGATTCTTTACACTCTATTAACGACTATAGAGTTCCTAGAATGACCGTATCTACCTTCATATCTCAGGCACATTGCTTGGATGTCCATGTGTTCTCTGATGCATCAGAACATGCCGTTTCTGCAGTTACATATCTCCGAGTCATTGACAGAGTAGGAGAAGTTTCTATTGGATTCCTTATGGGAAAATCAAAGCTGGCACCTCTTAAAGGTCACAACATACCAAGACTGGAATTATGGGCTCAAGTACAAAATAAGACGAAAATAGTTCCGGTTTTTTTTTTTAATGTTAATCTTTTTCTCGTAAGAATCTATTTTTGCATATTCATTAACTTTAAACATTATGTATGAATATTTAAATAAAGAAATAGATCATATATGTACAAAACAAGATATCTGTTTCGCATATTTATTTATTTTATTCACACTTGTCGACCTGTCAAGATATATGAATGAAGTCTTATAAGTACATTTGTTAATACCGTACTATTATATCTGGTCGACAGGTTGACAGGTCGACAGGTTGACATTATTTTTACTGTGTATTTCGAAATTATAAAAGTGCAATTGGTTGACACTACTATTACTGTGTTTTTCGAAGTCATATAAGTATATTTGTAAATAAACGTGCTATTATATCTGGTTGACAGGTTGACACTACTATTACTGTGTATTTCGAAATCATAATAGTAAATCATAAATAAATAATTAATAAACATGCTATTATATCTTCTCGAGAGGTTGACAGGTCGACAGGCTGACAGGTCGACATTATTTTTACTGTGTATTTCGAAATAATAAAAGTGCAATTGTTTATTACTATTATATCTGGTTGACTAGTCGTCGGGTTGTCAGGTCGACAGGTTGACACTTCTATTACTGTGTATTTCGAAGTCATATAAGTACATTTGTTAATAAAAGTGCTATTATATCTGGTTGACAGGTCGACAGGTTGACACTACTATTACTGTGTATTTTGAAGTCATATAAGTGCATTTGTTTATATCGTGCTATTATATCTGGTCGACAGGTTGACACTATTATTACTGTGTATTTCGAAGTCATATAAGTACATTTGTTAATATGCACCAATGAAATAGAAGGAGTGTGGAGTTTGGTGAAGTTGAGAATAAAATCTATGAAGGGAATTTTGCATGACAAAATTGAGGCTATCTTAGATGAATTTACTTATCGTCATAGGTTTGGATTGTCAAATGGAGATGTGTACAACAAACTGTTATCAGACATTGCGCATATGAAATGGGAATAGAAATATCATTAAACATAGGTATTCAATGTACATGTATTACTTGAATATTTAAAGTATGATTGAAAAAAAATGCAATCTGATTAAAACCATATCGTGTGATCTGCTCACGAAGATCGTTATACTGAGATCAAAAATTGGTGAAAATGATACTTGTAGGTAATATTACTTATTACTAATACATTGTATTAGTAATATTAGTATTAGTATTAGATTCAGTATTGTAACTAAAAGAACCGATTATTAAGAAAATATGTCGACCTGTCTACCTGTCGACCTGTCAACCTGTTGACATGTTTACCTGTCTACCTGTCAACTTGTCGACCTGTCAACCTGTCGATCTCTTGACCTGTCTCCTGTCAACCTGTCGACCTAATACGTACAAAATAACGTTTGTGTTGTTATTTTAGATGTATACATAGGTTTTATTTAATGTTTTATCCCTTCAATACTAAATTTAATCAAAATGTTTGTGAATATTCATTTTAAAGTAATTTGCATTTATTGTTTTGTACAAATATTTATATTAGAATATAACCGATATAATTATTATGAATATTTATGATCTTTCACACAAAAATATTTTAATAATTAAACCGATTTACCGCAGATTATCTGGATGGGACTATTTTTGTCTTATTTCGTACTTGACCCGAATTATGTGCCGCCGTCCTGGCCACAGAGGTAGGAGAAGCAGTATGTGATTATTTGAACATTCCACAAGATCGATTTCATTACTACACTGATAGCAGAATTGTCTTGGGATACATTTGCAATACCACCCGCAGATTTTTTGTGTATGTTTCAAACCGTGTCGAAAAAATTCACAAAGTTTCATCTCCATCTCAGTGGTCCTATGTCTCAACAAATAAAAACCCTGCAGATATAGCGACAAGATATTCACATACAGCATTGACCTACAAAACTGGATAACTGGACCCCAATGGTTGAGAAATGTTCCAGAGGAAACCAAGACTGTTTATCCCCTCATCGAGCCGGAAAGTGATAGAGAAATTCGTCAAGAAGTTGTTTCAGGCAAAACTCAAATTTCAACTGAGATTTTGGACTCGAGTCGTTTTTGTAAATTTTCTACCTGGAAGAGTCTTGTGAAAGCCATTTCAACTCTAAGACGTTTCATTAGAAGTAAAACAAAAGTGAACTGTGAAACCATTGAAGAACAACCAAAATTACCCAAAGAAACAGAAAAATTCATCATTCAACTGGTCCAACAAGAGTCTTACAGTAGAGAAATTGAGAACCTAAAGAGTGAAAAACCTATTCCAAGAGACAGCAAAGTGTCAAGGCTAGACCCGTTCCTTGATTCGTCAGGAGTTTTGCGTGTCGGCGGAAGGCTAAAGCGAAGTTCAGAATTATCGCTAGGAGAAAAGAATCCAGTCCTTATACCTAATCAACACCATATTGCGAAACTTCTAGTGCTTCATTATCATGAAATAATTCGTCATCAAGGACGTCATCTGACTGCTGCAGCTATCAGAGCTGCAGGATACTGGATACCGAGCTGCAAACGACTGAAATATTCCATTTTATCTGGTTGTGTAAAATGTCGTAGACTTCGTGGCAATTTTGTTTACCAAAAGATGGCAGACTTACGTGAGGAACGACTGGTTTCTTGCCCACCATTTACGTATGTTGGTGTCGACTGCTTTGGACCCTGGAATGTTGTCACCCGACGTACACGTGGTGGTTCGGTGAATTCCAAACGATGGGCTGTGTTGTTTACATGTTTATCATGTCGTGGTGTCCATATTGAAGTAATCGAAGAAATGAGCACATCTTCCTTTATCAACGCCTTGCGTCGCTTCACATCAATCAGAGGCAAAGTAAAGAATTCTATTCAGGCAGAGGGACCAATTCATTGGTGGATCTAAAGAACTTGGAATTGATGTTATTTTCGTGGAAGACCTCTCAATGAAATCCTTCCTAAAACAACAAGGAGCAATTTGGAAGTTCAACACACCTTTCTCCTCTCATATGGGAGGCGCTTGGGAGCGCTTAATTGGTGTTATCAGACGGATCATTGATTCCATTCTACTAGATGCTAAGTACACCAAACTTACTCATGAAGTCCTATGCACATTTATGGCCGAAACGATAGCAATAGTGAACGCACGTCCATTAGTACCAGTATCCACAGACCCAGAAACACCTTGCATTTTATCTCCAGCTGTTTTGCTTACGCAAAAAATCACCGATTCTACAGAGGATTTCAAACATCTATCTGTTCGTGAAACTTATACTTCCCAGTGGAAATTCGTTCAGTGCCTAGCCGAGACATTTTGGCGCCGATGGAAGAGTGAGTACCTGCAGTCTTCAAGTGCGCAGAAAATGGAAACATACTGTAAAGAACATTCGTGCTGGAGACATTATTCTCTTGAAGGACAATGAAGCACAGCGCAACCACTGGCCGACTGGACTGGTAGAACGCGTTTTTCCTAGTGACGATGGACTGGTGCGCAAACTTGAAGTTCGCATTGTGAAAGATGTGCAATCGCGGACTTACGTTCGCCCAATCTCAAAAATTGTGTTTCTGTGCCATTCAGAGTAATTTATCAAAATGTACACTTTTGCGACGATATAACAAGACTTTAACTTAGACCTTTTTGTCTCGCTTTCATATGCACCATGTTTATTTGTTGTGTGATATATTCATATCAGATGGGGAGTGTGTTGGCTATTATTATTATTGTTGTTGAAACTTACATGGTAAATCTCTGGTACAACTTAACTACTATGATTATGTATCTATTTTTGGTATGAGTTAACTCCAATGTTACTCACTTCCTGTTGACCTGCTTAACTTGCCCTGGTGTGGCTATTTCTTAATTAGAAATCCTTATGCATCAGATATTTTGAGTGCCTAAAACCACTATCTTTTTAACAAACTCGCGCACTCATACTCATACTGTGTACACTCGTGACCCATACAAGATGAAGAATAAATTTATTTCGATCGTGTGACTTTTGACTTCTCATGTGTTGTACAATGTCAATGGTTAGCTATCTGCCTGCACCAGGCAGAATACTACTTATGTTTAAGATAGCATTATTGTCCTCATTCAAAAATATCAAGATATTGCGGTGTAACTATATAACTACCTAAACAATTCCAGTTGTCATTCAAAGGGTAGATTAAATTGTCAAATCTTAGGTCCATACACACCATACTGCAGGATTTTTTAGGGGTCGTAGGGGGCCTGTAATAGGCCCCATTCCCAATGGTAAAAAGTGTGTGTTTTTCCCAATTTCATCAAAGAAAATTCCCAAAACACAATTTCGAAACGTGACATTAATGTCAATTATTCTAAATATAATAGAAAAAAAAAATAAACTTAAATTGAATAAAACTTCAGAACAGCAAACAATTAAGTTAAGCTGTTTTCGAGGAACTGTTACCTGTTTTCCACAGTCCAGATTTAAATTAACTTCAATGTATTTTTCCCATTTATTCACTATTGCAACACATTCATGAATCGCACCGGATTGCAAATACGAACAAGAAATTTAGAACCAAAATTGAATCCGGATAGATATTCATTGTTTTTATATGTTATACAATTTAATTAATATATATGTTGAACGTATGATATGAATAAATTATGTGAGACAGTGTATTTAGATATAGATATTTAGATATAGAGCACCCTGCGTGGTGCTGTAGGGACTAATATTATATTTTGTTATAGAGGGGGAGCTTAGTCAGGGCCCCATCCCTGGTAGCTGCCCTATATATAATCTTTAATGTTATAGGTCTGGGAAATAAATGTTAAAAAAAAAGGATAAAATTTAAAAAAAAAAAAAAAAAAAAAAAAAAAAAAAAAAAAAGTTGATTTTCAATAAAGATTTATTGAATGTAAATAAGTCAATAAATGCCTTGCAAATAAAGAAATGACTCCTATTTGAATTTATTTCGAAAAATGTGAATTATGATATTTTTCCCAATTTTAACTAAATGACGCTATTTTTTCCCAAACGGAAAGGCCCAGGCCCTTGATTTTAAGACCTAAAAAAAAACCTTGCCATACATACATTGCCTTTTGTGCTTGTTCACATTTAATGTTTTCTGACTTTACATATTAAGTCTGAACGTGAAAATAAAGTTCCAAAATAATTAAATTTCTTTACTGTGTCTAATGTATTGCCATTTTATATAAAAATATTTTTTTGGCGTCCTGCCTTTTGAAAAAAATAATTATCTTTGTCTTTTTGTATTTACACATAATTTCACATTTCCACAATATTCGTGAAATTCATGTCATGCTTTTTAAAGATCATATAATTTAATTCTGGTTGTAACGCTGTATTTAATTGGATAAAAAAAATACTTTATATCGTATAAATTGGGTTGCCTACGCCACAATGACTCGCGTCAAAAACGTATCGATCCGCCTGACGTTAAATTCAAATTTTGTACAAATTGAAGTCATTTTTAAGGTAAATCATCTTTTTTCCTTATACAAAATGAATGAAAATTAAATTATAAGGAATAAATTTAATAGCTACCCAATTTTTAAGGTATAAACTGGGTTGGAACAGTTTACGCTTTTTTATAAACCGCTTCGCGGTTTATAAAGCGTAATCTGCCCCAACCCAGTTTATACCGTATAAAATGGGTAGCTATTAAATTCATTCCTTAAATACAGTGTCCGCAAGACTTAGAGTATCATCAGCATAAAATTAGATAAACATTATCATTGTATAAAATCATATCCTTTATACCTAAGAGTTCAGTAACACTAGACATTTCTACAATATTCTTTTCCATCAAAAAAAAATTTTCAAGATCATTTTTATACAATGAAAATAGGAATGGTGGTAAGTTTTCCCCTTGTCATACACAAATATCACAATTAAAAAAGTTAGATGACAAACCATTCATCTGTATTTTAAATTCCATACCATTCTACATGTTTTTAATGAAAGTAAAAACATTTACCATTATCCTCACTTCTAAAAAGTTTACATCAGAGACCACCTCGCAAAACCGTATCAAATGCTTGCTTAAAATCTATGCACATAACAATTTTCTTCTGCTATAAACCGGCCCGTAGCAACGATTTAAACAAAATTGGGGTTCTTAAAAAATTTACAAGCAAATAAATAAATAAACTTCCTAAATTCAAAAATCCTATACATTTTTTTCAAATGCTGGAATTTGACAGTGTTTGACCTTACAAGAAAAAAATGGGGAGGGTGGCCAGCATCTAATTGAAAATTTTCATATCAAATATGCCCCTGCTCCCCACATCTCCGTGTTTGACGGGCCCGGTAAATAAGAGTAGGAAACAAGAATAATTGTAATAATAGGATATTATCCAAAGTAGGGTAACTTTTTTCTGAACCCAGTCTGACTTTCGTAAATAAGTAAGTGTTACATCTTCTGCAAAGTTCTCTAAATGATAACTTAAAATACTTGTAAAAAAGTTATTACCTAGACAAGTTAAACAAGTAATCAGACGATGATTTTTTCTGATATGATATCACCTTTAAAAATAAAATAAGTTTTCATAGGATGGTAAAAATTTGACAGAATTGTTCGTATATGTTCATTTAAAACTTTATCAAAAACCAGAGCATGCTATTGCTTAAATCATTTATTTAATTGACAGAGAAATTTCTTCCCTAGTACTTGGGTCTAGCATCTCATTAATAACGTAATTATCCATATAATTTGTTTCTTTAGTGAAATATGAAGACAACGAACAGTTATCAAGTTCAAAAGTCCATTGAAACAATACAAATGTGGAGCAGAGCAAACACGGACCTAAAAAAAAATCAGAGATGGGATCAGGCGTCATGGAGAAGTAATCATGCCCAGTCGACCGGTCACACCGCCGTATGCTCCTTGTCATGATCGGGCAAACGGAAAAATCTGTAGACAATTCAACAATGACTTAATTTGTATGAAAAACGTTGGTCAACATTCGATTTAAGGACATATTGTATTTGCTGACAAGGTCAATGTATCGACCATAAAATTTTCGAAATGCTGACTTTGACAGAGACAGCTGATATCCGTGTTTCATCAACTTATTTGTCAATAGCTTGCCTTGTTTTAGAAATTGTTCTTACGTAGAGCATGAAAAGTTGAACTGATGGTGAAGCTGATGAAATTTGAAGTCATCACGTTTATCATGAAATTTTATTGTTTGGTTACCATTAACGTCTTTATCCAGTAAAATATCCAAATATGAAACAGGTGTGTCAGACTCAAATATTTCAAAAGGATAAATGGAATCAACGTAGGAATGAAACTGAATAACGTCGTCGATATACTAGTATCTAAATATTGAACTGAAGGCTACAGCAAGAGACTTCTTCTTTTCATGTAGAAGTTTTTGAATAAATTCTGCTTCATATGAACACAAAAATAGATTAATTAATTACATTCATTATTATAAGTTTCATTCGGGTCTCTGAAATAATTAAATACCAAATCTAAATCAACAGGATATTGATCTGATCTCTTGATGTTACTAACTAAGAATATTCCAGTTCTTAGGGTTCTGTGATATAATTTTATATTCTGTTTAATGGTCTCATCTATTACTTTTTTGTAATATTTACTCGCTATTTTTAAATTTTTTTGGTGTCAACCTATTTTTTTAAAAATATTTTTCAGTTGTGCTAAGGGAGGTTTTTCCTTGCAGATTTACAGCTATTATTGAACCATGGTTTCTCTTTTTTATTCGGATTATTGAATCGAAAACGCTTTCTTGCGAATAATTTTTCAGACACATTAAAGAATGCGCCTCATATTCTTGAAATTTAAAGCTCTTTATTAACACTTTTTGCGATTCTTAGATTTAAGAGTTCCTGTTTAATACTTTGCAAAGTAAATATTGATTAACTTAC
Organism: Saccostrea echinata; assembly: GCF_033153115.1. Taxonomy (NCBI): domain Eukaryota; kingdom Metazoa; phylum Mollusca; class Bivalvia; order Ostreida; family Ostreidae; genus Saccostrea; species Saccostrea echinata. The sequence continues at coordinate 54,232,655 of NW_026889803.1, read as the reverse complement.
TGAAATTTGTAAGTTTTGAGATACTATAATTAAGTTCCCTTAACTACACCCTTGTTACCCCTCTTTTTGTATTTTTTTTTTTTTCATTTGTTATGATATGTATTTTCTAAACACCGTTCATCGGTTTAAAAAAAATAAAGTTCATTTTATTCTGTTTATCAAAGACAGGATATGTAGCTAGAACCGTCATGGACTATCCTCGGAAATTTCTCCCCGCAAACCATATCGGATTACACCAGTAAATTAAAACTGTGACCCTTTCATTTTTTCGAAACTGAAACTATATATATATATATATATATATATATATATATATATATATATATATATATATATATATATATATATATATATATATATATATATATTATCCAATAAAAAGTCTCAGTGGTCGGAATAAAATACTTAAAATAAAGAAGAAAAACACAAGGTAAACTTCAGTAAAGCTAAAGGCCTTTCATTCTATCTTCAGAAGCTTTACAATAAAAAAAAAAAGATTTTTTGTAAAGTTTCTGAAGATATATATATATATATATCAACAATGGCAAATGTACAAAGAAATTCATCACAAACAGTAGAGGCGGCCAAAATTTATCCTTTCAAGGTTTCATCTACAGATTCATCGCAGAACGGACACCAAGCTCTTTTGGAGATGTGTTATTGCAGGATATTCCGCTTACCTCTCCACAGAAAACATTCCCACAGAATTTGGAAGGCAGCTCCACACCCACCCTGCAGATCACACGGAAGTTGTAGCCAAGCAGACATTTAGCAATTTGAGGTGAGTTCAACAGCATCTGGTATATATTCATCTTTACGCATGTTATTGATTGGTTGGTGATTCCGAATGGAACAGTTTTTACCCTGTGTCAAACTTGAATGAAACTCTGCAGTGTATGAATTACGATAGTTTTCGGCGGCAACATTATAATTTCTACAATTAATTTTCATCAGAAGGAATGTAAGAGAAATATTAAAGTGCATTTCTGAACAAAGAATGTCGAACGGCCATAGGGGTTTAAAGATTACAGGTAAATCTAGGTAGAAATAGACTTTAACTATATTTTCTGTAGAAACGCAAACTGTAAAGGGTCAAATAAAATTAAAATATAATTCGCATTCTGAGGGAAACAAGCATGACCCCCGTCTCTAGTCTGGTCCAACAGTAGTATTTTAGAACATAAGTTTCTTCAGTCATTTTTTCTGCTAAATTCATGGTGCTGCAAATATGATTTATTTTTAATAAAGAGGGTGTTGCAGTTCTTTTGTTATTTTCTCTAAAGTTGTAGCAGTTTGAAAGAAAATATTTAAGTAACAGAAAACGGTCTTAATTTTTTTCAAATACAACGGTATATATAGCACAATGTAGAACAATATTTAGAAACTGCATATCGACTTCCAATTTGCCATTAAATGAAGTCTAAATTAGTCACATAGCAAAATAAGTCAAGTTTTCTGTTTTTCAAATAGGGAATCCCCATTGTTCTGAAAAATTGCCTCCTTGAAACAGAATGAATTTGATATACGCATTAAGAGACAGGATTTTTCTTCAAAGTTGCCATTTCCGATTTTTGTTTCAAAGAGGCATATTTTTGAAAATCACAAAAATCGAATAAAAATTATTATCCATCCGAAATGCAAAATGTGCACATAAAATAGCACATGATATTTCACTGTCGGAGCTGGTCTAGTGGTAAAGCGTGTGGCCTTTATGCAAGGATTCTTTTACCTGAGAATGGGTTCGAATCATGGAATCATGGCCGGTATATTTTTTTCTTATATAATGGAAGTACAATATAACATCTCTCTTGAGAGAAAAAGAGAGAGGGAGAGAATGTCAGAAAATTAATGGGTAATATTTAAATGCATGCAGAATTAAATTGTTTTCCTTGATATTGTGATCTAAAACTAATAAGACATATATTTAATGTTATTACATGTATTTAGTGGCGATGTCTTAAAAAAATAAAGTACTATCATTTTAAATAATCTAATTTTTTCATACGCATTTCGTTTCATTATTATTGTTCTTAATTAATTTAGTGGTTCAGATTTGACTTGAAACAACTAAAATTGAAATGACTCAATGGAATTTTTTTGATATATTGCATCAACGGCGTGATTATTGGACACATTTTTATATATTGAAAAATATTAACGCACGCTGTCTACAGTACAGCTTTCAAAATGATGTGCGAGATGCACTTGCCATTAATTGTGATTTTTATCGTTCTTACTTTTCTCGTGCAATACGGCGACCATGACCATAGATGTGAAAAAAGTTTACTTACAGGTCGCTAGTCCATGTTAGGAAAAAAAAACTATGCATGAAATAAACGTAAAATGTTAAATGTTTTGTTATAACAAGCTGGACATGCCCGTCATAAATAAAGTCATCTACGTAGCATTATCTATATTTAGAGATAACTCTTCATGCGTCTTGGGTAGGTCGAGGAAACTATTTTCTGTGACTTCAGAATAAATTTACATGTTAAAGGAGGCACCCAACATGACTGGCAAACCGACCAATCAGCTAAATGAGTTGCATTATGGGTTACTACAAAAAATACTACATGTACGTTTCGAAAAGGCCAGTTTTTGAAATCGCTCTCGGAAAGACATGATGGATTTTTCCTAGCATTTTACACACTTAATGTAACTTGTACATCAATATCTACTAGTTCTATGCTCACATTTACATACAAATGTTTTACAACGGTAAAATTTGTGTTTTCTCCACTCCATTGTATAAGTCCGTTTGTTGACAATAGCCTGGCAGTTTTCCCCTGCTGTACTATCAGTCAGTATGAATTTCACTTGACTACTCCATGGTCTAAAACAAATCGACTCTGAGGTGTACTCACGTATTTTCATTGTTTACTACCTATAGAACTTCGATATATATGCTACTCAATACACGTTCTATGATCAATGTACATGAGAATTAAAATACCGTACAGCAAGACTTATGTTTTTTTTTATAACTGCGTTTAATTTTTAGTAAACAAATAACAAAGTAACAACGAATAACACCAGTAGCATGGCAAATTTACGAATCAAGTTATAAAACTGGGTTCTTATTTTCTGTGAAGACTTTGTGAGCGGTATTTCAACGTACTATTTTACACGGAAAATCGACTTTGTTTGTTAATGTGAGCATGGAAAATCTTAATTAGTACCTATTCTTCGTCTTTTTTACAAAAACATTAAAAATAGTTATTAGATGACTTTCCCGCAATCATTTGAAATCGCGTCCTAAATTTGCCTGACCCATGTGTTTGTAGTAAAATATAAACATGTAGTAGACCATCATGCTTTTCGGCTCATTCATTGGGTTGGACGATTGCTCGCTGTAAGCACCTCTGTGCGCAATGACAACAATATCCATATATGGTAGATTCCTCGACCTGTTAAATGTCCTTCTCGATATAGGGAATAATCACGAGTTTCTGCAACACCCTCTTTCGCACCTTATGAAATTAAAAATATCAGGTCATACCCTTATGATCTTTCAAAACTGAAATATGTTCAATTTCTTGAATGCAAACATTGCAAATTTGTTCGAAATATGAGAAAGGGTTGAAAGAAATATTATCTATGTCTTAAATAAGAAAATACACTTGCATTCTTTCCGACGAATTCAGACAATACGTTCTATTTCCACTATGGAAGAGTTATACTTCTTAGTGCGCTCTTTTGTGAAAAAGTCGGAAAATCTACAAATCTCGCGGGATTTCTGGGACAAACGTAACATAAACATGTAAACAATATGTTGATTATTTGTTTGTATGTTGTTTAACGTCCCTCTCGAGAATTTTTCACTCATATGGAGACGCCACTACTTATCGGTGGAGAGCTGCAAATTTTGTCCTATACTCGGCACTTACGGCCATTGAGCAGTGAGGGGTCTTTTTCGTGCCAGCACCTACTGCGACACGGGACCTCGGTTTATACGGTCTCATCCGAAGGACCGGTCTCCACGTCCCACAGTGGGATTCGAACCCGCGACGTAAGGATCAACTCCTTACTTCGCGACTCTAGAGCAGACGCTCTAACCACTGCGCCACGCGGGCGACAAACAATATGTTGAATGTCGATGAACAAATCCTAACAAAATGCAAATGAAATATTTTATTGTTGTGGACTTTATATACATCAAGAGTAGGAATGACAACGATATCAATTTATAGCTATTGTTGATCGTATGTATCTATTTATCATATGGTATATCTACTACAATACACATGCCTCGGAAATGTCGTATTGTTTATTAATGGATGATAAATTTAGGGTTTTCTTACATATGTCTTTTAGTTCTTTTATTCTTTAATTGGAATGCCAAATACATTTAACATTTAAAATTGGATTGAGATTGGCATGTTTTGTATTATCCGTAACGCCATGCTGTCCCAGTAAGACGACCGAACGCGCCTCTAATTTTGATGCACCAAGCTTATCTTTTAAAAAGATTGGTGAGCTAGCGCTGTAGCATAATAAAATACAGAAGAAGATATCTGAACCATTTGTTAAATTTGCTGAATCGATTAATTATTGATAGGAAGGCAGATTGGTACACTGGGGGTTGAGTTTGGGGGGGGGGGGGGTCACAATTCAGAATGGTGAATCTAAGAGCGTGCTTCACGTCGGCAATGGCATAACTCCTAACTGTGCTTTAAGCATTCTGAATTTTACTGTATTTTCAATTTCGAGGTGAAAAATAAAAGGTCAGTAGAACCAATGAGCACCTTAATTTGGGCCTTTCCGGCAAGCTCGGAAAACATATCCGAGGTTGCCGCGGTTTTCCGAGCTTGCCAGAAAGATCCATGAAGGTAGATTAAAAAAGCTATGTATACATTACTGCTTATAAATAATAGTCTTGGTTTTATAAGACCCGAGTTACTGTTACTTTTTGTTCATTTACGTGCAGGTTAGACAACAAAACACGAAACTTCAGATCATATGTATTTTCAGATGATAAACACTAAATTGACATGTCTTTCCGACATACTCTGAAAAAGATTGTTGTGGTTGTTGTTGTTGTTTTTTCCTAGCTTGCCGGAATTATCCACTAAAGTTGTAAAACTGTAAGGAAAGCTAGATGTCTAGAATTTTGGCATTATATGGCCAAATTTTTTCCTGTACTTTTATGTGTAGGTTAGACAATAAATTAAAAAAAGAATCAGAATCCGGATCTAGACTGGTACTGACTCTCTCTCTAACCTACGAAATGTATTTCGCGCATATCAGACAGGAAAGGCCAGTGTAAATTCGGATCATTTCTATTTTTGTATGACAAAACGAAATTCTTATCGTACAGTCTATCTACAGTAGTTTTCCCAGAATCCCCGACCGTGAAATCGAGCATGCGTATTTCAGAAATATAGACTAACGTAGTTGCTAGCGCTCGAAAGCGCTAGCAATAATGGAATTCAAACGTAATGAATGCATGTAATATCATTATAATATGTAAACTTTGAATTTCGTTTCATTTGTCAGAGAGGAATCAGATGAGTTTTATGGCCCTTGGACTTCTTTGTAAGTTTAACAGCAACCAAGAATTTTTTATTAAGTAATCACTCGTACAGTAAATGTACAAAAACTAAAGGTATTTAAAGAATTTAATGCCTATATTTTGTGTAATATCATCAAGAAATCTACACAGATTAATTATTAACCATTTTTGTACACATAAACATCTTCATGATGGCAGTGTCAGTGCAAAGTTGTACTCTTTACTCCATTGTTTGTCCGTAGATTGTCGGTATTTATATCATGCGTTTGTTCAAACGTGTCATCTAGAGGAAATATCTGTATTTTCTTAACACTGTCTCTGTTACAACATTTTAAACAGGAAACCAATCTTTTCAAAGCCTGCTTTGGAAGCAGTGACCTTTTGGCAACACATAAGACAACAATAACTTCTGCTAGCTCTTCGGAACGCATCAGTGTTTGCAGTGCCCACCATGACCAAGAGTCCACAAATTTGACGTCACTAAAGACTCCAAACACGCCGGAAGCAGCATAGATGTGCGTGGCAATGATCATAAAACCGATGACAGAGGAAACGTAACAGGTAAAAATTAGTCGTGATATTCCAGAGCTGTCTGAAAACAAATAATAAATCTCGTTACCATTGTCCAATACCAGACAAATGATACCAAAACAGTTTTAAACCGAATTGTTTAGAAAGCAGACAAAGCAAACTATCAAATCGATGTTCTGTTAAAACTACATTTATGTTTTTTTAATGGCGCGAAAATATTAATGATCGCCAACAGAAACATCACTAACATTAAAATATGAAATTTGATTTTTTTTTTCTCACCAGAGCAAAATGCTTAAGTGAGCTTTTCTGATCGATATTTGTCTGTCGTAAATTTTTCACATTTTCATCTTCTCCGGAACTACTGGGCCAATTTCAACCAAAATGAGCACAATATATTCTTGATTAAAGGGATTAAATTTTCTTCATTTGAAGGGTCATGTCCCCTTCTAAAGGGAGATATTAAGAAAAGGTAAAAATAGGATGATTGTCGAAGAAAATTTCCCAGGAACCACTTGACCAGAAAATTATTTTCTTCAAAGATTTTTTTAAAGTGTAGATTCAAGATTGTTCAAATTATGGTAAGGTGGGACCATAATAGGAGCTCAGATCTTATACTGAGATATGTAGAGAAACATCTTTTTAAAAAATCTTTTTTTTAAGAACGGGAATGCAATGATTAATCAGAATAATTATATGCAAGCATCTTCAGGAATTGCAGGTTAAAGTTTGTTCAAATCTTGGCCAATCAAGGCCGTTTTACATGGTAATATATGGGATAAAAATCTGTTGAAAAAATTCTTCTAAAGATCAGAAAATCCACAATAAGTCATTAATATACAAGTAGCTGCAGAACTGTAGCTCTCTGGGTTCGAGAAAATTTGGACAAACCAGAGAGCTACAGATCCAAGCGTTGTAAAAACCTTCGAATTACGCTGCCTCTTTTTAGTCATTCGTTTCGGGTATTATTGCATTAACCCTGAAGTCCACGCAGAAAATATATAAGCGAGGTTAAAACGGATGCGATGGGGAAAACTCGTGCGCTAGAATGCTAGACAGAACGTCCCTAATAGAACTCGCCTTCAGGCCAATGCACACCAGCCAGAACTCTCCGTTAGGATTACTCGCCATATTCACAAAGACAAATCGCCATAGCTATTTTACGCAAAGTTGACATGTCTTTTAATAATCTGAATGATAACGATAACGCTCAGACTGAATCCCGTAGGACTGGTATATAAATCATCACTTAATTATGCACATGCATCTTAGTATATTTTGGTAAATAAAAATAGTTTTACTATATTTATGCATAATGTATCATAATAGTAGAAATATTTATATTTAACAATTAAGTTGTTTATTGTCTATATGGTACAAGTAATTGACAGAGGAGGAAAAAATAAGTAGGGGGTGTGTTTTAAGGTCTAGTTATTCCAATTTAAAAAAAATCACAACTATTATGATACGAGCTCGTGAAAGCCTCTTTTAATTTTGAGGTTAATTTTTAAGGCTACATTACAATGATAGATACCTAGATCCACATTTAATATTAAGGTCATAAAATTATTAATTATTACAGCTTAATTTAGCGAATAGACTTCTTAAATTATGATGAAAAATTTACATTTCAAGATAAAAGATGCAAATTTAATTATACCTATTTTCAACAAACCCAAAAACTTTTCTTCGGCTCACATACACATGGTCCACGTATAGCAGTCCTTTTTAAAGGACAGCAACCTGTCCCTTGTATTGTAAGCGTACCCCGCCAAAAGTATGTATCCATTAACCATAATAAGATTATATTTTACTCATATTTACCTTTCAACGGTTCCAAATACATTTTTTGTAGATCTAAATGACCTTGGAATGTCACATTCGCATTCCAAAGTCCACGTTGGGGTCGTGGTAAAATACGTCTATTAAAGAACATACATATGCCGAGAAAATCTAAATAAAACTTTTGGGGGTGGGGGCACATTACATCTGTATCGTCCATAAAAGAATGCGATATTTATATGAAAAATACAGTAGATATAATTTTACCATGACCCCAACATGGCCATCGGAATACGAATTTTTAAAACTAACATTCCAAGACCAGACAGGGCTGTGTAGATCCGTTGAAAGGTAAATAAAGTAATACAATTATGAGTAAAATACAATATGATTAATAAACGATAGTCCGATACCATGCTTTTGGCGAGGGAACGCATAATACCCTAAGCGAGCGACAGACAGGCGGCGGCGTAAATCGAAGGTTTTTACAACGCCCGGATCTGTAGGTGGCATAACAGTATTTCACTTGAGGTTCACGTCAAATCATGGCTGACGCAAAATAATTCCTGAATCTTCCCTTCCGATTCGGGCATTTTAACACGAGACTGGAGCTGAATTTTTTTTTGAGATGAAAAACAATATGTAAACTTCCTATATTGACTAGATTCATTAAAATTTAGGGCGTGCTGAATTTTCTATATACTGTATTTGAGTGGGGAGTGATTAGGTCCTGGACTTGATTTTCAAGCACCTGCTCGACTTCGACCGAATCAAACTTGCGTGCATTGCTGGATGGCTATGTATTTTTTGGTACTAAAATCTTTATAAAGAATTGTTTTACAAGAACTGAAAAGGAAACTTCTCAAAAGTTTGTTTTCAATCAATAACACCTACTCAAAGTTGCGCATTTTTGGTAAGAATATATAACAAAATTTAATACTGTTGTGCAACCTGTAGCTCGTGTGTTTGTCCGAATTTTCTCAACCAGAGGGCTGCAGTTCTGCAGAGCTCTATGATCGTTATTATACAATTATTGCTTTTTTTAGGTCAGTATAATGAATTAGCCACCTAAGGAGTACAATATTCACCAATCAGTTCGTAATCTATTTTTAGTCCAATGTAGAAAAAATGAATCCTGAAGTTCACCTGGAAGTTCACGTGCAGGTGAATATAACGTGTGTTTTTCTACAATATTTGATCTCAGCCAATCAATGAGCTAGGGATTATTCAATCATATAATAATGCAAATCGTTAAATTACTGTGTATGTTTGATATCTACAGTGTACAAGTCATGTGTACAAACGACAAGACTTAGGATGGTTTTCATCTAGCACTGAACTTTGTATTATGACACCGAATTCAGAAGATTTTTTTCTTTATATTTTGTAATATGCCCTTCTGAAATAATGTCATACATACCTACCAAGTCATTTATCAAAGGAAAGACCAGACATTTAAAATAATAATTTACATTATTTGTTTTCAATATCTAAAATACATCAATGTCACTCATCACTTTCATCACACAAACTGAATAGTTGTCGGTAAAACTTCACAGGTATCGTATATACCTGTAATTATCAAAGATACGATTCTCATTAAATTACTACACGCACATGTTGTCAAAGAACAGTTAAAATTTGAATGCCATAGCACGCCATTATGGTAGGCTCAAAGGGCAATTCTAGCGAAAGCAAATTGAACGGGTGTCCGATGAAAAAGGATTCCATTTGATGTGGAGGTATTGTGAAACTGTTTCTATTGGGCGGTATTTGTATGAAAATGTTTTATGTATGGCGACGGTATCGTTATTGATGACAAACATTTACCGTAATAAAAATAATTAGAAATTAATATTCCCTTTGCAACTACTGTTGAGTTTTTATTTGTATGAATTGTATTAATTAGTGACTCTTCTGATCAATAATAGCGGAATATTTAACCTTGATATGAACTAATTAATACAAGAAGTCAATTAGCATGTCAGGAATAAATTTTAGGAGAAAAAGCAGAAATGAAAAACGATGGTAGTTCTAAAGCATCACATTATATATATATATATATATAGAAATTGATTTCCATTTCCTTTCCTTTATCACAAAGCCAATTTTGTCCGATTATTAGTATCACAAAGCTAATTTTGTCCGATTATTAGTATCACAAAGCCAATTTTGTCCGATTATTAGTATCACAAAGCCAATTTTGTCCGATTATTAGTATCACAAAGCCAATTTTATCCGATTATTAGTACCAATGTCATGCATGTAATACAGCATTTGATCCTTTTCTTTGCATCTTTTTTTTATGGATTTTTATCTCAACTCACTGAAAACATTTAAACTTTTAAAAGAATCCTTTCTTTCGATTTCAGATTAAGCCAAGATTAATTTGTAATACAGTAAAAATAGTATAGGTAACCAAAAAATCGAATACCAACCTTTTTGTAGTTGACTGAAGCTGGCAGACAAATTACTCCGGATCTTTACTGCTACATATAGATATCCCACACACATCAAAAATCCAAACACGATGAAGAGACCCTGACAAACCACAAGGAGGGGGTCAGTCTCTGGGAAGAAAAGTACGGAGAGGTCTGTAGAAATGACCAGTATGACGTGAGAGGCCGTAAATCCCAGAATAGCTGGTAATTTTTGAAATTTTGGGGGTCCGACGCTCATTTTTGTAGTGTCAATCAGCGCCAAGAGAACTAGGCTGAAGGATGAAAGTAGAAATGGACTTCCAAGTGACCACAGTAATCTAGCAGCTAGTCTAGTAAAAACTTTCTCCGTGTGATAAGGGTCTACAATCAGGCATATAAATCGCAGTGAACAAAACATAATTAACATTGCCAGAAGAGATCCAGATAGGCTGCTTTTGTAATGTCTGTTGTAACCTTTTATTGCTCGAAATAAAAAACAAATGGCTAAAATATCCGCAATCAGAAAAGAACATCCAAAGAAATATGTATGGAAAGGCCATGCTGGACCCCATTCGTCTATCGCTGATGACCACTCAGGCTCGGGCTCTGGCCATCCCGATCCCGATCCCTCTGGTTCTGGTTCCGGATGTGCTGTAGTACTGTTATAATACACTTCCGGTTCTGCAGAAGTACTGTATATTTCAGGTTCGGGTTCCGGGGTATTGCTTGTGATATTTCCAGGATCTGTCATACTTATGATCTTCTATTTCATCTTGTTCAAACTAAAAAAAAAATCATTAAGTATGAAAAATAGTATACATCGCCGATTTATAACAAACAGAAATATCTTGTTGCCGCATCCGTTTTCCAAGGTTGAAATTAAACGGTACGAGCTACTACAGTCTATTGAAACTTTCTTCTGCTGTGCATGGGATATAGACTAGAACTGAAAGCGTTAATACAGCTATTGAAATCTGCATGAAATAATAGATATTGCACTCTCCGTGATCGTACCAAAGAATTTTAGATTGCAATTATGACTGATTGGGTATACATGTACATGTACTTGCCCTCTTGCACACTTTTCAAAACAAAAATGTTGGATAGATTATCAAAAAAATCTCTTTCTCAAAAAGAGCTTAAATTGTAAGCCAATTGGCATTTTGGTTTCCGTTTAGCAAAGAACAGAAATAAAGACTGGGAAGAAAAAGTAAATGCACCTTTTTTTTTAATTCTCCCAGTAGTTTGAGTTTTCTCAAACACGCATCCTTATTAAAGATCAAACTTATTAGATGTGTAATAGAAAGGTCCGAGGATAGAATGGATAAAATTTGATGGGTAAAAATAACACAGCATAATGCATATATATGGTTATATGAACCACTGTGACACATTTTTAATGCAAATATAAGCCAACCGTGGAAACAACTCAAGGAAATTTATATATGTATTGTATATATAGTTCAGTCTTATGACTTAGTAACCTTTTTATACAAATAAATACAATACAAGGAAATTGGTCTATATAGGAACCTTCAATACAAATACAGTGGCAAGGAAACGTTAAATCTTTTTTTTTTTAATTCTGTAATGAAATTTTACAATCACACACATTAATAATTGGATTTCCAAGTTATCTTGTATATTTTCTAATCGTCTCAAGTTCAGTCCTGCAAAAGCATGACAGGGTGAATACAGGTTCAGAGGGACAAAATAGGGCCTTTATTTCCTAAAATTATGTCTGCATTTTGATGGTAAGCAACTAAACATAATTGTCAATATTAATTCACTCTCCCATCCCTCCGGGCAATATGCTTCAGATATAAGGGCGAAATTCCAGGTGAATAGTTCTTTTGTTTTAACTACGAAATTTCATTTTAATATGTCCTATTTGCACTGGTACATTCCTTCCCCTTACAAACTGTACCCCCTCCCCCCCCCCCAAAAAAAAAAAAGAAACGGGAGGAGATGTACGTACCTACTGATGGGATAATCCAGTCCTTGGTATGAAATGTCCGTACGTCAAGTCGACTAACCTTTGTTGCTGGTAATCGACCCGATTTATCAAGGAAATCAAGAATACAAAGACAACAAGAGGCCATTACCGGGGGGTAAAAAAAAACCTTCTGTGTCATGTGGAAGTTTATCATAGATGTACACTGAACCGAGTGGTCGGTGAAAGCAGATATAATTATTGGGATTGTTTTCTGTTATTAGAAATATACCATGATATTAATACGGATGTGGAATAATCCACACATCATATGCTAAAATCTAAAATTATCAAATCGGTTTCAGTGTAAGTATATCTACAAGTATACAGTCATTGGTTATAAGTGTTAAGGATATTATTCAACCACAATTTAATACGTGTCACTATTTTATACTTATACGACAAGTGTTTTCACAGTATTAATTATTTCTTAACTAATATATTGATTCAAAATTTAAATTGCAATGTATGTGTCTGTGTGTTTTTCAGATATTAATTTTGATGAAATGCACACAAAAAAATCCGTGTTTTTTTTTATTTATTTATTTATTGCTATTTGCTTTTATGGTTAAAAAAAAGTTGGGATGGATCAAAAAGACATGGGTTTTACAATTCTCTAACCATTTCTTTTAAATGGACCACCAAATATAAATTAGTTCTTGTTTAATAAAAAAAACCTTTTATACTGCATACACTGTATATCTTAGTAAATTTTTCTTAAATGAGCATCCGCAATAGGAAAGCAAATTTATACTTAAAATTAAGAGGGCTGGGTGGTCATGGCCATTGTTTGACTTTTTAAAACTCCTGGAAAAAAGAGCTCTATATACATGTAAGATAATAGGAAATTGCATGAAATATAATAGCTGGAACATGTGGGATTTTTCTTTTATAAATTATAATTTATGGATAAAAAAAAACTACTATTTCATATTCTACTTCGATCTGTAGGGTAATTTGTTGAACACAAACCTCCTTCATTTCCATTGCAATTGCCAAACCAACATGTATTACTGTTAGAGTTATCATAAACCTTTGATGTGATTTTTGTACTAGTTACTTGGAAATTATACGTGTTAGTTTCTATTTGAATTAAAAATAAGTAGGACCACAGAATACTCCCCCGAACGTCTTGATTATAGGATGAATGGCGCATGCGTAATATAAAAATCAACGATTAACAAAATTTTCATATTTTTTCATTTGGTTGTTAATATCAATATCAACTCAAGAAAACTTGTTCATCACCCTCCACCCCCAGTGAGACAAGAAAACTCATCACCTACCTCCACCCCCACCCCGACCCCACCTCAACCCAAAATAAGACAACTAAAACTCATTCACCTACATCCACCCTAATATGAAAAACACTCCATCCCCCCCCCCCAAAAGACAAAAATGCTCATTAACCTAGCCCCCCCCCCCCCCACCAAGACAAGAAAACTCATTTATCTACCTCCAACCCCAACCCAACCCCCAAAGACAAGAAAACTCATCAACCTACCTCAACCCCAAATAATGCGAGAAAACTCATTAATCCACCTCCGACCCCAAAAAGGCAAGAAAACTAATTAACCTACTCCACCCCTAATAAGACAAGAAAACCCATTAATCTACTTCCATACCCCACCCACCCCCAAATACCGGCAAGACAACAAAACTCATTCACCTACCTCCACCCCCAATGTGAAAAATACTTTATCCCCAAGAAGACAAGAAAACTCATTAACCTACCTCCACCCGAATAAGAAAAACATTTGAATATTATTTGTTCTATCATAAATTGTAGTTCTTGAGCCAGATCATCAATATTTACTTATTTCAATACTTAATGTACAATAAATAAGGCGAATGACATAAAATGAACTTGGAAGGTAGATTCCACCGGAAGTAACATATGGGGGCAATTAATACATCAAATAATGTTAACATAAAATCGGGAGGAAACTTAAATTGTTCTGTGTAATACACAATTCTATCGCGTCATATCGATTAGTTCTTTCCACCTAACGCAAAAGTATCAAACATTTTAATACGTGTAAATCAATTGCATGATATTCGGAACATAAAGTAGAATTTGGTACTAATTAAAGACCATTGATAGCACAAAACAATGTCAAATTAATAGATGTATTGATCTTCGACAAATGTCCATAACTATGCAAATTTATATTTAATTTAAACATGTTTTTTTTAATAATAAGGAAAGTAAATGATTGTATGTGTATAATCCTAATATTTATACTCTCAGAAATAAACATAAATATGTAACTTGTTTGGAAACTGTTGTTCAAAAGGAATCTAAATTGATATTAGATACAGTAAAACAAATTTGGGAGGGAGACAGTTATACTGAATTCTCAGTTATAAGGAATTAAAATAATCTTTGGAGAAAAAAATTAGATATATACAGAACTCATTAGGAATTAAAATAAATTTTACTGAGTAATGTAAATTGGATGATATTGGTGTTATGACCAACATACATGTACTTACAATATATTGTCTAATTTCAAACTTCCCATATTTAGTCCACCTTAATATGTTACCACTTAAATACAGAATGGTATCTCACAAACCCTAAATCCATTCTGGATCTTTTAAATTGTCCAAAAGTTTGCATGAAATTAAATTAATCATCATCATCCATCACACTAGTTGGTCATTCTAGGACATCCGTCTTACTTCCGGTGATGTGTATTCATGGTTAAGTGAACGGGAGATACGTTATAAATTTCAACATATCCTCTGTAGTCACGACAAAACTGATCGGGAATATAAAATGGTAATTAGTGTGTTTTTCGAGTGTTTGGTACATGAACATAAATTATAAACCCAACCTTAATGCCATGAGTACCTAATTATAACACAGCTACTTAAAAGGTAGTGTATCAAAATTAGTTTATAATCTACAATACAAAACTCACATGTCACATGCCCTCTTTAGGTCATTATCACTTGGTGAAAAAACACACAAAAGGTCACAACAACTACTCTGTTTTTCTAGGTTTGAGGTTCTAGGTTATTGGACAGACTTTAGTTCACCTATGACCTGGTATATAAAAATGATTAACTGTTTGCCAGTAAGAGACCTGTAAAGATTTCATACCCGACAACAACATTGTATTTATCGAGGGTGCATTAATCTGTTTATACCCTCAACTCTCTTTACACTCACATAATTTCATCTACGGCCGAATTCAGATTTTTATCTCTTTTTTATCGTAAAAGAAGAGGGAATTGGGGTGAATAAAGATATATCTAAGAATGAGAAATGCTTTCCTAGTACATTGCGAAAAATACGATACTTTTCCTTTATTCACCCCTCCCCCTTTTCCGTAAAGCTGATCAAGATAGTCAGAAAACCATACACGAATATATATAAATAACTTAATACATTTTTTATCTTCTCCTCATAAAAGGTGAGCTTGTATACCTAAATACACGGTAAAAGCAAACTTTTATTTCATTGACAAGAATGTAGTTTATTTCTAGCAAATAAAGTGTAAGCAAAGTTTACTTTATTTATTTATTTACTGATTTATTTATCTATTATCTACTAGTACTAGTATTTATTATAGATTTACTATCATTTGTTAACAAATATTCAATATCTTCATAAGGCTATAAAAGCAAAAATTCAAGCTTTTGGATTTTGGAAAAAGAAAAGCATTAGAAACTTCCTTTTTTATGGAGTCTTATTCCAACATCACCTGCATATGGTGTTCATGTTTCCCAACTAATTCGATACGCTAGAGCATGCTCTGAGTACGATCAATATTTAAACCGAGGCAAGCTACTGACAAATAAGTCGATGTTACAAGGGTTTCAACAACCCTGTTTAAAGTCAGCTTTCGCAATTTCTACGGTCGTTATAATGGCTTTGTTCGTATATACATTGTACAACCTATAGTTAGTTGTACTTTTGTCTAACATGTTTTGTCTAACATGTTTGACACTATTTGTTAGGTCATTGCTTTTATACCAAATTTGACTAATCTTTTATACCAAATTTGACTACTGAGTTCATAGGGTTCACGGCGGATCAACAGGGGATGCTTACTCCTCCTAGGCACCTGATCCCACCTCTGGTTTCCAAGGGTCCGTGTTTTTACCCTTTGTTTACTGGATTTCTGAGATTGATCACTGTTCGTTATTTTCACCTTTTACATACTCCTTCGCATTCATCCATTTTCATGATTTTCCCCCTCAAATGCATTCCTTTATTGCATATTCATTGCCTAAAAGCTGGTTTAACAACCACGTAAATGGGAGGCAAATAAGTACAATGGCATATCAATAGTCTTTAATTCCTACACAAAATATCACCACTCTCAACATCGTACTTAACTATCTGGATATACTTTCCTTAATTCAATTTAACTGACAGCTCTTTCAAATTATCTTTCAGCTAATTTCAAGCACAGTGTTAATCTAGAAGTTAACGCTAAGTTTAATTGTAAAATAATGAACATTCATGCAACGCAGGCTTTTTAATTATTCAATGCTTGGTTTTTGACTCAAGGACGAAGTCCTGTCGCATTCCAAACGATTTGAGGAAAACATATATGAAATTATTTCCGCCTGCATAAGCCTTAAGTAGAGGTAACATTTTACCGTAACAAGATTATTTTCTTTTTGTTTGTCTAACATAACATGTATTATACGAGGGGTTATCAAAAAGTTCGTGGACTAGCGCCATAGAATTAAAACCGCTTGAAGTACATCAATGAATTTTAAAATAATTAGTAAGCATAATCTTTTCTATCTATAGAATAAACCACAAATCATAAGTTTTAATTTTTAATAAATTAGTATTGGTTTTGTAAGCAATGGTATGTCCAGGCGGCGCAACCTCGAACAGGACGTTTTTTCAACCTAAGTGTAACTGAGAAAAACTCTTTTGATATGAGTACTTGACATCCAAAAATCCCATTAATTCAAACATGTGACGGGACACAATTGTTCCACAAAATGTGCAATTTATATCTCATTCTGTAAGTTCTATGAAATTTTATGGTATATTTTAAAAGGAGTGCCCAAACAATTAAGGGCTTAAAATGACGTCAAAAAGGGGGAGGGGTTTCTTTTTCCAACATTCTGTAAAGTTTTTGCCCTGAAAAAACTGGTATGAGCCTAGGGAATGTTTAAACTGTCTATAGAGAAATAAAATCCATCCAGAGTACTTGTTTTTAAATACCAAAAGAGATTCAGTAAGATGAGAGATGCATAGTTAATGTCGATTTGTAGTCAAGGTGTGAAAAGTCAATCACGTCAAAGAGTAACGTTGATCATGTGTGGTAGATATTGAAGTCCATCAAGCAAAACATGCTGGCATAATCAAGCGAGAATCTTTCCCTATGTATAGATTCACTTACAATTCTATATGCATTGAAATCAGCTGTTCATGAAATTGTCATGTCATATAAACCAAACAGATTTCAGTTTTACTTAACTCCAGGGAATCTCATCAAGATAAGTGTACTGAGACAGAGGGAGTGCGCATTGAGAAATAATGACGTTGTCGGACGTCATGAAACTAAAACACGACAGCGCCGGGTGATCATATAATATCTTCTTTATTTTAAAATAATTTCACTAATTATCAACGTATCAAGCTAAAATTTTCAATACTTCTTAAACTTTTGTTGTTTAATGTTCCTTATAAATTTTGTAAACACACACTACATAGTATTAATTTTATCGCATCAGTCCACGAACTTTTTGATAACCCCTCGTACATTGTATTTGGTACAAGATATTGATTTTGAAGAACGGAAACTATATTTAAGTCATAGATATGTCATAAAAATGGATTTATTCTTCGCTCTATCAAAAATTATTATGGTGGTGAGTTTTATTGTTTTGATATGATTGTTAATGAATTACATTACAGGGTATGTAATCTCGGCTGCGATTGGCTTGGCTGGATATTTGGAATGACGTCTTCATCGAATTTTGGGACAATCCTTCATACCTTAGTTCTGGGAAAATGTTAAAAATCTTCTTTTCAAGAACAACAGGGTCTTATTCAGTAATACAAAAATGTATTTATATGCAGGCATCCCGTGGTATTATGCAGATTCAAGTTAGTTCAAATAATAATGCAGATTCAAGTTTGCTCAAAACATGCCCCCCCCCCCCCCCCGGGTGAGGATGGGACTATAATAGCAGGATCACACAGAAATTACTAGTATATATATATATACCCAGATAGCAAGCTTACGTTGGGCCAACGCAAGCCCAACGGTGAAAATTGCGTTGGCCCTCTGTCAGTTTTATGCGTTGGCCCAACATCATCTTGCTCATCGGCCCTACGTTCAACCAACATGTTGGCTCGACGTTGGGCCAACATTCGATGGTTGGTTATCTGGCATTGGCCCAACAACGGCCCAACGTTTAACTTCCTGTTGGCCCAATGTTGATTCAATGTTTTTTTAAAGCTAAGAATGAATGTTGGACCAACGTTGGCCCTACGTTCTATAAACATGTTGGCAAATGATCGGCGATTGAATTATTTTAGTTCAACAATATGAATTCCCGTAACCTTTTTATTTCCATAATTACAAGTAAAACACAATTGATTGAATCAATCCTGCATGGTTAATTATCTTGTTCCTCAAACAAATGTTCTATTTTTTGGTCACTCCTATGGAATGAAATCAACAGAGGGAAATAAACGTAGTTCAATGTTTTCTTAAGTCTATCCCATATCACTTCAGTCACTATATAATATTCCTCTAGAATAAGAGTCCCAGTGTTCAAATTTGTGAAACTTTGGAATGTTCTCCTGCCCATATTACTTCTGAACCATTCACTCCTTTTTTCCTGTTCATGTTACTGTTTCTTTGTCTGTAAAATCCATGTCTCTCACACTGATAATTGAGATAAATCACTCACTGTCCATTACATTCCAAACATCAATGATCTTGTAACACAAAGGTGTTTCTCCCCACCAGATGCTATAAATGATATGAAAAATATATCAGTTTAATCCGTTCAAAAATGATGTCACTTACTACTTATAAGTTATAACTTAACCAGATTACTAGTAAATATACATGCATATTTTGAAAATTGCAATTCTTGAATAACTTGTTCAATTTTACAAATTATGCTCAAGTTAACCTTTCACAGAGATAAAATTCTATCAATCACATCTAAAACGACTATATACTTACATTTCAAGGGCTAAAACAATCCATTTTCTCTGTCTTGCGATTCAAAACGGACACGCACATGTATGTATATGCTTTGTTCAAGTTTTGCAAGTGATAAGATGTGACCACTCCGAGTTTACGAAACAGAGCTGATTAGGATGCCTGTTTCCTAGGAAACCGGCCAGTCACCTGCTGAGCCAGTGGATTTCATCACTGACCTAATTATTTGGAGCTCTAAAATTCAGCACTTTAAGTTCCATGATGCTAAATATAGAATCTACAAAATTATATACTGTGCAGAATAATTAAAACTTCTACATGTATTTGCAATGGTCTCGGACACAAATTACAAACATTAATCAGTATTAAAAATCTTATTTTCATAAATTAGGTTCTGGAATAATTTTTCATTTTTATTAACACATACACTGTAAATTATTAATAAATGGGCTATTAAGATAATCCACTGTTCATAATATTTTAACGAAAGATGAGATGTCTCTATTGAAAGAAGCTTAATTGGTTCTAAAAGATACAAATTTAATATGTGTAATTAACAGATCACCAACATGTATGTTAATGAAAATTGATTTTATCCCAATATTCACTCCGTTGAACCAACGCTGGGCCAACGTTGAAAGCCATATCAATACCTCATTATAATCAAAATTTACTACGCTGGGCCAACATTGGACCAACATTACATGCCCAACACACATTTCATGTCAACATTACTTGGTTGGCCCTATGTTGGGCCAACATTACATCCCAACACACAGTGGCTTTGTTTTAAGCCAACATCTACTTGGTTGGACCTACGTTGGGCCAACATCAAATGCCCAACATATAATGGTAATGTTTCATGCCAACATTTACTACAATGGACCAACATTGGCCCAACATCGCATACCCAACACCGATGGACCAGCTTTCACGCCAACTTACCATCCGTTGGGCCAATGTTGGGCCAACATTTACGGCCCAACGCCAACACTATACCAACCTACCAACCATCAACCAACGTTGGCCCGATGTAGTCTTGCTATCTGGGATATATATATATATATATATATATATATATATATATATATATATATATATATATATATATATATATATATATATTAGAATCATCTTCTGAAGAGCAACTGGGCCATGATTAGTTATATAAAAATGCAATCCTTTTCAGGCAATACAGTTACAAGTCATGGCCCCTTTGGGTAGGGTGGGGCCACAGTAGGGGATCAAAGTTGTACAAGGAAGATATTGGAAAATGTATTAAAATCTTCTGCTCAAGAACAGCAGGACCATGTAATACAAAAATGTATTTAGTGTAAGCATTTAGAGGTAATGCAGATTCAAATTTGTTCGAATTATGGCCCACAATAGCATGATCAAAGTTTCACACTAGAACATATAGGAAAAATATTTTTGAAACCATCTTCTGAAGAACAGGGCCATGATTAGTACTATTTAGATGCAAGCATTCCGAGGTAATGCAGTTAAAATATTATTCAAACCATCGCCCCCGGAGGTAGAATGGAGCCACAATGAGGGATAGAAGTTTTACAAAGAAATATATAGGAAAAAATGTTTTAAAAAAAACAGGGCGAGGATTAGTTATATTAAGATGCAATCATACTTATGCTGCGCAATTACAAATTTATTTAAATCATCCCTCTGGTGGGGCCTCAATAGGGTATGACAGTTGTACATGGGCATGAACAAGAAAAATTCTCAGGAACAGCAGGGCCATATTCAGTAAAATTTATGTGCAAGTATCACGAAGTAATGCGGATTCAATTTCAAATCATGGCCCCCGGGGTTTGGGTGGGACCACAATAGCAGAATCAAAATTTCACAAGGCAAGTGGAAAAAATTTAAAATTCATCCTGTAAAGAACAATAGGGCCAGTAATATCAATGATTAGTACTATTAAAATGCAAGCATTCCCAGATAGTGCAGTTACAAGTTTGTTCAAAGCATTGTCCCCTTATGAAATGGTCGGGCCACGATAGGGGATCAAAGTTTTAAATGAGAATAGATAGAAAAAATGTATTAAAATCTTCTTCTCAAGAAGAGCAGAGCCATAATTAGTAATATTGATATGCAAGCATTCTCAAGTATTGCAGATGGGCCACACAAGGGGATCAAAGTTTATGGAAATTTATAAGATTTTTAAAAATTCTTTTGAAAAATGGTAGGGTCACACTAAATACATGTCATATTGAGATATTCCACACTTTTGTGGATCTCATTCTTTTTTAAATAATGGATCGTGGGGTTAGAGTAAGGCTTAAACCAGGGAGCACTTAGTTTGTTTAAATAAAACCCAGAAGCAGAGAAGAAGATTTTTAAAGCATTAATGCATTTTCACTATATAATAAATAGAGCCCCGCCCTAACATAAGAACCCATGAACCAGGGGCCATGAAATTCACAATTTTGGTAGAGTTACTCTTGCTTATCATAACTATGTATTTAATTTGTTTAAATAATACCCAGGAGTAGAGAAGAAGATTTTCAAAGAAATAAGGCACTTTCACTATATGATCTATATAGCCCCCCCCCCCCCAGCACCAGAACCCCTTACCCTGGGGCTATGAATTTCACAATTTTGGTAGAGTCACTCTTGCTTTTCATAACTATGTATTTAATTTGTTTCAATAATACCAAGGAGTAGAGAAGAAGATTTTTAAAGAAATAATTCACTTTCACTATAGATCTATATACCCCCCCCCCCCAGCACCAGAACCCCTGACCCTGGGGCCATGAATTTCACAATTTTGGTAGAGTCACCCTTGCTGATCATAACTCTGTATCTAATTTGTTTAAATAATACCCAGGAGTAGAGAAGAAGATTTTCAAAGAAATAATGCACTTTCACTATACGATCTATATAGCCCCACCCTAGCACCAGAACCCCTGACCCTGGGGCCATGAATTTCAAAATTTTGGTAGAGGGCTCAATGCTTATTACAATCATGTCAACAGTTTGACTGCTTGATGTCCAGGAGTAAAGAAGAAGATTTTTAAAGATTGCATTAATTTTGATGGTTTTAGCCCCACCCCTCAGGCCCCAGGAGGGCAGGGACCATGAAATTCACAAATTTTGTTCCCCTTCACACATAGATGCCATATGCGAAAATTGGCTGAAATTGGTTCAGCGGTTTCAGAGAAGAAGCTGAAAATGTTCAAATGTTAACACACAACGGACGACGACGGACGAAAACAGATAGCAATAGGTCACCTGAGTGACTCAGGTGACCTAATAAAAGTAAAATGTATGCATATACAATGTACATATATGATCAATCAATTATTAATTAAAATGTATGCATATATGATCAATAAAAGTAAAATGTATGCCTATATGATCATAAAAATAAAATGTATGCATATATGATCAAAAAAAGTAAAATGTATGCATATATGATCATAAAAGTAAAATGTATGCCTATATGATCATAAAAATAAAATGTATGCATATATAATCAAAAAAGTAAAATGTATGCATATATGATCAATAAAAGTAAAATGTATGCATACATGATCAAAAAAAGTAAAATGTATGCATATATGATCATAAATGTAAAATGTATGCATATATGACAATCTGATTAACAAGAGGCCCATGGGCCACATCGCTCACCTGAGCACATTGGCTAGGAAAAAAGCAAAAATCAGTTCAGCATTGAAAAGTTTATGGGGTGGGGGGGTTGAATTTTAAACTACCTAATGATGCTTACATATCAATATAACAAATGGCTTTGCTGTTCTTGAGCAGCAGATTTTTTTTTCCCATATATTCATTTGTAAAACTTTGATCCCCCATTGTGGCCCTAGTGGCCCTACCCTACCCCTGGGTGTCATGATTTGAACAGACATGAATCTACACTACCTGAGGATGCTTCCATATAAATATGACCAATCATGGCTTTGCTGTTCTTAAGAAGATTTTTAAAGATATTTTCCTATATATTCCTATGTAAAACTTTGATCCCCCATTGTGGCCCCACCCTACCCCCGGGGGTCATGATTTGAACAAATTTGAATCTACACTACCTGAGGATGCTTCCATATAAATATGACCAATCATGGCTTTGCTGTTCTTAAGAAGAAGATTTTTAAAGATATTTTCCTATATATTTCTATGTAAAACTTTGATCCCCCATTGTGGCCCCACCCTACCCCCGGGGGTCATGATTTGAACAAACTTGAATCTACACTACCCGAGGATGCTTCCATATAAATATGACCAATCATGGCTTTGCTGTTCTTAAGAAGAAGATTTTTAAAGATATTTTCCTATATATTCCTATGTAAAACTTTGATCCCCCATTGTGGCCCCATCCTACCCCCGGGGGTCATGATTTGAACAAATTTGAATCTACACTACCTGAGGATGCTTCCATATAAATATGACCAATCATGGCTTTGCTGTTCTTAAGAAGAAGATTTTTAAAGATATTTTCCTATATATTTCTATGTAAAAATTTGATCCCCCATTGTGGCCCCACCCTACCCCCGGGGGTCATGATTTGAACAAACATGAATCTACACTACCTGAGGATGCTTCCATATAAATATGACCAATCATGGCTTTGCTGTTCTTAAGAAGAAGATTTTTAAAGATATTTTCCTATATATTCCTATGTAAAACTTTGATCCCCCATTGTGGCCCCATTCTACCCCCGGGGGTCATGATTTGAACAAACTTGAATCTACACTACCCGAGGATGCTTCCATATAAATATGACCAATCATGGCTTTGCTGTTCTTAAGAAGAAGATTTTTAAAGATATTTTCCTATATATTCCTATGTAAAACTTTGATCCCCCATTGTGGCCCCACCCTACCCCCGGGGGTCATGATTTGAACAAACTTGAATCTACACTACCCGAGGATGCTTCCATATAAATATGACCAATCATGGCTTTGCTGTTCTTAAGAAGAAGATTTTTAAAGATATTTTCCTATATATTCCTATGTAAAACTTTGATCCCCCATTGTGGCCCCACCCTACCCCCGGGGGTCATGATTTGAACAAATTTGAATCTACACTACCTGAGGATGCTTCCATATAAATATGATCAATCATGGCTTTGCTGTTCTTAAGAAGAAGATTTTTAAAGATATTTTCCTATATATTTCTATGTAAAAATTTGATCCCCCATTGTGGCCCCACCCTACCCCCGGGGGTCATGATTTGAACAAACTTGAATCTACACTACCTGAGGATGTTTCCACATAAGTTTCATCTTTCCTGGCCCAGTGGTTCTTGAGAAGAAGATTTTTAAATGATGCCATTATTTTTTCACTAATTCCTAATTATCTCCCCTTGAAAGAGGGCGTGGCCCCTCATTTGAACAAACTTGAATCCCCTTTACCCAAGGATGCTTCATGGCAAGTTTGGTTGAAATTGGCCCAGTGGTTCTGGAGAAGAAGTCAAAAATGTGAAAAGTTTACAGACGGACGGACAGAGAGACAGACAGACGGACAGACGGACGACGGACAAAATGTGATCAGAAAAGCTCACTTGAGCTTTCAGCTCAGGTGAGCTAAAAACAGATCTTTGTTGCGCTCCGAAATTCTGATGGTCGCTTTGTACAGCGACCATCAGAATTTCGGAGCGTAACAAAGATCTGATTTTAATCAGATTGGCATATATGATCAAGGTAATTAAGAACTGATAAATTTATTATGGTTATTTACCCTGGAATGGGAGATCCCTAACCCAACCTGTCAAAAGGGCGCCCATATTTCTCTCCGTTTGTGTGAAACAGCGACAAAGGAATATTTTCTACACCTGGCTATTGAGGAGAAATTCTCTTGCGAGGTTGTGGATCCAACACGTATCTTTGGTATAGAAGAAAACCTTTCTGAACTCCACTCTGGACTAGCACCCCATATGTCAGAGGAGATCTTCCACATGGTCAGTCCTGGGACGTTAAGTAACGTACATGACTGTAGTCATTTATTGCCACTCTCTATATGAGACGTTGATGGAGCTGTTGAGGGTCATGTAGGTTTCTATGGAGAGCCGGTCAGCAGGAGGGACCTTGACCTGGTTTTTATTGCCGCCTCAGCTCTGCTGAGAACGAAATCCGGACCTGAATGAGAGCAGGTACCTCTCAAACAAAATAATGGACAAACCACTCTCTATGAAATGTTGTGTTAATGCAGAAGATTTGTAAGGAAAGATAGGAGAAAAGTAAAAGATATAGCAAAAAAGAGTTCCAAAGATACGTTGCTAAAAACTTGAAAAAATGAATGAAAAAGCAAATTTTGACATATGTATGCAGTATGCAGTCGATGTCTCGCTGTGTTTTACAGAGGACAAAGAACAGACTAAAAAACCTTAAGCATCTTCTGTTCAACAGAATGCCCATAATTTGCAAACACCAAAGCAATGTTCTGCAAGTCCAAAGCGAATATGCTTATTAATCCCTCGGACCAGTTTGTCACACATCAGAACATCAGCAAAGAACATTTATTGACAGTGGATGTTGATCCGCAATGGAGCGAGGTGTAGTAAGCATCACTTAACAGATCATGAAGTTAATGTTGATATAATGACAAAGATTGTTGCCAACATCAGATTTTACTCATTTTAATAGAACTGAAATTACAAGCATGTTATTTAGCTTGAGGGAGAAATACAGAAAGAGAACAAGTGGTGAAGACTTTGATGATCTAGCAGTATACTATCTGATGAAGATAACTACAATCTGGCTGGAGATACAAAGGCTTTACTTTTACCTGAACCCCCTTAGAGACTTTACTAAAAGGTCATCATGAACAAGCTTGGTTTAACTATTGACAAAAGTAAGAACTGGAAATTCATTAAGCGTTCTTAGCAGCATGTTTCAAATCAGAAATAAAAGTGTCATTTCTAAATCTATCTGAAGTGCAAGGGACGCCTTGCTGTAACATTTTGTTTCACAGTATTTAGGATATAAACACATTATGCGAGAGGACTTTATTTCAGAGCACAAAAGACCCTTTGCTCAATATCTTTTAGCAGATGGGGAACCTGTTGCTTTCTTGTTTTAGACGGAACATGTTAATATCCAAAAGAGCGGTAATTACTCTTTTCAAAGACAAACATTTAGCGGCATAAACCCCTAGTAAAGCTCATAATGATTGTTTGGACCGATGGGTTTATTCTTGCTGTTAAAAGGCCTTATTTATCCGATGGACGAAACAATGATGCTGCGATTTTAAAGAGTATTATGAAGAGTATTATGAAACAAAATGTGGATAAGATCCATACTTGGTCACAGAAAGATGAACTTTTAATTGTTGACAGGGGCTTTTGGGATCCTCTGGATTTCTCGATTCTTTCGGAATCAACAGTGAAATGCTTGATTATCTCTCCCACGGTTCCATACAACATACGACAGAGGAGGCAAATCATTCCCGATGAATAACAAAAAGAAGATGGGTCGTGGAGTCGGCAAATAGAAAAACAGAAAAAAAACTGAAAGCTTCCGACTAGGCATTTCCAAATTGCCAAATCAAATTTATAAGGGATTTTGTAAGTATAGCATATGCCACTGTCAATGCTTTTCGGCCTCCTTTGGTAAAAGTTAGCCAGTAGAAGAGTAGTGTGGCGTGAAATGTCCCAGCACTGTGTGCACAACTTTCCACGTATGACTGAAATTGACGGAAGAACGTTAACCCTCGGAGTATACTAAATTAACAAAGCAAAGTCTTACAATCAAGAAAACTTGTCTCCAGATGGAGCATTTCAATTCACAAAGATGATACTGGTTTATTTAGGGCAAAGATTCAGTTATATTCATCAAGAAAATTTTTCTGTGATAAGAGATATCTTTTGATGCCAGTTACATACCCCGTATTACTGGTTAGTATTGCCAGTGAGAGGTAGGAGCAAGAACTGTTGGTTGTATTGCACATATTGATTCTGTAATCTGTATCTGGGATTTCAACGTCACTGTAAGGTTAAGTTTCCAAGGCCGACTGAATATCAAGTCTTTATCCTTGATGCTGCAGACACATATTGGGATTTAAATGATAAATCTCTAGAATAAACTTTGTGCATAAACTTACGTTTAAGCATGCATATATTTTTTTTAAAATAAAGATTATTAAACGTGGTTGAAAGCATTTTATATTTTTATTGACTTTTTATCCATAATATACTTAGTACATATGAATTATATATTGCTGGTATACTTGATTTATATTTTTAGCATCGATTCTTTATGCAGAATTCATATTTTAAGATATTTTTTTCTATAAGCCATGCTATATAATTTCAGAGATTTTTAAGCTTTCGATTTATTTAAACAAGTATAACACTAATAAGTATAATAAGTATACACTAATTTCAGTGTGCTAACTTTTATGTAATTACCACTCTTTTTGATAACTTTTAGGATGATCGGTTGCTTTCGCTATACTTTCTATATACATGTAAAGCTTGCACTGAAAGTTCACATGTTTTTAATGGAAAGTTGCAAGAAATAGTATCCATGTATTTTCTTTATGCTGGGACAGTGTTTATCTGTTTGTATGACGTACCTTTGCTTGATAATTTTATTAATCCAACAAAATCCAGCGAAACAGTGTACAATTTCCATTGCAAGTTTTTGGCCATCAGTGCAAGAGGTGTTTTTTTTTTTTTTTTTTTTTTTTTTTTTTTTTTTTTTTTTTTTTTTTTTTGGTTTGGTTTTGTTTTGTTTTGTTTTTTGAAAAAAAAAACAAAAACTATTGCTTAAGATATTGTGCTACTTACCATTATTCTATGTCTTCTGATAATTTACAGTTTATTTTTAATCCATTACTCATATGAAATATTCAAAAAACTGTATATATATATATATATATATATATATATATATATATATATATATATATATATATATATATATATATATATATATATATATATATATAAAAATCTAATTCAAGTAATTTATATTATAATATAAAATAATAAAATATTATATATTTTAGCCATACAATTAGTTCTTGTCCAAATGTATACATTTAAATAAACATTTTAACAAGGTGTAAAATAACAATAGAACTGTTGAATTTTCTTACCTGCTTGCTAACAGAGACTCGTACATGCGCAATCACATTAGTATATGTCCAGTGTCGTATTATGTACGTCATAAGCTTGAAAGGACAAAAAACGTTTGTTGCTCCATAATTGCTTACTTCTCTATCAACACAAAATAAGCTTTAAACTTCCTGAAAATTGAAATTGCTGAAGGATATTTATCGATTTGTTTGAAAATAGGGGGGTGAATACTTCTATTACAGCCACAAGGATCATTATGAGTTCAGTTTAAATACGTACTATCCTTTATAAAGTAATATACATGTAGGGATAAAGCTAATGTAAACTGGTCATTCACCACTCCTCAGGAAACTATACTCTATATTTACTCAAATATGTTCTGTGAAAACATCCGACATTGGGATTTTATTAACTTGAAATTTTATCAGTGGGCTATGCTTTCTTTTTCTAGTAATTTTCCTCCTTTTCCTTAATCTTAATGTCCGTAGAGAGTGGTGATCAATAAGATGAGTTTATATAAAATAAGATAAAAGTTAATAACGCAATCTTACAAGTGTCGATCTATCAGAATCATTCATTAGCTTTGAAATCTTGCTCTGTGCAACTTTTGTACCAAGTTCACAATATATTTAAAATTGCATGTTATGCTCGTATTTATACTTATTTTATTACATTTATTTATTTGTTTATTTATTTATTTTAATTTTATATTTATTTACTTATTCATGTATTATTATTGCAGTATTTTCTTAATTTTGTACATATGAAAAAATATGTAACTTTATAGCTGTATTTGCTGTCGATGTTTTAGAGTAGAAACCCCAACCCCAAGGAAATTCAGCACTAGAGTGGAATTTCCCCCAGGAAGATATCGTGCTCTAGAGCACTTTACCTAGGGGGGAAATCCTACTCTAAAGCCAATTTTCCCTATAACAAAAAACTGGAATTTTCCACTCCATAATGTTGATGTATTAAGTGCTAAATTATATTTTGAGTTTTTCATTATGTTTCAAATAATAGTCTTTGTCGTGTTTCGTTGTAACTTTCTGCGTTTTATCTCAAAAGCCTCAGAAAAGTTTTGGGTCTTTTTTGGTTTCAGAAACCCTTAAAATGTTTATTATTGGTGCCATGCGTTAAAATATTTATTACATTAGATTGATTTCATTTTCATTTCCATCAGTTAAAAATTCACGCAAGATTTAAAAATAATGTATTAATTTTATTTGCTGAGTTCTTGAGATGCTCACATTAAAAAGTTAACAAAATTACATTAAATAACTGATTTTAAAAACTTTTTGAACAAATAAACTTCCATGAAATAAACATGACAGCGTAGCTTTTAAGAAATTGACTTTTAAATATATTGTATTCAAATTGTGTTTTTTCCACAAATTCTCTCCCTCTCTTTCTATCTCTTTCTCCTTTTTCAGTAGCTGATGATACAGTATAATTTAATTTTCAAAAGAAAGTCTATTCCTTTTGATTTAAAAAAAAAATAAATATTTTTTTCTCTTTTTACAAAGGACTATATTCGGTAATGACCAATATTTGCCCCTAAAATCAAACTTTGACGGAGAAATATATAATTATGTTCTAAAACAGGGGAATATCTGCAGACTTCAAAGCACTGAATATTTTTATAAGCCATGACGCCATATATTAGATATTGACGTTAGAAAGATGACGTAAATTCAAAATTTCAATGATTTATACAGAAAAAGTGTATATTACGTCGATAATTTGATTAAAAGTCACCGAGCGCAGGTCTGCTCCGACTCAATATTTTGATATAATGTGTAGAATGATAATATCAATGAAATTTGTAAATATTGTTCTTGAGCAGGCCTGCGCTCTATAAATTTTATAGTAAAAATTGAACAAATTTTGTCCATTTTTTCCTTTTTCTGAAAAATAACACAAAATCCGAATAGTTTGTGACGTCATAGAAACAAACGTTGCCAATAATCTACTTCGAAACTATAATATTTTTTGTTAATTTAGATTTCTCACACAATATATACAATTCAGCACATTTCAAGAAATTTTCAAAACATGACTTTTGTGGGGGCAAATATGTGCATATACCGCATATAGTTCTTCTGTAGTTTTTATTTTCATTGTAATGAGAAATAATATACATGTATTCCCTAAAGTGCTGGGGTTTGATACTGGGGAGGGAAACTGACTCTGAAGAAAGTTGTAATCTTAAGACAAATGCCCCCCTCTCCTCGAAAAATTGACTGTAAATTTCGTTTTCTAAGGGAGAAATTTACTCTAGAGCCACTTTTTCACTGGGGGAAATCCTACTCTAGAGTAAGTTTCCGGGGGGGGGGGGGGGCAGGGGAGGGGATTTCTACTCTCTCTCTCTTTTTTATTTGTAATTCTGTGAACGGAAAATTTCGTTCCAGAGAAGAAGATAAACTTTATCATTTTTTTACGAAGTGAAAAAGGGAGAATCGGAGATGTTTTCAGAAAGAGATTGCTATTGTTGGAAAACTAATTGCATTTGAAAAGAAATGATTGTGGATAAAGCACCTTAAAATTGTAAGTTAAAAATCTGAATTATATTAGGTGTATTTCTATTGACACTATTTTTCAAGCATGGATTGGGATGTACTAAAGGACTTCAAGGGGTCAATATATGAACAAATTGAATCAATTGTTTCCAATGCATTATTATTAATATATATTATTCATTTCAGGTTAATTATCTAATTGTCGCAAGGAGAGAAGGTCCGTAGTTTAATTAGACGGCGGATACTAAACTTGAACATGACGTCTCCATTTCCTGTAAACATGATTAAAACATCACCCAACGATGGATGAATCCTGGTTAAGATAAAGACACAAGAAAGACCAAGTGAGTTATTTTCAGCTTCCTATTTTTGTTTTATAACCTTGATATGCGACATATTAAAACTAAAAGAAATATATTTTGAAAGTGTAATTCTTTAATTTGTTTTAATTACAAACATAACAAAAAAAATGACAAAATGTTCATTAAACGACATTTACTTATTGATTGATTAAAAACCTATATAAAACTTCATTCATTCTTATGTTCAAATTTCGGTAATCAAGGTAAACACTAGTGACACTTAAATACTATATTCTTTATTTAAAATGTAGTGGTGGTCTTGAGTAAGTGCAATGTAAATAACATTTTGTTGTATATATGTGTTGACCCTTTGAGGAAGGATGTTGATTACATGGTTGGTTTATCCCGGAAGTTTTGACTTGCTCTAAGCTTTGTGGTTTGTACTCACAGATGCGACGACGGAAGAAAAGTGTTACGATAAATTTCTTCAGCATCATGTCCGAGATTTGTAAGTACACATCAATAACACGTGGGACCGTAGGATATCAGAGGGTGGTGGGAAGTTAGAGAGGGGGCATTGTCGGTAAAATTATTTTTGTTTCACATTAATGAAATCTCGATGATGCGAAATAAGAGAAAGCAGGAAATATAAATATCTGTTTATCGTATAATGGCGTAACTCTAAAATACATGAACTGCAGCTATTGTTATTTGTTATATCTGCAAATAAGCCTTGCATGAAAACCCGTTTTGAATATGAATATTTGAATAACTTCAAATTTCAGGTGAATGAATCATGAGTATCAATCCACTATAGTTTCCTATGGTCAGGCCACCGATTTAATAATTTAATGGTTAAACCATTTAACCATCTTTTATCATTTTAGCAAAATATATGCAACATTTAAGTATTTTTACATTACTCTTTTAATTTCCAAAGGGCTTAAGCTTTCGTATTAATTATTTGATATTATAAAACAGCCGAAGAAACAGAAGAATTATTGTTGGCAGAAGATAGAATCTCAGAGAGATCATCGACATCAAATTGCAGCAAGGAAGCAGAGAAGGAAAAACAGACATCGGAAAAAGTAAATCATGAATCGGACACGGCCGAGTCCGAATTGTCCTCAGACGAAAGTAGCACTTCATCAGCAAGTACAGAAAAAAGGAAATATAGCCAAAAAGATGTGTTGGAAGAGTCGTCTGCAAACCCTCTGATTGATAAACCAGAAGCAGCTAACGATCCTTTGGCAGGGATGGAAATGGATCATTTCGAGATGGATTTTTCGGAGTCATGCCCTGCACCTTGTGACGCAAGTAACCCTGCACCTTGTGACGCAAGTAACCCTGCACCTTGTGACGCAAGTAGCCCTGCACCTTGTGACGCAAGTAAGTAACTAAATTTAAAAAAAAAATGTCTATTCCATATTTAAAAAAGAAGTTAAAGTAATGTCTATTAGACATTTTTAAAAAAGAAATATACATATCTTTTCAAAAACTAAATGACTTCTTAGATGATGTTACAATTTATTTGCTTGTTTTTATGTATTAAGTCTTTAACACAAAAGAAGATAAAGTCTTGCCAATGTTATAGGTAAACGATTTGAAGTCCTGGTGAACTGTACGATGGCGTCGGATCAGCTAGGTTTATCTGGAACGTATAATCTTCATGTGCGACCCGAATCTCTGGATTTAGAAGACTGTGACACAATGAAAACAGTACATAGTTGGAAATATGATCATATTAAGAGATTTGGCTATAAAAAATCAACAAATGACTTCTTAATGGTAGTTGGACGTCGGAACAAATTCGGAAACGGCGTCTTTGAATTCCACGTGATGGGAGACCCAAGACAGATAATAGATTCCTTACAAAACAAGCCAGGGTGTTCTCTGAGGCTGTTGGATAGTGCCAAAAGAATAAGTAGCAGGATATAGATCTTATAGAATTAAACAAACATACCCCTCACAAACAAAAAGTCTTAGATTGGACTTAAAGCATATTATGAAAGTGCATAAGAACCATAATTCAGTCTTGTTGTATGGTATGTAACAATTGAGGAAAATAACAACCTTCAGATTAGAAATGTTGAACAGAATCATGCTTAAATTATTTTCTCATTTACAAATCTGATTTATAATAATTATAATATCGTGTTTTTACGGAGGCAAAATCAATGATTAGTTACAACTAATGAATTCAAAATCTGTTCCCTTTGTGATACATTTTTGCAGAATGATTTCCAATCAGGCTTTCCTTTTTTTCCCGACATCCTCTTGTCTTCATGTAAATTAAGGTATAATTTGTGTATATCTGCATTTTACACGACATCGTAATTATGTGAATATGGTGTTAGTGCCTTAATTATGCTGGTACATAAGTGCTGAATAGTGTTCTCGTGTTGTTCGGGAAAATGCTTCAGGAAGATCCTGATGCTTTATAATGTAAATAAACTCATTCTCCTAGACAGACTATCAGATGGAGATTATATATAAGTGTTAGTTTGAGAGATAGAGAGTTTAGGCAATATTATTTATTGCATATATAAATAATGTGAGGGTGCATTTTGATGTTGCATTTCTACTATATATTTTTTATCATATATATATACAGAGAGAGATAAAGAAAGAATTATTTGTATTTTATGTTTTTACGCATTTTTGCTCTATTTTTTCTCTTCTATATTTCTATATTAGCGGATTCCAGCATGAGATTTTATTGAGGCAACAAAATGGTGAAGTTAATCATATATTTAATTAAATCAAGAAACATGATTTTGTTTTATTTTGCTATTTTCGCTGGGCCATCATTATTTTTTTTTTTTTGGGGGGGGGGTTACTCTGACCCACATTTTACAAGGTGGGTAGGTAGGTAGATTTTTCATAATTATCTTACACATTGATAATCATTATAAAAATCACAAACTTAGAAATTTATTGATGTTTTCATTATACACAGGACAGTTAGACAGAGTTAACATAATATATTGCTAAAAACGTCGAATCTGAATGTTTCTTAAAGAAATGATAAAATCTTGGCTAAAAAATTATACGAACAATCTGTATTTCCCTAAAAAAAAAAATATGTATATTATATTTAAAATTTAAAGTACTGAAAAAATGATCGGGTAGGGGCAATGATCGGGGTACATTTATGAGCTTTAAGCAAAATTATCATTTTGTGACCTGAAGGAAATTAATATTCAGTTAACAAGTCTCGTATATCGTTTCTACAATAAATTGCATGGAAAAGAGATTGAAATGTTCACAAAACAGTGTAAGGTTTCCTTGTTTGTGTTTTATATGGTGCATTTGGTTTTATTTGGTATGTTTGGTTTTGTTTATATATTTTAACTATATTTTGAATCAAATTATATTTTTAGCTTGAATTCAAATTTCCGCGATCCTTTATCAGCATCAACTAAGTTATACTTCCTTCGTTTTGCTATCAGGCTGATTGTGTTTTAACAGTCGTTTCCTTTTTTCTTAAACAAATCTTCTAGCAGGATGTATACACTTCAAAACTCTAAGACACTTACTATTTATCTATAGAACGCCAATATTTATCAATTATATATATATATATATATATATATATATATATATATATATATATATATATATATATATATATATCCACTTTTAAAGTCTCCATATAGAAATGAAGGACGATAACACTGTAACCGGTCTTAAACAGAATGACAGGTCAAAAGCCCGATTATCTATTAAGTAATACATGTAAGTATATATATATATATATATTTATCAAAGACCTTAATATATTTAAAACAAATGCCTTATTTATTTTATATGTTTTATTTGAGTTGGCAGGTATTGTCCACAGTGGTCTACACAACAGTGGGGCAGCCGGCAAACTGGCACATCCCCCAACATCAACAATTAAGTTGTGCCCTCCCTGACGGGAAAAGTAGCACGCTGGGTTGACCTCAATCGTGCTACAGACACATTTCAACACAAATTATCTTTAAAGGGGGAGGAAATAAGCACCTCCTACTAATTTACCTGGTCTGTGAACCCCTGTCAATCATCTGAAATTAATCCTGGGATTGGATACTTGGATTTGATTGACATTTAGTTTTCTGCCATTGTGTATATCTTGTGTACCTTGTCTGGAGATCGTACCGACCATCGAATTTACATTCATGCTTTTGATGCTTACCGCAAATAATAACGTGATAAAGAAGCAAGGAAAACATTTTTCTATTTAATTCATAAGAATATGCCATAAATATAATAATTCTGTTAAATAATTTTAAAAAAAAATGATAAGAAAAATTATGCTTATATATTAAAATTGTAATTCAAAAGGGGGGATTCATTTCACGATTACAATCGATAACTATAATTTGTCAAAACATAGTTTAACTGACGTAAATTTATTCTACCTTAAAAAAATATACCGACCCGCGTTTGAAGAATCATGGGAGTAAATAAAATTATTTTTTTTAAAACAAGTATGACAACATTGTAATATTGCTCAAGTGAAATTTTATATAAGACAATTGTGTTACGTGTCGCTTTTCTTCGAGACAAGGTGACGAAGTTACAGTATAATAACCAGTTTTAGAAGAGAAATTATTCAGATTATAACGTCTTGCTTTGCATATAATATTTGAAATTATGAATCCCGAAGGGGAAAAAAAGTACGATGCAGGTGATTCCATTCCCTTTTCACCGGGTAATAGCTAGCTGTCGGGAAACCACCCCCGGTCCGAAGCCCTGGCCATTTTATACAGATCATGTGTCTTGGAAAAATCACGTAGGAATTATCTTCAAAAATATTTATTTAGTTTATTGTATTTCTACAAAATGTAGCCTCCAAACAGCGTTTCTAAGTTTTTTTTTTACTGAGAGACTTATTTATGACCCAATTTCTGCTTTCGTTTTGCAATTTGAATTACTTCTCTTTCTGTCGCATGTCGCTAGCTTACAACGAAAGATTTTGGCCCTATATTCGTTATAACATTTGATATTAGTTTAATAACACACATATAATTGAAATTGTTGAATTATTTTTTAAAAACATTAATTTTAATAGAAAGAATTTAAGTAGGATTCTGTTCGCAACAAAAATATTTCGCATGCTTTATTTCAGAATTTTACGGTCAACATTTCAATTGACCTACACAAGAAAAACAATGACATTGTTTTACCATGTCGTAGGAAAACGTATACATGTAATACATTCAGGTAACATCCTGTGTATAAAGGTAGGTATACACAAGCCAGCGTCGTTCCCTCGGGGCTTCTCACCCGCTTCGATTAAGCTCCACCCCACACCAAACTTACCTGAGGAAAACCGACCGGTTGAAAACCTCGGCCTTTAATTATATTAATTATAATTAATTATATCAATTATATTACATAATTTTGCTTTAGATTTACTCAATATGAGATATAATTTTCAAAGTCAACATCACATATATCAACATCAACCATCACATATATCAACATCAACCACAACAAGTCAAGAATATAAATAGTTCAATGGTTAAATTGAAGGTGACGATTTCGCCAATCTGACCACTGTGAAGTATGGTTTTTCCCCGAACTCCTCGGAAGGGTACTGTATTTGGCCCAAAATCATTCAAAAGGTCCTAAACGGAAATAACAGGCAATCCTGATCAACATCGTTGGTCTCCTTCAACGGCCCCGCTAATTTCTGAAAAGACAAAAACAAAAAACCCAAAGCAGAAAAGAATCTCAATAACATTTCCATAACTGTCAATAAATATAGGTATAGCCAAATCATGTTAAACTATGTAGATGTACGAAAGGAGAAAGGGTATACTTAAACACCTAGCTCAAGGGTTGTGGTGGGAGGGTATTTCAAAATACAAAAATTAAATCAGATGCTTTCATCACCCACCTATCACTTTCATTGATGCATAGAAAAGGGGAGATAACCCGGAAACATAGTGACCAAGTACCGACACTGTATGGGTGGATAACAAAATTCCGACTTCACTCAGTATCAGTTTCTCGCAAAATAAGAGGCGAATGATGACATTAATAACAGAGTAGAGCTTTGATAATGACGCATATTGTGAGACGAGCTCAAATATGCGGTATTATCAAAGACCTTAATATATTTAAAACAAATGCCTTATTTATTTTATATGTTTTATTTGAGTTGGCAGGTATTGTCCACAGTGGTCTACACAACAGTGGGGCAGCCGGCAAACTGGCAATCCCCCAACATCAACAATTAAGTTGTGCCCTCCCTGACGGGAAAAGTAGCACGCTGGGTTGACCTCAATCGTGCTACGGACACATTTCAACACAAATTATCTTTAATTATATTAATTATAATTAATTATATCAATTATATTACATAATTTTGCTTTAGATTTACTCAATATGAGATATAATTTTCAAAGTCAACATCACATATATCAACATCAACCATCACATATATCAACATCAACCACAACAAGTCAAGAATATAAATAGTTCAATGGTTCAATTGAAGGTGACGATTTCGCCACATGGGCACCGCAGGTGCCCACCGCCACCTGGTGGGGGTAGGCAGCTTCAATTTAACCACCCACCGTGGACCCCTAGCCTACTCAAAACCCTCAGCACCCCACCCACTGTGAATACCACTTTCTAATTGTCTCCACTACTCAATATATCTTCAATACAAGATTAAAACAATTCTTTATCAGCCATCCCTGCTGTATTAAGATAAATGATCTAGTTTCCCTACAAATTAAGTATGCCTGAAAACACCCCACCCCCTCCCTGGAATCTAGTACAAGTTTTTGTTTATTCTGCTTTGGGTCTTTTTATTACCCTAATATTTTTAGTAACGACAGGTTATTATTACTGAGGCATGAATAAGAACTAAACTAGCCTGGTGTAAGAAAAAATGTAAATAATTTCAATCTCTAATCCCCACTTACCCTATTCTTGTATTTTTATTTATTTGTTTATTCATTTATTTATTTATTTAATTTATTCATTTTTTATTTATTTTTTTTTTAAAAGTAATTTGGAAAGTTCTAAACTACTTTCTAGCTGAGATTGCAAACAAGTAATAAACAGGCACAAATCCCCTTTTACCCCCCCCCCCTTTTTCCCATCTGCATATGGCTGCAGTTCCTGCATTCTTGACAATGTTGCAATGACAAAATGTTAAGTGTTATCACATTCCAACTTTGTAAATTCCAGAATAAATTAAGGGATACCTATCTCCCTGCTATCTTTATTACCTAATCTGGAAAACCATTTTTGCTCAACAGTAGCTGTGCTGGTTCTAAAGGAATGAGGTCATACCACTTATTTCTGAAACCAAGCTCTGCTAAAGCCTCTCCATTTAAAATTGATTAAAACATATACTAATTACCTTCCAACCCAAGAGTCTTGAGACACAATGGAGGACTATGAAATGTTTCCAAAGTATTTGTAAATGTACATGTACTGCACCAGACATGAAGTACCTATAGGACTAAATTCTATATTCCAGACCCTTGCCCAGCTGATGCTCTCTCTGAAACTGCAACTTGTCACCTTAAACTTCTTACTTCAGGAATACTGAAACTGTAACATTAATTCAGAATGGGTTACCCCCATCCCTCACCCCAAGGCAAAAATATGGTTAAGACTAGGTGGGGGGGGGGGGATATGGACTTAATCTGTTTTAAAGTTATAAATATGCATAATTATATGAAGGCCAGCATACAAATTAATTGTCCAAGTATGAGCTAAGGCTATGGCAACCTATCCTTTATTTAATACCCTAAAATGCTAGGGAAGTTTTGCTAAAATTAATCTTTAACTCCCTCAGATTTGCAGTTGTACCCACCAGCTGATACATGGATGTAAACTATATATGCATTGAAGATGCATCTGAATAACCTTTTACATTAATATATAAACATAATTATAAAAGTACATGTATGCTAACTGCTTAGTTGAGGGGTGTACACCAATGACATATATGTAATTGGCAATTGGGTTTGAACTGACATTTTTCATTGGAGAAATGCCCATTAGATATATGCATGATATGTGTCAGCAGTTTTTGTAGAATTGCTGTCTTTAAACCCGTCGCCTCATTTCTGAAAACTACATACAAAACATTGCAGGAAATGGATCAGATTCTATTCAATTCAGGTCTGTGGAACAATATATGTCTAACCCCCCTCCCCCTTCAACCCCAAGAATTTGCATCTGCTTGCATAGCAGATTAATAGTAAATCTTGCCTTATGCTCAGTTTTTTTTATGTTT
Organism: Saccostrea echinata; assembly: GCF_033153115.1. Classification (NCBI taxonomy): domain Eukaryota; kingdom Metazoa; phylum Mollusca; class Bivalvia; order Ostreida; family Ostreidae; genus Saccostrea; species Saccostrea echinata. The sequence goes on along the minus strand of NW_026889803.1, from coordinate 54,193,131 downwards.
TATATTTCATGATGAATAAAACCAGTTTCCCAAACATATCACCTTTTGTGAGTTTAAGAACCGTGAATTAAAATTTGAACTAAAGCAATTTTTACCTGAGTTAAATTTCAAATCTTTTTATTTTATTTTTCCCACTTAGAGACACAACAGAAACCATCAAGGACCAAAAATTAGGCCCCAATTTTACATAATGTTTTATTATAGCCTTTTCCCCCCAAACTACTTGACCATTGATCAATGTTCCTTCCCAACCAAAAAAACAAAAGATTCACATCCACAGCCCTGTCCCAATATGCCAGCATTGACTGTAACAATTTAGGAACCCTATAATTTATTCATTTGTCAAAACTAAGTTACTCAAGTAAAATTGTAAAAGGTCAGGAAATTTAAGTTGCATAATCATATTTTAAGGTTAACCAACCCTCTGATAAGACAGATAACTCAATGGCTTAACTGTGCATATTTCTAATAAACTTGTCAAGTTAAAATGTCTTCTGTGACAATTTTATCATGAAGCTCTGCTAAAATTATCTGCATTTCATTTTACCTATTTATTTATTTATTTTTTTATTCATTTACTTAGACTATTTGTATAATTGTATTTATATTTGAACCTAAAAGGCCCTTGTGTGCCTAAAAATATCAAACAAGACCAGAAGCTTTTATTACATTGAGAGAAAACTCCCATGATGAAATTAGTTCCTACATGTAAAATCAAACACTTTCCCAAGCCTAAATGAGAAATATTCTATATAATGTGAAAATAATGTAAGTTTATTTGAGTTTTTGAGGTTAACTTGAGAAGGTACAAAACTTTTACTTAACACAACTCTATAAATTTATGTATAATACCCAAGGGGCCTTAGGGGGCAGGAGAGAGAGGACAATAAACATGTTATCATTAAACCTTCACTCAATTAAAGTACAGGCTCTATTAGAGAAGTTCATGATTATGCAAGGTGGACACAGTTTTGAAAATGACCCAATAGCCCAAACCTCCTTGATTTCCTTTATAATCTTAAAACTGAACCAATGAGCAGACACAGAATATATATCTGAAACATGTCTTTGACCCCATCTTAATTAATCTGAACCCATTTGATATCCCACAAGCAAAACAGTAGCTAGCCTTGATAGAATTTTAGCTAATTATTAAAAATATGGGGAATCCTATCTACCCTAACTGGTGAACAATTGTGTTTTTAAATTGCGATGCCCTTCTATTATCGGTCTGGTGGAGGCCGAAATTGTCCTCCTTGCCAAGCCCTATAAGAGAAGTGATATCCTGATAGGTGAGGATGCTGCTGGCTCAAATTTGACTGTATTGTGGATTTGGACAATGTACAATTCGACTTAGGGTGCTCATGCCTCCATTTTAAATAGCCTGAATTGCTCATTGTAATGCTTCCATCCAACTGATATTTATGTCTCAAATATATAAAGTCATCATTCATTCATTCATTTTAACCTTCCTAGAGCTTTGCCACTACATGTGACAAAAGTAAATATGTGGAAAATTATATACACATCTACTTATGTTTTATTCATATACATATTATAATGCATTATTGTAATACGACATTGTAAAGCACAACAACTTGCTCTGCATGTATTTTACTTTACATGATTTTATATCACAATTAATTACTGCATTTGTATACAAATGTATCTTTTTCATCCCTCTCGGGGAGGGGGGGGCTTGATTGGAAATAAACCATTATTTATGTATACACTTAAAAATAAATACAGTACTTCCCTTTGTGAATTCCGCTATATAACCTTTGGATGTGCTGCAATAGATTTACTGTATTCTAATTAATTTTCAATCTGTATTTATTTACTTACTGCTTTAAAGGTACAGGGTAGCACTATCCTTGTACAATAACCTTTTTTTGTCACTAAATGTTTTCAAGTATTAAACTGATAAATATATATAACAAATCTATGTTACAGAAGCCACTGTGAGAATAATATGGATATTCCCCTAAATACTGTGGCCAAGGGACATAAGTATCTAAATATCCAGATACGTTTTTTGACCTTGAAGAAGGGTATCGAATAAATTTGAAGTTTAATAATCATCATTTTCACGATGGCTCTCTTTTTAAGATTATTCAACTAAATAACATTTTCTTTATTCAAAATCTGTTGATGAAATTGGTTATTGCCATTGTTATCCCTTGTAACATGTGCCAGTACAATGGAAGAATGGGGCGGCAAATCAATCTGTTTCCATCCAATCAAATATTCGCCATCGAGCAATATAAATGTCAATAAAATAATTAATGCTACTTATTTTGCCTGAAAATTAACTTTAAAAAACATAAATTGTGATAGACTATTTCAAAATACAAAAATTAAATCAGATACTTTCATCACCCACCTTTCACTTTCATTGATGCATAGAAAAGGGGAGATAACCCGGAAACATAGTGACCAAGTACCGACACTGTATGGGTGGATAACAAAATTCCGACTTTACTCAATATCAGTTTCTCGCAAAATAAGAGGCGAATGATGACATTAATAACAGAGTAGATCTTTGATAATGACGCATATTGTAAGACGAGCTCAAATATGCGGTAATATATAGAAAACACAAAGAAATTCATTTTTTAATAGGGATACCCACTTCCACCCCAACCCGGAATAGAACTCTCGACCCACGGAATCTGTCTCCTAGCAATACAGGAATTGCGCGCTAGACCATTCGGCCATCTAGGCAAGTCTAAAAACATGCTTTCGATGCCGATGGAATTCTCGCGGCGCTGTCCTACAAAGGTCATTGAGAATGGAAGTGAGATACAGTTATTTGTACATTAGTTTTTTATAAGAGGACCATTACGATACACATTGTAATGAATTAATTTTATATATAAAGCACATTTTACAACAACTCTTAATTTGATTATCTGTAATAAAGAATAATGGACGCATCAGATTGTTTTTCATCTGTTAGGGGGGGGGGGGGGGGTAGAGCATTTGCACCGATTTTAAGGAGATTGAGGTCTTGAAATCTAAAATTCTTTCCAAATAAAAAGACTTGACATTATGAACCAAGAATAATGCTATTCAAATTTTTAGCAAGAGCAATAAGAAATAGAACTTTATCTGGATGGAAAATAATATTCTTAGTATTCCCGGGGTTACTAGTATATATAAAGTAAATAGAAAAGCTAGCTCACTAGCGAGGCAGTATAAGTTCTCTATATACTGTCCTGTACAATAGATGGTGTACTGTAGATGTGCAATAAGGTTTAAGAGTTTTCATTTTCATCCTTGCAGCTACAGTGTATATGGGAGTTGAAAAACAATTTTTTTCTACAAAAACCTGGTTCCCAAAACTCCTTTCAGACTGACATTTTACGCACTAGCAAAATTATCGTTTGTAAGTTGATTGGTGGTGTCCTAGATTTGCTGTAAGGTTTCAGAATTTTTATTTTCAAACTTGGGTTAAATAGAGGATAATTAAAAAAAAAACAACGTTAATTATAGAAACCTGGTTCCTAGAACTCCTCATACATTTTACTGCCTGTAGTCAAATCATCTTTTGGAAGGTAATCAGTGGTGTCCTGTAGATGTGCAATATTTTTTTTTTCACCCTCGGGGTCGAATGGGGGTCGAAAAACAATGTTTTTTTTTATTTTGCAAAAACATGGATCCCAGACCTCCTCATAAATTTTACACAGCAGCCATCCCATCTTTTGCAGGCTGATTGGGGGTGTCCTGTAGTACAATAAGGTTTCCAATTTCATTTTCACCTGGGGGTCGAAAAATTACATTTCTTTTATTTTTCAAAAACATGGTACCCAGAACTCCTCATACATTTTACACAGTAGCCATTTTATTTTTTGCAAGATGATTGGAGGTGTTCTGCAAACGAGCATTAAGACGTCTGAATTTTCATTTTCACTTTGGGGACCAACTTTGGGTTGAAAATGATGTTTTCAAACTACAATTTGGCCCAATTTTTCTTCTTTTTTTTCTTTACATAAAAACATTATTCCGAACCTCCTTTTAAATCAAAATTTACTTCATTACAATCTTTAATTTCAGACCAGTAATGACTTTTTTATTTGAAATATTAACATGGTCATGTGCTAACAATCAGGTGCATTTTATGTTCATTATGATACATGCATATGTTACAGTGAATATGTTAAATCAGGAATTTCATGTATTTCTTGAACCATTCATTAAATACATGTAATAACTGGCTGTTTTATACTGTAGTATTTTAAATTTGCTGTCAATAGACGCATAGCAGCATTTATGCACATATACAAAGTATTTTATAGAAACGACAACTGTTTCCAGAAAATAAAAACAGGGTATAAGTACTTTTTTATTTTTGTGCCATTTTCACCAGTTGTTATTTTAGCACACTTTGACTTTCACAAACTTAAAAATTGCAAGTAGGGGGAATTCTTGACACATCTATTTTTTGATGATTTTATTCGTAGGTTTAAAATAATATTCACAAATAATGTAGTTTTAGATAAATAAATATAAAGAGATAAAAATGTTTTTCCGACTCTTCCTGACACGTTTTATTAGATAACATTATGCATTTGATAACAGTAGAAAACTGAGGAGTTTAATAAGCAAATAAAACAATTTTTACATTTTCACCGAAAAAATGCAAAATAAAAAATCTTATAAAATAATCCAGAATATTGGTCGTTAAAAGCTGAAACCATATTTTAAAAAGGGATGTCTTAAGCATTCATTACATAAAAATTTGGTGTAGCATTCCCTTTTAATATTTCTTTTTGCAATCAAAGTTTGAAAGAAATATCATTTTGATACCAAGTAAAGAGCTTCTCAGTCAAAAGTCTCTTCTTATAATCAACCATTTTAAATGGATGGAAAGTGATTTAATTAAGGACTTTTGTATGTACAACAAGATATTGAACTCTGCTTACTGGGTTTAAGTTGCTAACTAAAGGTCAACATTGAATTTATTGTGCATCTGTTGTTTATATTTTATGATTCATACTTCAAATTATCTCACGAAAAACCAATCAGTAAATACATGTAAAAATCACAAAAAAAATCAGTAAATACATGTATTTGCTAACTGAAAACAGTAAATACATGTATTTCCTAAGCAGAAAGGGGATTTCATGTATTTCCTCAAATTCAGGAAATACATGAAATTCCTGATTACACATATTTACTTTAACATATACATATTTCATTTAAATTAACATTTGTGGCTTTTTCGCTACCCACGTACAAGGGAAGTAGCATACATTTGTACATTTAGAGGAAACATTACCATGAGGGTATTACTGTCTTATGACAGCATCTAACATGAACAATATTCATTAACATTCATATGTTGATTCGATATACTAGTAACCCACTGAACTCGAAATAAAGAACATCATTGAGTCTGACAGATCTGTTTCATATTTGGATGCTTTACCAAAGAGAGACATTGATGACAAACTAACAACTTAACTTTATGATAAAATTGATGACTTTATCTTTTCTATTGTCAATTTCCCTAACTTATGTAACAATATACCATTATCACCTGTATACTTTGTCTCCCAGTTGATTCAATACGCGAGTGAATATTTTACGTAGAAATATTTTTAAACCGTGGTAGGCTACTGACCAATTAGTTGATGATTCAAGGTTATTAATAACTTTTCGAAAATTCCAAGGTCGATACAATGACCTTGTTTGCATATGATATTTGTCATTAGGTCGAAAGTTGCCTTATGCTTTTTTAGAATAAATTGTTAGGCCATTAACATCTTATTGAATTGCCTAAGGATTACTCCCTGTATCCGATCAAGATAGGCACGTTATATCATGTCCCCTCATCCCATTTTTCAAAACTTAAATGTCTTGATCTCCAATTAATCAAGGGTCTCATCACAAACAGTTCCTGATTTAAATGCCACTACCAGTTATGAATTGTTTTGTGTAGTGGGTTGCTTGTCAGCTTCTATGAATTAACTGAAATTCAGGATTTCCTTTGGGTTCAAATCCTAAGATATGATAATCCTCAATTTTATTAAATAATTTTTGACAGGAGAATTTCACCGCAGGAAAGTTTTGCTTGTCATAGTTTCATACTCTTCAATAATTAGAATTTCACTCAGAATATTTAATTCACAAATAGAATTTGATTTTTACACATTTGAATCTATAGGCATTTGGCACGCCTTGTTCGCACATCATCTTTCTCTTAATGGCTAAGACATACTCAATTGTAATATTTTGGGTGATGAAGCCTCTTCTAGGATATCGTTATATTCCAGTAGGCAAATTACGCCCGTGTGAATAAAATCATTGTCAACACAATACATTAAAGTGCATTTTTATTCCCTGCAGAAATATATATACTTATATAATAAACATGTTAAGGTATTCGATCATGATGGGTCGAAATCACCCAGGGGGGTCGAAGTTACACCACCCTATCCTAATTCAAAAAGTTAGGTCCTAATTATTACACTATTGAGCATTATTACTGACAATTACCCAACAGGGAAAATAATGGGTAAAAAGGGCTTTGGGGTTACAGAACTATGTCCATGAATGTTGCTATGATGGGTGGTGTTTGTTTGCATTAAATTGAAGTATCTGGACCTAATTAAATGTGCAGACATCTTTGGCTGCCTCTGACGAGTGAATAACCCTTTCTTATTCCCAACCACACGAATTATCTCTGAAATTTAGAAAAATGGAATGATATCAAATACAATGATGTATATAGCCAAGTAATACCAATCAATATCAATGTTGTCATAAAACTAAGATATTTTATTTGATAAGACCATAAAAAAAAACACTAATGTTAATTTTAGCACTGAAATTAGTTTGATCATCACATCAAAACTACTTACGTTGAATAGTCATGAAATCAGCAAAATTCCAAGGCATTTCTCCTACCAGGAACTCTTGTCTCAGACTGTCAAAAACCTTATGATATTCCTGAAGAAACTCCACCTGAAATTCCTCTGTAAACACAAAGGATGGGTCCTAAAGATAATCAAAAAAAAAATAGATTGTGCATGTATTATAGTTTAATACTGATTTTTTTTACCTACACCAGTGTATGATATTCACGATATTAGTTATTTTTTGCTAACAGCGTTTGATCTAAAACAAAACTTCTGTTATGGAGTGATCAGAATTATGTTTTGACAGAACTAATATCATTGTCACCTTATGTTTTCTTTGAGGATAAACCGTTTCGACTAAAAAATAAAAAAAAAAATGACTTGTCAACTAACCTGATGATATCCTGAAATTGTACCAGCCTATATTCTGTGACAGTGATTGGCTTAATGTATTTATTATGAAAAGCTTTGATTTAAGCTTTAATTTAACACATATTCTGACCTGATGATATCCTGGAATTGTATCAGCTCCATATTCTGTGACAATGATTGGCTTATTGTATTTATTATGAAAAGCTTTGAGATCATTGGTCAGTTGTAGATTAATCAGCTCAGTGTGTGAACAGTCAGAATACCAGGCATAGTATCGGTTAATACACAAGATATCATTGTACTGGGCCTACAACAAATAGACACAAGGCATAGTAATGGTTTATACACAGAAAATATCATTGTACTGGGCCTACAACAAACAAACACAAGGCATAGTAATGCTTTTTATTACATTTTCAATATATAAAAAAAACATTTTCAATATAAAAAAAATTGTTTCTGCCCATGGTGTGGGGTACAAAAACAAAAATACAAATTTTCTATACTTGAGATGTATGATGAGAGTTTTTCTCCGGGATTTTTTTAACAGTATAAGCTCATTCTGTGACGTATTAACATTAAAGCTTACAACTTTTTCCTCATCATAGTCAGCATTGGCAACAAACGTAACAAGTCTGGTTGGATCTGATTTCTTCACATGCTGCAAAATTGTCCTGTTGAACGATGAAAAATACACATGTAGAAGTTTTATTGGATTTTCAATAAAACCCAGAAAACAAGACATCTAGTTAGTCTTACTTGAAATAGTACTCTGACGCTGGTAGCCCAGTCTTTGGTTCATTAGCAATTGACCAGATTATCACAGCTGGACGGTTCTTGTCCCTCTGAATCATTTCATCCATTACATTCAAATGGTGAACCAAGGATTCATTTCCAAAGTTATTTTGCCTTTTAATATAATCATAAGAAGAAAGGTACAAAATAAATCATTAAAATACTCTTAAGTAGATTTTATCAGGAAAGAAAGAAGCATGATGCCAGACATTGAAACTTGACATACTCTATCCCTACACCTGGACTTTCATCAATAACCACAATGCCCTGTTGGTCAGCTTGGTCCATAATCTCCTCAGCATAGGGGTAATGAGATGTTCTGAAACAGTTAGCACCCAGCCACTTCAGTAGATTAAAGTCCTTGGCAATCAAGGGATAATCTAGTCCTTTGCCTCTGATCTAAATTAACAATTAGGATATGACAGTTTATGATTCTTTTATGTTTGCAAAATATAAATGAAGCCTATGATCTTTTTCTGATCAATATTTAAATGATATGGCTAAATCATAATGGTAGAGGAAACTTCATGAATGACTACATGGTTCTGTTCAATACAAAATAAAATTTAGAGATGATTAGATGTTTGCTAAAGGGCAATAACTCTTACATCAGAATCCTCATGTTTGGCAACTCCATGGCAGTAGAATGGTTTATTGTTGATCAGAAGCTGTGTGTTGGTGTTAGACACAGTGCGGATACCAAATGGGAGACTGTACTGATCTATATCAGCAGATGTTGAGGTCAAGGTCACCTACAGAAGAATGCATGTGCCTTGCGCTGTGGAAACAAGCCTTATACTTGTCACATTCATTCTAACTTCTTTATGATGGATTCAGTCTAAACATATTTACGATAGTAAAATATGTAGCATAGCCACTTCAAAAAAAAAATCTTGTTCTCAAACACTGCACTACACTGCAAAAGTCACAGTGGTATACACTTGGGCAGTTACGAATAATCAATAGATTAGGATTTTAAGCTTAAGAATGAAGACGAAGGATTGTTTAAACCTTAAATGTATACAGATAGGCAGCGTCATTTGATGAGTTCACCATGGTATAAGGCCACCAGAATTTGGCATTGTGTACAGTTATTTGTCCGACTGGTTGGCTACTCTGCCCAACAGAGTTACCTTCCTTGTCTAGGATGGTTACTTGGATTGACTGGACCATGGAAGCAATGTTTGGCGACACTGTGTAACTAACAACACCTAAACGTGAATATTAAACTAAACTGGAATCACGCAAATTATCTTTGGTCAAAGTTCATAATAACATGAAAATTCTTACGAAAATGTATAATTCATGTTTTCAGGAAAAGTTTTTGTTTGATTTTAAGTGACAATGAATTCTTTGGGGTTTTTTTTATTTGAAAAGTTACATGAAAGCATGAGGTAAACGACAGTTAAACAATACTAAATTTACCATTGCTTCCATGTATATCAGTAACTATGGTGATGTCATCAACGTAAACTTTTGGTGTAGTATAGACTTTAACTGATCTGTGGATTCCAGCATAGTTGAAAAAATCCATCTGAAGATTTTGGACAAAATATCCTTTTGGATACCTAGAAATGTGCCAATTGAAATCAACGCTTATTTCATTTTCAATTGAATCAATTACAAAAAATGAAAACAGCCAGTAATTCATTTTCTATATCCTTTTGATTTATATTAACATTAAACGTTTTTGTTCATACTCTCTATAACTTTATGATACAATAACATCAAGGTTATATATGCAGCAAAGTAATCATCATGATTGACCCCCGAAGCTCTACAGTTTAATTTACTACCTTGAATATATATCTGCTTTGAAAGACTAGATCATAGAAAACTCATTTTGAAGTTTTCTCGGCATTAAAACTTTTACTGCATATTGTTACAATACATTGATTCATTTGCAATTCATTTGATGAATGTTGAAAAAATCCTATTGAACTTCATAATTGTAGATCATACAAAATGCTCTGCTTTTCACAGCTGCTAATTTTCATATGACTTTTTTTTCAAATTCAAAAGTATTCATAAACCTCACTTACTTGATTGGATCATTTTTGTACTCAATGGTCCCTGGAGGTAGTGTTGTGGGGGTCAGTGTGTTATTTATAGCTACGGTCATTCTATTAGGGCCATTTGTATTATAATTTTTTAATTCTGTTTCAAATGGCAGGTGCCCTCCGGAATGCTGCATCACCTCCTGCCCATTCACCCACTGCAGTAAAAACAGAAATCATTAAAGCTTGCAACTTTTTCCTCATTATTATGAGGAATGTTATTATTTTTCATCTGTATACTATTTATTCACTAATAAAATTTAAAAAATTTAAATTGATTCAAGTCATTGAAAATTGATAGTTCCTTGAAACTTGTTTGAACTTACTACAATGGTGTTGTAATGTGCACTGTCAATCCGCAATACAATCCTCTTTGAGGTGAATTCTGGTGGGATGTAGAATTCGTTGTCATACCAAGCCCATCCCACAAAATCTCGTAGTTTCTTACTCTGGGTAATGTCATTGTAGCTGGCTGGGACTGGCATCGGTATAACAGGCCCACTCTGTAATAAACATATCAGGGTTTTTTAACTACATATATATTTATTTATATGTGGACATGAACTACCTGATAAAGTTACAACAAATGGTTATTATTAGAAATCGAAAATGAAAATAATGTAGCTTCATGGCATCTGATCCCACCTCTGATGTCTTAGAGGTCTGTGTTTGCTCTGCTCCTATTTTGTAATGTTTAATGGACTTTTGAGCTCGACTGAAAACTGTTAGTTATCTCCACATATTTCATGTAACTGTCACAGTATCATTTCTTCAATTCTTATCGACTCAAACACCTTTAAGTCACATACTTCCTGTTTATAGGTTTAAAATTCGGGGGAAATTGTCAAGAGACAGCAAATCAGATACATTGGTATCACTAGTAACTCAAAGTGGCCACGAATTAGATGCATACACACTCGGAGGGACAACGAATCTGATTTATGACACACTCATGGGGACCATGATTCAAATAACAAGGTTCACTTTGGGCTTTTTTAGGCCCTGTGAATTTCTGAAAAACTGAAACTGCTTAGTTTTAGTTGACAATGCATTAAATTTCATAAAGACGTTTGGCGATTGCAAATCTACCAAAAATGACGTAATTATCTGGCTATTCAATGCATTATGACGTCATGAATTTTCCTCATATCCTGAACAATTCTACAAAAACAGCCAATTTTCAAAGCCATTTTTTCGATATCTAATATAGAGCGCAGTCTCTGATCTAAAATATGCAATTATTTACTGATAGAACCGTTTCTGAGGATTACAAAACATGTTTTATTTTTAGATCAGAGGGTGCGCTCATATTATTTTCCTTCTCTGAAAGTACTTTCCTTGAAATTCAAGAACATTGCAATTTCATAAAGCTTGTTTTCCAAGAACTGGACTTTAAGGAGAATATTTTTAATAGGAAATGAAAGCAGTATGTCTCTACTTTATCTTGATGTTTAAAATGGAACATAAGGTGTTAGTCAATAAAACTGGTATATCTATAGGGCCATTTTATGCATAAAGTGAACCTAGCTCTTTACAACTCTTTTGGGAATAAAATATATGGAGATAACGAACAGTATTCAAGCTCAAAAGTCCATTAGACAATACAAATTTTGGAGCAGAGCAAACACGGACCTCCAAAAACAGAGGTGGGATCAAGTGCCATGGAGGTGTGAGCATCCCCTGTCGACCGGTCACACCCGCCGTGTGCTCCTGGTCATGATCGGGAAATAACGGAAAAATCTGTAAATAATGGCCTAATAATTAGTACGAAAAACGTCAGTCATCATTTGACTTAATGATAAATTTAATTTTCTGACAAGGTCATTGTATCGACCATAGAACTTACGAAATGACGACTTTAAACGAGACTGCTGATATTCTTGTTTCATCAACTTGTTTGTCAATAACTTACCTCGTTTTAGAAATCGTTCATAAATAGAGCATGCTCTTGCGTATCGAATCAACTGAGAGATATAAACCCCGTATGCAGGTGATGAAGGTATATTGCTGCATAAGTAAGGGAAGTTGACGATTGAAAAGTTAAATTGAATGCACACTTAAAAGGGCCCTAAATCAGATTCATAACACTCAGAGGAACCACGAATCATATAAATAACACACTAAGAAGGACAACGAATTTGATTTATTACACATTCAATGGAAGTGTCAAATTCACCACCTACATGTGTAGGGACCTTAAACGTGAATTCACGATTCAGTATACAGTGAGAGGGACCACGAATCCGATTCACGTCACACTTAGAAGGACGATGAATTAGATTCATAACATTTGGGAGTGTCATGAAACTGATTCCCTTTAAAATTGTCGTAAATCTGTTTTGTGGTCCCGCTAAGAATGAAGTTATTCCGACTCTTGGTCCCTTAGAGTGTGTCATGAGTCTGACTTGTGGTCTCTCTTCGCGTGTATGAATCTGACTCTTGGTCCTTTGAAAGTGCCATATATCTTAACTGTGGTCCTTTTGAGTGTGTAATGAATCTAATTCAAAGTTCCTCTAAGTATGTTATGAATGTAATTCAAAGTTCCTCCGAGTATGTTATGAATCTAATTCATGGTTCCTCTGAGTGTGTTATGAATCTAATTCATGGTTCCTCTGAGTGTGTTATGAATATAATTCATGGTTTCTTTGAGTGTGCTATGAATCTAATTCATGGTTCCTTTCAGTGTGCTATGAATCTAATTCGTGGTTCCTCAGAGTGTGCTATGAATCTAATTCATGGTTCCTTTCAGTGTGCTATGAATCTAATTCGTGGTTCCTCAGAGTGTGTTATGAATCTAATTCATGGTTCCTCTGAGTTTGTTATGAATCTTTATTCTGTAATGAAAAAATTTCTTTACGACCTTGGTCGGCCATTTGCAGTTATTTCTAATTTTATACTTATCATTTAAAACATCATGACAAGAATGAATGAGTATACATGTATTTTATAATAGATAATATTTTATTCCAATCTTTTTTTTAACCAGCAAAATAAGTCACACCCCTGGGACATTAATTTCACAATTTATATAAAAGGTACACTGCAATCTTGATAATTGATAAATAACTTTTCTTTTTAAAAAAGTAACTTTGGAGGTTGAAAATTTTTCGTCCTCAGCCCTACGACTTTACTCCGATTGAAGGAAACTCATCCATTTTGGTAATGTAGCAACTTCAGATTTCAAAGCTGAGATGGTTGGTCGATTTTGAGAACCTTACAATTTTCATTCATAAACGACTGAATACGACGCTCCACAACCGAATACAGATACAATGTACATGCAATTTTATATCGCTGAAAGCCATCTAACTACCTCTGATTATCTAAGTCAAACAACTACTAATCTTTACTACTATGTTTACATTTCAGTATATCTGCACCGCTGCATATGGAAGTAAATATTGCATAAAAGCAAGTTTTTATTTTTTTATTTAGTAATAAATTTATATATATATATATATATATATATATATATATATATATATATATATATATATATATATATATATATATATATATATATATATATATATATACACATGTATATGAATGAACATAAGATATGAACCTGCTTTAGAGGCCTAGAGAACCAGTTTTCATCGAATCCACGGACCCGGCTCTCAGATGTGTCTATTCTAAAATTCCACAAACCGTCTATATTTTGGATAAAAGTTCGTGACACTGAATACCTCGGATATAACATACCCGTCATTGCACAACATATTTGTAAACATATGAAAAACGCTTGTATCGTGGGGGTATCCATCTTTTTCACCCGAACAAATGTCGCGTGATAAATTCACGTGAGTGTATTGGATATATTGGAATATCTCCTCAGTTATTTGAGATAACTTATAATTACAACATTTGTTGTATGATTGCATATATCTGGATATAATATTCTAAAAATAATAGAAAATATGAGAAAAATACATCTGTAGAAATAATTAGCGAATAAGTAAACAATATTGCACAAAACTACATGTATCTGACATATAACATATTACAATAAATACATGTACTAAGAGAATTCATATTTAAATTAGTCATACATCTATATTTTATGTAATGAAGTATAATAATCAGACAATTGTTTTCCATTTTCCGCATTTTTAAAAAAAAAAAGTATAGGAATTTACTTGTAACGTAACATTCTATTTTTTATGATGTATTTCATGTATTATCAGAATTTCCTTTTGCTGTTACATTAGATTCAAACCTCAAATCCAGCGCTTTATAGGCTGAGTTTACTCGGCTTCTGACTGAAAACATTATACGAAGGTACTAAAGGCACATTTTTGCATATCAAGGAGTTGCGTCCTATGGCAAAAACAAGTAGGTACCGTCAGTGTTCGAAAAGTCCAAATTCAGCAACGTTGCCAAATTTGGCAATGATTGTTATGTAATTCAACAGCTGAAAACATCGCATTATTAATGACTTTTCCAGTTTTTCAAAAAGGACATTTTTTTCCTCAAACGTTTTCCCCTACCAAAAATGAAAGAATACCGTATTAAAAAAGTTTTGTATATCAACCAATGCCAAATGCATATAAAATACAGCTTTTTACCCACTGCCTGTTGTCAGTTGATTGGTGATATCCAATCAGAACATAACAGGCCCGTAGAACGCGGGATGGGGGGGGGGGGTGGCAGGGGGCCGCCCCCATCCCCCACTTTTTTCTGAGTATAGTATTTGTCTATATATTACAGTATTGTAAGGTCGAGCACTGGCAAATTCAAGGATTTGGACAGTCAATTACCTTCAGTTTTTTTTTTTTTTTTTTTTTTTTTTGCTTGTCAGATAGTTTTGGGAAGTTGCCCCCCCCCCACTTTTGGTCTCTTTAGGTTTTTTTAATGCCCCCGTATCGAAGATTCGGGGGTATATAGTTTTTGCCCTGTCCGTCTGTCTGTCTGTTTGTCCGCAAAAACTTTAACATTGCCCATAACTTTTGAATGGTTGTAGCTATGGCTTTCATATTTAACATGTGTATTCCTTGTGAAAAGACCTTTCTTCGGGTACCACTCTATTTGACCTTTTGACCTTGACCTTGGTGTTTGACCCAGTTTTGCAAAATTTTTCCCAACTTTGTCCTTGGCCATAACTTTTGAACGATTGGTGCTAGGGCTTTCATACTTCACATGTGTATTTCTTTTGACAAGACCTTTCTTTGGGTACCACCATATTTGACCTTTTGACCTTGACCTTGGAGTTTGACCCAGTTTTGCAAAAAATTTTCCCAACTTTAACCTTGGCCATAACTTTTGAACAATTGGTGCTAGGGCTTTCATACTTCACATGTGTAATTTTTGTGACAAGGCCTTTCTTTGGGTACCACCTTATTTGACCTTTTGACCTTGGAGTTTGACCTACTTTTGACAAACTTTAACATTGGACATAACTTCTGAAAGGTTAGAGCTAAGGCTTTCATACTTAGCATATGTAATCCTTGTGACAAGACCTTCCTTTTAATAGCAACAACTTTGACACTTTGACCTTGACCTTGGAGTTTTACCTTCTTTTGTAAAACGTTAACATTGGCCATAACTTTTGAATGGCTGGTGCTAGGGCTTTCACACTTCACATATGTAATCCTTGTGATAAGACCTTTCTTCGGATACCAACAACTTTGACCCTTTGACCTTGACCTTGGAGTTTGAACTACTTTTGGAAAATTTTAACCTTGGTCATAACTTTTGAACCGTTGTTGCTAGGACTTTCATACTTCACATATACTATCCTTGTGACAAGCCCTTCCTTTGGATACCAACAACTTTGACCCTTTGACCTTGGTTTTGACCTACTTTTCGAAAACTTTAACCTTGGACACAACTTTTGAAAAGTTGTTGATAGGGCTTTCATATTTAACATGTTTTTTCCTTGTGACAAGACCTTCCTTTGGATACCAACAATTGTAATCCATTGACCTTGACCTTGGAGTTTGACCTACCTTTGAAACACTTTAACCTTGCTCATAACTTTTGAACGATTGGTGCTTCAGCTTTCATATTTCACCTGTATATTTCTTGTGAGAAGGCCTTTCCTTAGGCACCATTAATTTTGGCCAATTGACCTTGACCTTGATTTACTTTTGAAAAACTTTAACCTTTTCCATATCTATTCAATGGTTGCTGCTAGGGCTTTCATATTTCACAAGTATATTCCTCGAGACAAGACCTCATTTTGGGTACCAACATATTTGATTTGCATTTGAGAAAGTTTAACCTTTGCTATAAGTTGCCATATGGGGGCATCAGTGTTTCACAAACACTTGTGTTTTTTTTTTTTTTGGTTTTTTTTTTTTTTGCTTGTCAGAATTTTTGGGGAAGTTGCCCCCCCCCCCCACTTTTGAAACCGTTGCTACGGGCCTGTATAGTAACGTGACACCACAACGTGATAGTACTTCCATGTTTGCTACCATCGCTCTCAATATCATTTGCAACAAGTGCTGGTCAACTTTAATCCTGTGTATAATTACAAAAAAAAAAATATAACAACTTGTCCCCCTTCAAATGAGACCTTTTTTTTTAAGAAAAAATGAGGCCATGTCATAACACTATACCTTCCTTAAACAGGAATCGCATAGTCGGTGTGACGTCATATCCTCGAAAATGTAACATCCGCCATGAGACTACCAGAATTGCTTTGGATGCTGGATTTGACCTTGATTAAGATTTGACGAATTTTATTCATCAGAAAGGCAAAGTCTCAAACCAAATAAATGTTTTGGTAATTTGCATCCTACGGAATAATTATCTGGCGGTAGCCACATAAATAACTGGCGGCCACCAGAAACTTTTCTGGTGGCCGCCAGATAACTTATTTGACAGCCGCTAGAAAGTTATCTGGCGGCCGCTAGAAAATTATTTGGCGGCCGCCAGAAAATTATCTGGCGGCCGCCAAATAATTATCTGGCGGCCAAGAGATAACTTTCCGGCGGTCGCCAAATAAGTTATCTGTCAGCCAAGAGATCTTTTTATCTGGCAGTAACTTGGGTACGTACCTGTTACAAAAACAACTCAATCATTTTGAATTCATTAAAAAATACAGACTACTGCTGCTTTCAACCATAGTATATCCTCCATGAGAGATGTCAAAAATATAAACAGTATTGAAAACTTTAAACTTTATTTTAAAAAAATCAGATAACATGGAATAAAAATATAAAAATTGGTATAAAAATGTTAGCTCTATATGCTAGGTCTCAGAAACATTCTTTGCCATAATTTATGAGCATAATAAAAAAACGCATGCAAACACATAAAGTATTATTTACAATTTGATTCCCTTTGTTTGCAAACACACAGATCAATTATCTTTGTCTCAAATTCTAATTTCTAAAAAATAATAGTAGCACCATTGACTAGGAATACTTTTGACACAAAGTACTGAGATTCCACTTCAACTTACTCAAAATATAATTTTACTGTCAGTTACTTTAAGTGTTCACTATGATCATTCAATGAAAACAATGCCTGAAGTACATGTAAATGTAAGTATATTGTGAATCACTGATTCAGTTTACCCAACAGGAACAGTAACGGATTGAAAGACATTTTGGATGTTGTTGCTATGTCCATGGAAGCCACCACGATGAGTGTTGTTTGTGTACATTAGATTTTTATATCTGGACCTAATTAAATGTGCAGACATCTTTGGTTGCCTCTGGCGAGTAAATAATCCTTTCTTATTCCCCACCACACGAGTTATCTCTGAAATGTAGAAAACCAGTTACTAAGTGTGATTATGAACTTAAAATAATATCAATTAAGGTACATCACTCCTGACACTGAATATACTCGTATCAAGGATTTTTTGAGAAGAAATGTAGAAAAGCTGTTACAAAGTATGATTATGAAGGCAAGCTTAAAATAGTATCAATTAAGGTATGTCACTCCTAACACTATATTTTAGATATCTACACATATAACCTAACTCAAAATAAAAAAAATTGGGAGTCTGATCAACAGTTCAATAAACTTCACCTTTCTGCAGTTTTCAAAATTGTATCTTAATATATTAATCACTTTAACCTGAGCTAAATTTTATCGAATGTAATCATGGCAATTAATAAAATCTTGTTAATACAAAATGTTTAAATAAAATACGAGAATTTTTTCTTGATACATGTATTTCCTTTTAAATATCCTTCCACCACAAGAAAAAGCCCTCCATAATTTGTGTGTGTGTGTGTGTGATTTTTTTTTCAAATTGGACAATTTTCTTTGATTAGTTAACATCTGAAAAGAAAAAATTCATTGTAATTTGATAATTTTGATATTTGGAGGTCCTAACCAAACTGATTTCAAAAATCTGACGAATACCTGGAAAATAGTCTTGTATTATTTGTATGGCCAGATTCTGATTGAGGCATACATATTACACTCAACATGAAGATAACTTTTGAGACTCGTGGCACACTACTTACGTTGAATAGTCATGAAATCAGCAAAATTCCAAACCATTTCCCCTATCAGGAACTCTTGTCTCAGACTGTCAAAAACCTTATGATATTCCTGAAGAAACTCCACCTGAAATTCCTCTGTAAACACAAAGGATGGGTCCTAACAAGATGAAAATAAATTAACTTAGTCCATTCAATTAATTCTTTTTTTTAAAAATGCACTAAATGTAAAATTTACAACAGAAGAAAATTTTCGTATGTTGTTGTTTTAATTTTCTTTCACAGTTTTAATACTGGAAGGGTTCATGATATTTTGATTATTTCAGCATAAAATTTTATTAGCAGTATTTATCACAAGGATTTCTCTGAGGAAATTTGCACCTTACTGAAAATATCATTACTTTACTTTATTCTTTAATTTAGCTGGTATTCTAACCTGGTGATATCCTGGAATTGTATCAGCTCCATATTCTGTGACAATGATTGGCTTATTGTATTTATTATGAAAAGCTTTGAGATCATTGGTCAGTTGTAGATTAATCAGCTCAGTGTGTGAACAGTCAGAATACCAAGCATAGTAACGGTTAATACACAAGATATCATTGTACTGGGCCTACAACAAACACAAGGCATAGTAACTGTTTATACACAGAAAATATCATTGTACTGGGCCTACAACAAATAAACACAAGGCACAGTAATGGTTAATAAACAAGATATCATTGTACTGGGCCTACAACAAACACAAGGCACAGTAATGGTTTATACACAGTATATACTAGGCCTACAACAAACAAACACAAGGCACAGTAACGGTTTATACACAAGATATCATTGTACTGGGCCTACAACATACAAATACAAGGCATAGTAATGATTTAAATACAGAATGTCATTGAACTTGGTCTACAACAAACAAATACAAGATATAGTAATGTTTTAATCACAGTTATCATTGTACTGGGCCTACAACAAACAAACACAAGGTATAGTAATGGGTAGAACACAGGATATCATTGTACTGGGCCTACAACAAACAAACACAAGGCACAGTAACGGTTTATACACAGTATATACTAGGCCTACAACAAACAAACACAAGGCACAGTAACGGTTTATACACAGTATATACTAGGCTTACAACAAACAAACACAAGGCACAGTAACGGTTTATACACAGCATATACTAGGCCTACCACAAACAAACACAAGGCACAGTAACGGTTTATACACAGTATATACTAGGCCTACAACAAAAAAACACAAGGCACAGTAACGGTTAATACACAAGATATCATTGTACTGAGCCTACAACAAATACACACGAGGCATAGTAATGGTTTATACACAGTATATTATTGTACCGGGCCTACAACAAATAGACAGAAGGCATAGTAATGGTTTATACACAGTATATAATTGTACCGGGCCTACAACAAATAGATACAAGGCATAGTAATGGCTTAAACACAGAATATCATTCACCTTGGCCTACATTAAACAAATACAAGGCACAGTAACGGTTTATACTCAGGGTATCATTGTACTAGGCCTACAACAAACACAAGGCACAGTAATGGTTAATATACAGGGTATACTGGGTCTACAACAAACAAACACAAGGCACGGTAACGGCTTATATGAAGGGTATAATTTGGGTAATACTGGGCCTACAACAAACATAAGGCACAGTAATGGTTTATAACAGTATATACTAGGCCTACAACAAACAAACAAAAGGCACGGTAATGTTTTAAACACAGAATATCATTGTATTGGGCCTACAACAAACACAAGGCACAGTAATGGTTAATACACAGAATATATTGGGCTAACAACAAACAGACACAAGGCACAGTAATGGTTAAAACACAGAATATACTGGGCCTTCAACAAACAAACACAAGGCACAGTAATGGTTAATACACAGAATATACTGGGCCTTCAACAAACAAACAAAAGGCACAGTAATGGTTAATACACAGAATATACTGGGCCTTCAACAAACAAACACAAGGTACAGTAATGGTTAATACACAGAATATATTGGGCTAACAACAAACAGACACAAGGCACAGTAATGGTTAAAACACAGAATATACTGGGCCTTCAACAAACAAACACAAGGCACAGTAATGGTTAAAACACAGAATATACTGGGCCTTCAACAAACAAACACAAGGCACAGTAATGGTTAATACACAGAATATACTGGGCCTTCAACAAACAAACACAATACACCATAACAGTTATACATGTGATACTGTGCCTACAAAAAAATAACACAAGACACCATAACGGTTTATATACACAGAATGTTATTGTACTGAGCCTACAACTGTAATAGAAAAGGAGAAAATGTACGGTTGGACTGGAAATCAAACTTGGGACCCCTGCATCACAAGTCAGGTGCTCTGCCAACTGAGCTCTCCAGGCCAAAATCCTCAGCCCATTATAAAGTACTTTAAGATCATCTATGGTTTTAAACCAGACATCAGTTCTTGAATACAAAGTAACAATTTTTTTTTAAATTTTGTATTTATTTGTTTGTATGTCAAATGAGGTGCTTTTAGCTTGCCCTTACCCTATATGTATCTTGTCATGTCCTTTTTAATTCTATGAAGGATACTGAATGGTTTACAGATTACCCAAAAGATCCATATAAAGATGAAATACTAGTTTTCCATCCATAAAATATTATTAGTTAGTATAGAAAAAGCCAAATTTTTAAGCTATAATATTTTATGCAATTTCCTTTATTTTCATACAGAACTCTTTTTTTTCCAAAAGATTTAAATAGTCTTAAAATGGTCATGACCACCCAGCCCTCTAAATTTCCATGGTAGTCATATCTAATGTGACAACAAGTGTACATTCCCTTTCTGTGAGGTAATGATGTAAATGCTTACAACTTTTTCTTCCTCATAATCAGCATTGGCAACAAAAGTAACAAGTCTAGTTGGATCTGATTTCTTTACATGCTGTAAAATTGTCCTGCCAAAAAAAGTAAAACATACAGATGTTCAATAAAACTACCTCAGGATTTTTTTTATTATTATTTTACAACTTTATAAACATGCTTTAAGAAACAGACAACAAGATAACTTGGTATACATGCTAAAAAAACAGAAAACGAGATAATGAAGCTTGCTGAAACTGATCAGACTTACTTGAAATAGAACTCTGCCTCTGGAAGCCCAGACTTTGGTTCATTGGCTACAGACCAGATGATCACAGCTGGGCGGTTCTTGTCTCTCTGAATCATTTCATCCATTACATTTAGGTGGTGTGCCAAAGACTCATTACCAAAGTTACCTTTCCTTTGAATATCACCATAGAAAAGTACAAAATAAAAAAATGAAAATACTCTTGACCATATTTATTAGATTTCACACGGGAGGATGAATACACAGGAATAGATTTAGAAACTTGACATACTCTATCCCTACACCTGGACTTTCATCAATAACCACGATGCCCTGTTGGTCAGCTTGGTCCATAATCTCCTCAGCATAGGGGTAGTGAGATGTCCTGAAACAGTTAGCACCCAGCCACTTCAGTAGATTAAAGTCCTTGGCAATCAATGGATAATCTAGTCCTTTGCCTCTGATCTAAATTAACAATTAGGATATAACAGTTTATGATTTTTTTTGTTTTCAAAATAAAAATGAGAGATATGTCCTTTTTCCTGAACAATGTTAGAATGATATGTCAAAATCATAATTGTAGAGGAAATTTCACAAGAGACTTGAGTTGAGATGATTAGATGTTGCTAAAGGGCAATAACTCTTACATCAGCATCCTCATGTTTAGCAACTCCATGGCAGTAGAATGGTTTATTGTTGATCAGAAGCTGTGTGTTGGTGTTAGACACAGTGCGGATACCAAATGGGAGACTGTACTGATCTGTATCTGCAGATGTTGAGGTCAAGGTCACCTACAGAAGAAATCAAGTGATGACAAGCATAAAAAAAACATCCTGTTGTGGCTTTTACTATTCATAACTCAAACCTGCACTGCACTGCAAAAGTAAAAATGGTATATACTTAACAGTTATAAAGTAATTAATAGGATAGGATTCTGAACTCAAGAATGAAGACAAAAAATTGTTTTAACCTGAAATGTATATAGATAGGCAGTGGCATTTGATGAGTTCACCATGGAGTAGGGCCACCATAGGTTGGCATTGTGTACAACTATCTTCCCCTGTGGCTGACTGCTCTTCCCAACAGAGTTACCCTGCTTGTCTAGGATGGTTATTTGGATTGATTGAACCATGGAAGCCATGTTTGGTGTCACTGTATAACTAACCACACCTAAAAGTTAACATACATGCACATATATACATATAAAGTAAAACTTGTCTAATCTAGAAGTTGGGTATTCCTAATCTAAAACTGTTTAGTCCCTATCAGTAAAACAGTGAAATAAATTTCTTTAGCTACTTCACACCTACTGTACATTTTGGCAAAAGTTGCTTCAAGTTTAATAGAAAGAATACCATGTTAAACTGAAATGTTAAGATAAACCTGTAATCACACACATTTCGTACTCTACCATTACTTCCTTGTATATCAGTTACTATGGTGATGTCCTCGATATAAACTTTCGGTGTGGTATACACTTTTACAGATCTATGAATCCCAGCATAGTTGAAAAAATCCATCTGTAGATTTTGGACAAAATATCCTTTAGGCCAAAGTTTTTATTTTTTTTGGTTTACGATTTTCTGTCTCAAAAAAATGCATTGGGTGGTCGAAAAATAAAAATAAAAATAATTTAGGATTCAACAGTTTCATTTTAAAATACCAGCAATGTTTATTTTAATAAAAATAATACACGTCAATAGTACTTTTAAGTTTTATTGTCTAGATCACATAACTCTTTTTATTTAATTTTGATTCATTTCTAACTTTAGACTGAATGTCATTTTCATTTACATATACATGTAGTTCTGATTTTTGTTTGTCAATCAGTGCATGGTTCATGATGTTCAACTTCTTTTTGTGCTCTTCAGTGATAAGTGATGTGTTATAAACCTCGGTATGCCCACAAACTAAAAATAAGGATCCAAATTTAAATTAAATTTAGATTGAAGAAAAATACAATTTAACTGTTTAACAATATCAAAAGTAATTGACATTGAAATAAAGGTTATAATAATTTGATCATGCAGCTATCAAATTTAATGTTCAACCTGTGGCACAAAAGCCTAATAATTTCTCAATCAAGTCCTTCTTTAAATTTTTGTTATGTACCTGCACAGTAGGCAATGCTCATTATTTTCTTAGTAATTCAAAGGGCTTTGATCTCAATTGAGTATGAAATTTGCAAAGATTTGTATATTGAATTTACTTCTATAAATTAACAAATGTTTTATACACATTTGAACTTATCCAGTGAAATATGGGTCAGCGTTACTTCAACTAAGATGCATCTCTCAACACTAAATTGGTCTAACTATTATCCATGGATTTATCAGCCTATTTTGGGAAACACCATTTTTGGGGAATTGGGAATAAATTATCGGCTATTTGATGAAATTGGAAAAAATTTTAAAATGTTACTTAAATCCTGTATTCAGGGGTAATTCATTTAACATTTCAGCATGAACTCTAATTTGGGCAACCAAACGACAATTAAATATGATCCATCTTCATCATACAAGATCAATTATGAATAATAGACTAATGAAAGTAAATTGGACTTCAATGAGTGTAAAGCAGTTATACAACGTAGGGTTGTACATGTGTGTATGAGATTTCAATTTAGATCATATAGTATAGATCTGTTTCTGGAGATTATAAACCTCCTGCATAAATACTAAGTACATATTTTCTAAAAGTCCTCTTTTAATATGTATTAATGCATTGAAAATATATATTTCTATTTGAAATAATGCCCAAAGTCCTTACCATTCACTCAAAGATCAATTGAATAGGTGGAAATAACTTAATAAATCTATATAATTATACAATATCATCATTTTTAGAAAAACGGAGGAAGTTCGGATTAAAAGTTGGCGATGTTTTTACAGTGTTTTTAAACATGTGTTATGACTGTAGCTTTGCTAAATGAGTTAAATAGATGAAAATTACAGACAGTCTGACAATTTTACTTTGTGTTTTTTCAAGATAATTAAAAATAAAAGCATTGTTCACCAATTGGCAAAAAATACTGCCAAATTGGGAAAAACTGAACTCATTTTCAATTGGGCAATTGTACATGAGAAGGCACTGATAAATCCCTATTATCTATAGGTGTAACCGTGTCTGCTAGGTCGATCAGGGTTGGGCATACACTCTCCAATATTACGGTATGAATTTAGCCAATTGAGACATTGCAATTGGAGAAAGAGATCATGCATCCAAGATTTTATTCACTTTTCCATGCAGAAAAGTTCTTTAAGTGTATGTCATTGCTTTCAGCGAAGAATTACCTTGTTACACAGCTGTTACATGACAGAACCGCCATTTTTGGTCTGCACATGTGTTTATTTACGGTCACCTAAATGTTTGTAAAGGTCTCATATATTTATAAGCGCTTATTCGACTAAGATGCATTCTAAAATTTAAAACCCACCAGTTCAGCTGAGAAAAATCCGGAAAAATATGTCGGAAAAAGACATTATTTTTATTTTCATGATTGGTGAAAATTAGGGTCGGCGGAATCGTAAACCAAACGAAAAAAAAACTTTGGCCTTAGGATACCTTTAAGTTAATTGAATTGAGTCATCAGTACAAATCATCTTCTGTAACAATATACAACAACTGAGTCCGTTAGTAGGATTTAGTTAATGATTTCAAGGTTAAAATGAAGTATTTCTGCACATCTTTTATGTGCAATTTTACAGAAATGACAAATCTGTCCACAATATAAAATTGTAAAAATGTGCAAATAATTTTCATTCTCCCTTCATCTGACCATTTTGTGAAAAAAGTGAAACATTATTGAATTGAAGGAAGATAATTTTTATTTCTCTTTTGATTCTAGATGAACTATTTAAGTGACTAAAATACAGTCACTGTGTGTTCACTTCTGGCACAGTAATAAATAGCCTACTAAGTTGGACTAGAAGAGTATTTTTTATTTGGAATATGTTTTCCTATCCTCAGCCATATTAACAGTCATTTTACAGTGACCTTCACACTGGTGACCTTCAAAAGTCTAAAGTAAAGGTAAATCTTAATTTTTCTATTCATTTTAAGGAAGTGTTGCAAATGGCTTGAACATCAAAATACTGTGTAACACCTCAGGGGAGTGACCTAGTTTATCCAAACATTTCCTGCTGCAATGCAGAGTGCATAAACTCCAATGTCAATTTATTTATTTTCAGGTATTAGTAGAAATTCTCTTTAATGCAACTAATTTAATATAAACATTTACTTACTTCAATACTATAGCAAATTCTTACTTGAGTGGATCATTTTTGTACTCAATGGTCCCTGGGGGTAGGGTTGTGGGGGTCAGAGTGTTATTCATAGCTACAGTCACTCTATTAGGGCCATTTGTATTATATTTTTTTAATTCTGTTTCAAATGGCAGGTGGCCTCCAGAATGCTGCATCACCTCCAGCCCATTCACCCACTGCAGTGAAAACAGAAATTTGATCAATGTGAATTGTACATGGATTATTAAGATAGCACAATAATATGATTTTAAACTGCCAACATGCATGTTAATTTCATAAATAATGATATATAAACTCCAGTACTACTCAGTTTAAGAATTTTAAATATCCATCATTTAATACCATATTAAAGTTTATTGTTATACCTTTAAAAATTAGCTCCTATATAAATCTATCTAAAAAAATTATAACATTTCTAATGTTTTACTGAGCAGTCATAAAAAGATCAATGTTTGACCACAGAATGAGATATTGGACCTGTGGAAGAGATATTGGACTTCTTATGTCACACTGTGGGTGGGATCAGCAAAATCTTATTTGCATTTGTTAGTATTGAAGCCATCAAAAGATACATGGATAACGAAAAAAATAAGTAAATAAATAAATAAAAGGTATAACAAAACATTTATTGACTTTGTTCTTGGGCAAAATGCATTTTGTCGACCCCTCGAACCAAACTGTCTGCCTTTAGCCTAACGGCCTCAGGCAAACAGTTTGGTTCTTGGGTCCAACAAAATGCATGTTGCCCTCGAACACAGTTAATAAATGTATAAAGTTGATTGAATTTTCACATTTGAAGGTTATTTATTACCTTCTTATAAACTTACTACAATGGTGTTGTAATGTGCACTGTCAATTCGCAATACAATCCTCTTTGAGGTGAATTCTGGTGGGACGTAGAATTCGTTGTCATACCAAGCCCACCCCACAAAATCCCGTAGTTCCTTACTCTGGGTAATGTCATTGTAGCTGGCTGGGACTGGCATAGGTATAACAGGCCCACTCTGTAATAAATATATCCAACTTACTTTGTGAATTGATTTAGTTATATTGGTACATAGCTTACATTGGAAATTTTTTTTTATAAAACAAATGATGACGCCCGTCCCTTGTTGAAACCAGTCAACAAAATAAACTTACTGCTGCATTCTCACGAAGTGTTGGTGATCTGTTTTATATCTTTAAGTTTATCTTCATATTTTTTACAAGTTAAAACTATTTACTAAAATAGATTGAGTTGACTATAAATCATACAGATGCACTGATGCAAAAGTATCTAAAATATTCATTCAGTAAGTTTGAGAAGGTCTGGGATACCTTGGCTTGCTGGTGTATAAGATTGATCACTGTTATCTTGATCTTTTACATTTGAAGCATCAAGTAAAACAATATTCCATAATATGTAGATTTTCATTGTCCCATATTAAAAAAATCATTTTTGTCAATCATGTCTTAAACACATCATCTGGCATGTATATGTAGCATAAAATAATTCTCTCTTTAAAGAATTGGTTTGTTTATTACTTTGCTTTTGAAATAAATTCAGTTACAAAATGGCATGATTAAAAGAATAAGGTTTACTTAGGGCCTTCTTTTGGCCCTGTGAATTTCTGAAAAATCAAAACTGCTCAGTTTTAGTTGACCCTTTGGACCCATGGTGACTGCATATCTATCAAAAATGACACAATTTTTTGCTAGCCCATGTATTATGATGTCATGAATTGCGTCATTATTCTCAAATCCTGATAATTTCTTCAAAAATCGCAAAAAAATTAAGCTGTTTTTCAGTATTTTGCATTGACCCCAACCTCTGATCCAAAATGGCTGATTTAATATTATGAAAAATTACAATCCATATATTTTATTTTTTAGATTGAGGGGTTGGCTCATATTTAAATTCTTTGCTGAAGGTACTCAAATATATCCATTTTCTTCAAAATTCAAGAACAATGAAATTTCACAAAGCATGTTTTTCAATACTGTACCTGGACTCTCAAAAGGAAACTTTTTTTATAGGAAATGATTGATTGATTGTATGTTGTTTTATATCCAATTTGAGAATTTTTCACTCACACATAGACGTCACCATATACCGGTGAAGGGCTTCAATTTTAGACCTATACTCGGCACTCAGAGTCATTGAGCAGTGATGGTTCTTTATCGTGCCTACGCCTACCATGACATGAGACTTTGTTTTTTTTAAGGATCTCATCCAAAAGACCCACAACTTTTACTTCACGAGCGCTTGGCGAAGGAAACAGTCACTACCTATGTTCATGTCTTAGGTTTGATGTGTTGTGGCGAATGAGAATCAAACCCAGGCCTCCCGATCACAAAGTGAAAGCCCTATCACTAGGCTACTGCGACGGTCTTTTATAGGAAATAAAAGCACTAAGTCTCTACTTTATATTGATGTTTGAAATGGGACACTAGGACTTGGTCAGTTAACTGGTATATGGGCAGGGCCACTTTATGGATAACAAACCCAGCTCTTTTTGTGCATGTTTGAAGTTTGCCTAACACAGTATGTTTGAATATGTATCAAGAAGGGAGAAGACAATGAGAATTATAACCCCACCCCCACCCCCCAAAAATAAACAAGTGTACATGCTACCGAGTTTTCTGCATACATGAAATCATATCTTAAAAATAAATTTATAAAAAGAGAAACTATCGAGTGAGCTACATGTATGAACCTGTTGGAGCGGTCTTGAGTACCATTTTTCTGCGAATCCCTGGAACTTATTCTCCGATGAATCAATTCTGAAATTCCACATACCGTCTAAATTTTGGAAAACTGTCCGTGATATCGAATTTCGCGGATATAACATACCTGACATTGCACATAATATTTGTAAATAAACAACATGAGCAAGGAACGTTTGTTTCATGGGGGCGGCCATTTTCACAGGATAATACATCACATGATATGCCCACGTGACATACAAGGAATAGAATGAAGAAAGCCGTTTATGTCTTATTTGTTTCAACTCAAAGGAACATTAATAATTTTTATTTTATGATTAAGGTAATACTATTTCCACCCTCACAAATTTGTGGATTCAAAATTAAAAAAAACTGCATTTATTTTCAATGAATATTATAATTATAGTCTAAATTAATTAATAAACCTAAGAAATGTATTTTAGTCCCTTACCGGTGAAACCGGAGGGGACTATAGGTTTCCTCTGAGTCTGTCCGTCCGTCTGTCCGTCTGTCTGTCTGTCCGTCTGTCTGTCTGTCTGTCAGTCTGTCCCACTTGGTTTTCCGCACTTTTTTTCTAAACGTTTACAGATATTGAGCTGATTTTTGGTATGTGAGTGTATATTGATAAGTTACAGATCAAGTTTGAATTTCGTTCCGCTTCATTGATTTTTGAGGGAATTACGGCCCTTTTAATTTTCAAGGGTTTTCCGCACTTTTTGTCCAAACGCTTGCAGATATTGAGCTGATTTTTGGTATGTAAGTGTATCCTGATGAGTTACAAATTAAGTTTATACTACGTTCCGCTTCAATGATTTTTTTGACGGAATTTCAACATTTTAAATTTTTGATGGGAACCAGATTACACTTACCGGTAGGGGACTAGTATTGCTAATGCTTGTTGTTTTATGCTCTTTGTATTTGTTTGTTTGTTTGTTTGTTTGTTTTTTTTTGGGGGGGGGGTGTTTTTTTTTTTAAAGATCGAACACTATTCGTTATCTTCAGCCTTTCAACAAAAAATACTTTCAATTGACTTCACCTTGACCTCCTCTGACGTCATTTCCAGAAAATTGAATATTTTTTAAAGTTTTTGATATGCATGTATTCATTTTAAGAGATTTAAAAATACACTGAAAAAATGCTGGTTGAGAAACACAGTGTAATTATCATCTTTATGTATCTCCCTCTGATTACCGTGTAATTATCATCTACATGAATCTCCCGAGGATTACATGATTTAGTTCTAGTAAGACTTCTCACTCTCACTTTGAAAAGAAAAAAACTGTATTATGAATATCAAAGGAAACTACGAAGTTGTAGGATGTTGTACAAAATGTATTTATCGTTCAGTGACAATGTAAGTGGTTATAAAAAGATAATTTAACAAACACTTGCTGATAAATAAGAAGCAAGTCACCAGCAACTGTATATAATAAATAAAATGTAACTATGGATGATGGCAATTACACACATGGTTGTCACATGTGGGAATTTGATGATGTAGACAAGTGCAGTCATCTGCATGTGTACACTCGACGGCGCGACGTGGGTGATGGCAATAACATTGATGATGGTCGCATGTTGCAATTTGACCATGACCACATGTACAGTCATTTGCATGGACACATTCGTTCACTTGACGACGTGGGTGGTGGCAGTGACATCGGTGATTGTCACATGTAGCAATCTGGCCATTACCGCATGTACAGTCAGATGCATGGACACATTCGTTCACTTGACGACGTGGGTGGTGGCAGTGGCACTGGTGATTGTCACACGTGGCAATCTGGCCATTACCGCATGTACAGTCAGATGCATGGACGCATTCGTTCACTGCACGACGTGGATGATGGCAGTGGCATTGGTGATTGTCACACGTGGCAATTTGGTTACCACCACATGTACAGTCAGATGCATGAACACATTCGTTCACTGCACGACGTGGGTGATGGCAGTGGCATTGGTGATTGTCACACGTGGCAATTTGGTTACCACCACATGTACAGTCAGATGCATGAACACATTCGTTCACTGCACGCCGTGGGTGATGGCAGTGGCATTGGTGATTGTCACACGTAGCAATTTGGTTACCACCACATGTACAGTCAGATGCATGGACACATTCGTTCATGTTGTGACAGTGGCATGTGTTTTGATCGCAGTGTCCAACCATATTGGTACCACATACTTTATTACAGTCAGCGTCAGTGGAACACGCTGTATTTTGTTGGCTGACCACTAGTGACACTGAAGAAAATAGAACACAATTTAAAAAAAGGATTATCAATCGTTATATCTTAAAAAAAATATTTTTTAAAACTTGGATTAGATTGACAGATTGACGCTTATTTCTTTTTATCGAAAGAATCTTCGATTTTTGCCTTTGAAAAGTGAACACATTTCATAATTGTATTTTTGTTAATATGTTCAGAGGGCCCCGAGGAAGACTAGTGCATTGCACTAATCGGGTTACCGTCTTTAAATAAAGTATTATTATTATTATTATATTATTACTATTAGGCTAGCTTTACCTGAGAAAACATTACCCAAAGAAGATAACCCTGTCGTAAGCAGAACATGTAACGTTAGAACCATGTAATTTTGATGTTTTGAAAAATAATTTTCCATAGTAATCTAGAAAATAATGTGTATTTTTATGTACAGAACTTTTGGTAAACACTAATTTCAAACTGTATACATCGCAAAATGAGGAAAATATCTCTTCAGTGCCAGACTTACCTAAAGCCAAAGAAACTAAAGACGAGAAAGCTGCTCGCATTGTGCTTAATATTTCTGATGCCCACTAGTAAATATTAATCTGCTGACTGTTCTCTGTCTTTTTTATATAGGTAGTTAGGGATATAATTATCCTTGATCATGAAAGCCCGAGGACAGATGATAAGGACTAGGAGAATCATGATTTCTATTTACAATGAAGGTAATATCATCGTCCTTGCAAGATAGTCGCAAGACTATACGATATTTGGTCTGGATTATCGGTACTTGTGTCAGAGTACAGTATATCAACATCATGCTATAAAATTTTGTTTTGATATTTTAATTATTTTCAGATGACATGCTTTATGTTCTAAAATAATGTAATTTTTTAATCAGTTCAAATCAGTTTTGTATCTTTTTATGCCAAGTATTCCAAATATTTAAAGTAAGCCCAATCATCTTCATGCACATTTTCTTCTATGACGAAGACAAAGCAAGAGCACAATGTGAGTTTGAAATTCTTTCAAAAGCTAAACCATACGTATGCAGTATTTTATCTGTTTCACCAAATTTTAAATACATGTAAGATTTAATTTAAACAACAAGCTATTAATATTGAAATCATTTTTTTTTACCTGTAAATTGTTGATAGAAAAGATATATAATTGTGCATAATTAATATCAACAAAAACCTTCGCTTTTCTTTTTATTATCATGACTTATAAAGAATTTCACACGGAAATATAATTAAACAAGATGTGTTTGTGAAACACTATACCCCGATGGTAACACAATTCTGGAGTGGGGCGTAGACTACAGTGCAATAGTTATGGCCAATGTTAAAGTTTTTCAAATGTTGGCCAAAGGTCACAGTTGAGGTCACATCATCAAAAATTTCTGTACCAATGGAAAGGTCTTGTCATAATGAACACTCATGTCAAATATTAAAGCCTTACCCTTGACAGCGCAATAGTTATGGGCTTGGTTAAAGTTGACAACAGACAGACAGGACAAAAACAGTATACCCCCGGGATCTTTCGATCCAGGGGCATAAAAATTATTTTATCTACTACGAATTTCGGGACGCGTTCGATTGACACATCCTTGCACTTTCACAAAGTATCTTTATCTTTAATACTTAAGAAAAGTAGAGATTTTGTTGTGTATTAATGAAAAATATTAAAACTATAATCCAGAAAATTCAGAGACTCTGAGTAGAAAGCAAAACTAACTCACCAGTATTGTCAGTCCGTGCTCAGTGATGTGTGCAGAGTTTAAAAAATTGAACACACTCGGTGAAAGGTAAACATTAACAACAGAGCACGTGCCCTGTTTACCAAAACAGGTTACGTTTTTTCTTTTGTAAATTATTATCATTTTTTTATTTTATATATTTTTTTTAACTTTTGGACAGCGTTGATAAGAGTAACGAAAAACAAGTTAAAACAAGATGTGTTTGTGAAACACTGATGCCCCTGTATGGCAGCTTAAGGCGAAGGTTAAAGTTTCTCAAATGCAAGTCAAACTCAAAGGTCATTGTCAAGAGATCAAAATGTTGCCACCCAAAGATTGGACTTTTGTCAATGGATATACTGGTAAATATGAAAGCCAAAGCACCAACCATTCATTCGAAAGTTATGGTCAAGGTTAATGTTTTCTAAAAGTGGGTCAAACTCCAAGGTCAAGATCAAAGGGTTAAAATTAATGGTACGCAGGGGAAGACCTTGTCATACTAGTCATAAGAAATACACATGCAAAATATAAAAGCCCTAGCACCAACTGTTCAAAAGTTATGGCAAAGGTTAAAGTTTTTCAAAAGTAAATCAAACTTCAAGGTAAAAAGGTCAGAATTGTTGGTATCCAAAGGAAGGTCTTGTCACAAGGTATATACCTGTGAAATTTGAAAGTCCTAGTGCTAATTTTCAAAAGTCGTGGCTAAGGTTAAAGTTTTTTAAAAGTGGGTCAAATTCTAAGGTCAAGATCATAAGGTCAAAAATATTGACAGCCATGGAAAGGTCTTGTCACGATAAATACACACGTGAAATATGAAAGTCCTGGCACCAACTGCTCGGAAGTTATGGCCAAGGTTAAAGTTGGGTAAATTTTTGCAAAAGTGGACCAAACTCCAAGGTTAAGATCAAGAGGTCAAATATGTTGGTACCCAAAGTAAGGTCTTGTCACAAGAAATACACATGTGAAGAGCGCCAACCTATCAAAAGTTATGGGCAATGTTAACGTTTTTGCGGACAAACAGACAGACGGGCGGACAGGGCAAAAATTATGTACCCCCTAATCTTCCATTACCGGGGGGGGGGGGGGCATAAAAATAAGTATTTATCAAGTTGGTTCTTATACAAAAGAATGTATAAAGAATGTATGAATATTGAAATGTTTTTTATAAATATACAAAAGGCTAGGATTTAGAAACAAGGTTAATAAAATTTCAAGTTCCCTTATTTGATACTTTTCAACTATTTGACATGAAAAATATCTGGTTGAAGGAGATTGAAAAAAGAAACTTATTAAAGCCTAAGGGGGTGTGACTTCCACTAAACCTGACGGCATTTGCCAAGGTTTCTTACATCGGCTGTTTTCTTAACACTGTGCAAATTATCAACCTTCTTTAACAAGAAATGAAAAATGGTGCGTCGTCAAGACGGCCTAGGACGCTCACATAAAAGCACACCAGAGCAAAGGAATGTAACTAAACAGAGGAGAGATTCATTAAGGATGTGAGAACATTGTTTTCCTATTTGAAATCTTTTAGAAGCACTTCTAAAACGATGAACCGTTCGGAATATGGCGCTATATTTTCCAGATGAGTTTGGATCACCCTTTAATCAGATATCATACGCAAGAGGTTGTCTTGTCTTGCATGTCCATACATAGGACAGTCTTAGAAGAAATGTTCATTTTAGTCATTTGCTTCAGATTCACCACAAGCATTATTAGCATAGCTGTAGGAACGGGGGGGGGGGGGGTAATTTTGCCGATATACAGAATACTATAGAAAATATAGCTGCTATTTGCTTATGCCCCCTCAATAATAATGTCTGATGACCTTTTTTTGCTTGTCAAGAAATTTTGGTAGTGGATAGTGCCCTCCCAACTGAAAATGTGTAGTTGTGCCCCCTTGAAGTGAAATTGCTTCCTATGGGCCTGATTAGCGTTGTAATTCTACAGATATAAAGATGAAATACATTCAAGTAAGACTTTGCTCTTTGCAGGAACCGAAATAAAAATATTTATTAAATGATCAAGAATTTTGATGCTCTCTGAGTGGTCCAGACTCTCTTTCATGAGGTGTGAGTTCACCAGTAAATGAATTTATTTCCGGGAGGTTCATTCGGGTTTCACTCCTGACCAACCATAGCCTTACTTCATTTCAGCCCACATCAACGAAGTTTATGGGGTTATGTAATACCCTCGGAGTCGGTCCCAGGTTAGTTTTTGGAGCATATTTCTTTTCAAGTACTTCTATGCCCTATGTCAATCAGAGAGATCTAGGCTTTTTAACATCATAGAAAGCTGCTTTTTCAATAAAAATGGAATTCGTAAATTTACTTACATTGTCATTGGACCTTTGCAAAATTATTTTGTTGAAAACATTCCGATTGTACACACTAGTACTCCGATGTTGATGCTTGAGTTTCTGATTGATAATATGTATGTAGTTTTTGGAGATCAAGTCTTCCAACAAACCTTCGGAATTTCAAATGGGTACCAATTGCGCCCCGTTATTAGCAGACCTATTTTTGTATTCATATGAAGCAGAATTTATTCAAAAACTTCTTCATGAGAAGTCTCTTGCTGTGACCTTCAATTAAACATTTAGATGTATCGACGACGTTTTATCAAACAATATTAATTTTTTGAAAGGTATAGCCTTAAAAAAAGGAAAGTCGTGTGCTTTTGCACAATCCCTTGTAATTTTGAGACTATATCTTGCCTAATTCGTGTTTAATAAAAAAATGAAACAATTTCCAGGGTAAAGTTTTTCAAAAATGATAACAAAAAGCAAGTTACTTTGTCATATATATATATATTCTTTTTAATATATAAATTTCTCAATTAAGGAATAGATGTTGTGAGCATTAGTAACATTCTTAAACAAAAAAGTTCACTCTTGCATTAGACTATATTTCAAGTTGAATTTAACATCCTGCATTTCCTACAGATATTCCAAAACTGTTACTTCCAAGCTTTTGAATTATGAACAAATAAATGTTTTTGATGAATTTCATTGCTTGATTTTACAAAGGGATTACTTTTGTCCTTGATCAAACATGAGAACAAACAGCTTTGGTGAAATGTAAAGAGACGAACAAAAATCAAGCTC
The DNA here is from genome assembly GCF_033153115.1 of Saccostrea echinata. Classification (NCBI taxonomy): domain Eukaryota; kingdom Metazoa; phylum Mollusca; class Bivalvia; order Ostreida; family Ostreidae; genus Saccostrea; species Saccostrea echinata. The sequence continues at coordinate 54,157,471 of NW_026889803.1, read as the reverse complement.
AAAAGTCTATTGAAACAATACAAAGGATGAGCAGGGCCAACAAGGATCTCTGAAAACATAGTTGGGATCAGATGCCATTGAGGAGTAAGCATCCCCTGTCAATCAGTCACACCCGCCGTATACTCCTTGTCATGATAAGGTAAAGGGAAATTTCGTCGACAATTCTGTGTGAAAATAATGGCCTAACAATTTGTATGAAAGACCGTCAGCAAACATTCGGGTCAACGGCAGATTGTATTTACAAACAAAGTCATTGTATCGACCATAAAATTTGCAAATTGTCGACTTCAAACGAGATTGTTGATATTCTTGTATCATAAACTTATTTTTGAATAGCCTGCCTCCTTTTAGAAATTGGTCCTATGTATAACATGGTATTGCATATCGAATCAACTCTTTGTGATCGGGGTTCAATTCTTGTTTTCCGCGCCGCATCAAACCTAAGACATTAACATAAGTATTGACTGTTTCCCCACCAAGCACCCAAGATAAGAAGTGAAAGTCATGACTCTTTCGGTAGGGACTTTAAAAACCGAGGTCTCATGTCACGAAAGAGTACGATAGAGAACCCTCACTGCTCAATAACCCTGAGTGACATGCATAGGTCTAAATTTAAAGGCCTTCACGGTACTAGTTTATTGTGACTTCTCTATATGAAAAAGAAAAATTCTCAAATGGGACGTTAAACAACATACAATCATTCAATTGAATCAACTGGAAGACATAACCTTCATATACAGGTGATAATGGTATATTGCTACATGAAATATGGGGATAACGAACGGTATTCAAGCTCAAAGTTCATTAATACAAAACAAACCGGGATCTGAGCAAACACGGACCTCCAAAAACTTCAGAGGTGGGGTTAGGTGCCATGGAGAAGTGAGCATCCCCTGCCGACCGGTCTCACACACATTGTGCTCCTTGCCATGATCGGAAAATAACGGAAAAATCTGTCGACAATTCAGTGTGTAAATAATGGCCTAACAATAAGTATGGAAAACGTCAGTCAGCATGTGACTTAACCATAGATTGTATTTGCTGACAAGGTCATTGTATCATTGTATCATGACCATAAAACTTACGAAATGATGATTTTAAACGAGACTGTTGATATTCTTGTTTTATCAACTTGTTTGTCAATAACTTACATGTACCTCGATTTAGAAATTTTTCATACGTAGAGCATGCTCTTGCGTATCGAATCAACTGAGAGATATAAACCTCGTATGCAGGTGATTACTACATAAGTAAGGGAAGTTGACGATTGAAAATTGAAGTCATCACGTTTATCATAAAGCATTGTTCTTAGATTACCATTAACGTCTTTTTTTTCTAGTAAAATATCCAAATATGAAACAAACGTGTCAGACTCTGTTGTATCTTTTATTTCAAGCTCACTTGTTAGATTACGTATGACGTCTTTTTCTAGTAAAATATCCAAATATGAAACAAACGTGTCAGATTCTGTGGTATCTTTTATTTCAAGCTCACTTGTTAGATTACCTATGACGTCTTTTTCTAGTAAAATATCCAAATATGAAACAGACGTGTCAAACTCCGTGCTATCTTTTATTTCAAGCTCACTGGGATATACCGGTATCGTGTCGACATATGGATGGAAATAACTATTGTTAATTGATAATACGTTGTCTATATATCTAAATGTCGAGTTGAATGCCACAGCAAGAGATTTCTTTTTCTCATGTATAAGATTTTGAATAAATTCTGCTTCATATTAATTCAAAAATAGGGGAAGACAGAAAACTTGGTCTTCACTTTTATCATACAGTTGTCATTTTGCCCTTAATGTCTTACTGTAGTAAAACATCAACACGTGAAACAGACATGTCAGACTCTGTGGTTTCTTTCGAGTTCAGTTGGATATATCGAATTAACGTAGAAATAAACTGAATATTGTTTGATAAAACGTCGTCGATATAACTAAATGTGGAATAGAAGACCACAGCAAGGAACTTATTTTCATGTAAAAGTTTTTGAATAAAAATCTGCTTCATATGAATACAAAAACTAATAACGTTAATAACGGGGTACAATTAATACCATTGGAAATCCAATAGATGATCACCAAAAAACTATAGATATTGTCAATGGTAATATACAAAGGATTAACTAAATCAGCTGCAATGAATTTATATACAAAAAAGTAAAATCTCATCACCTTTCAAATCATTTGAATGTGATTTGAAGCAAAAACAAAACAGAAAATTTCGATAATTTAGGCCATCTTTAAAAAAATTGTTTGGTTGCCCTCTCCCGACCGACTGGCTAAAAATGGCCCGACTAAAAACTTTTTTTACCTCCAAAAAAGGAATTATGCATTCCGGAAAATGAATTTTGAAAATTCAGCATTAATGTTGAAATTTCTTTGAAAAAAAAAATTCTCACCTACCTACCGACTCAGTTTTATCATCCTGAGTCGGGAGAGGGCAAGCAAACATTTTTTAAAGTAGGCCTTATTAAGTTAGTTTATGATATTTGTGCTGAACATTGACTCTCTCTCTTTATATATATATATATATATATATATATATATATATATATATATATATATATATATATATATATATATATATATATATATATATAAGCACTAAAAACCAACAACACTGTATATCCTAAGTGTCGGATCTACTAAGTAGATACAAGGTCACGGATGGAAATTTATATAAAGCACTAAAAATGACCAACGACACGAACAATAATAATTGTCGATTATTATTGTTCGTGTCGTTGGTCATTTTTAGTGCTTTATATATATATATATATATATATATATATATATATATATATATATATATATATATATATATATATATATATATATATATATATATATATAATCCGATAAAAGTTTCAAGATTTTCTTTCTTTCTTTCTTTTTTTTTTTTTTTTTTTTTTTTTTTTTTTTTGAACGATGGTGTACAAAATAAATTTGGTTTATTTGATATTATCCTATAAGAATCTGCAATTTATGGCATTTCTGATGTCATTCCTGAAAGTAACATTGAAAAATGCATAAATAACAGGATTTGCAATGTTGTGGCTAAAATACAAATAATAAACAATTATGTTGGCGTCAATAACACGAATGGACATCAACCATGCTGGCAGGAAGGCGAGGATGAAAACAACAGTCACGACGAACAGAATTCCAGCAGTCTTTATGTTAGCCAATCGGAGTTTGTTTCTTACAGATCGCTTGCTTTCTGTGACGTAATTATTATTCATTATTCGTCGGCTGGTGTCATTTTCTACTGTTTCCATGGCTGTTAGTTTAGTTGTACATGTGTTTGTTATTGTGTGACTTGTCCGTCTGTCTGTTCCCTTGTTTGCGCGTTGACTTTTCCTGTATCTTCTTAATGTAATGGATTTGAAGATGAGAGCATATAGAACGGTAACAAACGCACATGATATCAAAAACAGTGATGCATAAAAGTTTTGATAATTCTTTATAAATTTTTCATCAAAATAGTCGTAAACCGGGATACAATATCCTTCATAAGCTAGTTTCATATCTGAAATATTATTCGAAACATTTCCTAGAAGATTAAGTTTATGAAGCTTTTCGTCGCCATGGGTGGTATTTTGAGATTCCATTACCATTCCATTATAAGAATACTGCTCATCACTACCAATTACAAAAGCAGTTACATTTTCTTTTGTCACAGTCGCCTCCGAAATTGGATAAACTCCGTGCGTAAGTGAAGGAATTACTCCTAGAGATAATGCAAAAATTAGAACTGCCACTATTATTTTCTTGGCCATCCTAATGTCTAAACACTGATTCCAAGGTCGGCAAATCTTGAAATATCGATCGAACGCGATCAGAACCATAATAAAAGCCGAAAATGGGATATTGGACGTAATAAGAAAAGTATATACCTTGCATTGTAAATCATTGTTTATTCTTTTCGCCATCACTTCGTAATAAATAGTAAGTGGAATAATTATCAAGCAGGTGAAAAAATCTGTGAGAGCTAATGCCAGAATAAAAATTGTTGTTGTTGATTTTTCTCTCTTTCTGGAAAAAATGTAAAAGACGAATCCATTTCCAACGGATCCGGCAAGACTGAAGGTGACGAGGTATCCAATGACAACCAGAATGTAAGGATAGTCGACGTGATTTTGAAGACTAACGTCACTAACTCCACCCATGATGTGATATTCCAATGATTTCAAATTTTAGATGAACTCATTAAAATTTTCTGTATTTTTTTCCAACTTCCTAAAATTAAAAAGAAAGGGAGTTATATGCCCGATTACAAAACTTTGTAGTGTAAAGATTATGGAAATCTAAATTGTTAAATACAAAATCAGAAAAAAAAAATCTCAGTTTTGAAATAAACATTCGATATTATGAAGAAGTGAGGTTACATCAGTCAGTGATACATATTTTTACTTACATTTTTAAAGAAAAGTCGAGCAATGTTTTCTCATTGTACTTATTCTCCAAAGAAATTGTCTAATCTGAGTATATTGCTACTTGTACGTGTGATTGTAATAATATACAAAGAAAATTATTTGAAAATTAAAACATAGATTTCTCATATTTCATATTGTCTTGCACTATAAAGGCGTATAATTATGGGATCATGACCAATGTATCTGCATTATAACAGATTTCCGTGTGAATTTTATGAGAATTATGTTTGGTTGGTCACATTGTAATTAAAAGGGATTTTCTGTGAACACCATTAGCTACAGAGAAGATGAATATGAATAAACAAATCATTGTTTAATTTTCAAATTAACTTTTCATAACTTGGTGAGTACATGAAGTTCAGCAGAAAGTTACAGCAATGTATAGATAGAATCTATTCTTATAACGAATTGCATTGTCCAGTTCAGATTTTTAACCTGGATCAAAATTTTGTAAATTTTCTACAGAAAGATAATTTCTAAATCTCACATGTGAATTCATCTTCTTGTAAAAAGTTACTTTAATGTTTCAGCAAGATTACTTTGGTTTGAATTCTGAAATATCTTTTAGATTTTCTGCGTCATTTCGATTCTCTGAATGTAATTATTTAAAGTAGTCATTGAAGCATGATTTGCTCAATTTCTTGAAATATACTTCTTTTTTTTATTTATGTATGAAACATGTATGCATAACATCACATTGTGTATTTTACCCTCCTAACCAACTACAATTTTATTTATTTATTTATTTGTTTATTTATTAATTCCTTGTTTTAAATTTTTTATGGAGTTCCACAAAGGACAGCGAGTTGCTCACTACTAACTACTTATAGACGATCTTTACGCATTGAATGATCATTAACAAATTGAGTATTGCGCGTTATTAAAAATTGCTTGAAATGAATTTATATCGTTTATACTGTAAATATCTTTAACAGTTATTATTGTAAGAAAAGGTTGCGAATGTACAAAATGTGTGAAGATCAAAACACTAAATTGAGTCTTGACTGTTATCGAATGCTAACAAAGTCTAGTCTGACGGAGAAGAAAATCTCCATGTTCACAAAGCTTAATTTGTGGGATTTTTTTTCTTTCTAGCTTCTTAGCTCCAAAATATACAGGGGAAAATGCCGAGGGCCTTCCATTCTCGTCGTTCTTCGGACATATTACTGATATTAGCCGGGTCATTTTGGTCCTTTATACTTCCGAGTGTCCTAATATTGCGGAATAATACGTGATGTCCACGATTCACTAATGAAAAAGTCAATCAAGATGCTTTGATTTGAGAGTTTCACGTAAATGATTGAGAGATCAAATCGAGATTGAGAAACAAATTTATTTCTGTTCAAGGATCGACTTCTTTGTCATTATAAAACTTCATTACACTTAAAGACCAGTTAAAGTTATTAAATATTTTAAATAAGATATCGTAAATGGACTTGTAAAGTTGACGACATCAGAAAATTTATTTTTTAGTTTGCCATTAATGTTTTGTTTTGTTTTGTTTTATTCTAACAAAACATCCAAATATATCAAACATATGTCTAGCTTTGTGTTGTCTTTTATTTCGAGTTCATATATATATATATATATATATATATATATATATATATATATATATATATATATATATATATATATATATATATATATATATATATTGAGTATAGTTCTAGGGACAACATTTACACTTGGGTGTTAAGTTTAGCATCAGAATCATCATATTGATAAACAAATTATAAACAAATTATTCCGTTGTCTTCCAGCATCGATCTGTCAGTGGTCTCAGTAGAAATGGTAATGCTATCTCCTTCTTTCCTTCTGAGAACGATCCTTATCTTAAATACATGTATTCATTGAAATACACTACACCACAACAGTAAATGAGTATAACTGCAACTTTAATACTATGGATTAAAGAAAAATTACAACTGAAAATATGACTACCTTTAAGACAAAATGTAAATAAAACTAAAAAAAAGTTCCTTCAAGGGTTCTTTGACCGAGGAGGAAATTACATTCACAGTTATAGAAAACATTGTCTTTAATCACCAACACATGTATAATGGTGTTTATCATAAAAACTCAAACATGACAGGTGAGAAATCATCTATATGCAGTGGATTGTTTTGAAATTTTGTTTTGCTGTAAAATAAAACGTATTCAATACACGCAGGCAAGTAATCTTTCAATAAAACATGTCTTCCGATCTTAATCTTAAACAGAACAGTGATAAGATGACAAAACGACAACAAACATTTCTTATGTCGCGATTTTACCTGTAAATCTTTATGAAATAGGAGTTTTTGATTTCATAATAAAACACCATCCATAACAAAAAAAAAATCTGGACAAGCATGGCGTGTCAATTAATTCTAGCTTGTTTCTTTTAGTTGTAAAAAAGATTCCCGATGGATCTAGTCCTTTTATTTACACACCCAACCAGACTGCTCCCTGGCTTCCATAATTACATGTAGCAAAAACCCAGGGAAGCAATTTCTTAATACTTGTCCGAGGATATCAGTATGAACAAAAAGACACTCAAACAGATTGTTTTCTCCTTTAAATACATTGAAAAAAAGGATCTGTTTGTGAAACACTGATGCCCCAGTGTGACAGGTTTTGACGAAGGTTGAAGTTTCTCAAATGCAAGTCAAACTCCAAGGTTAAAGGATGAAAAATGCTGTTACCCAAAGAAAGCGCTTTTCCTCAATGAATATACCTGTGAAATATGCAAGTCCAAGCACTAGCCATAAAATAGTTAAGGCCAAGGTTAAAGTTTTTATATGTGGATCGAAATCCAAGATCAAGGTCAAAATAAGGGTGCCAATGGGAAGGCATTGTCATAAGAAATAAACATGTGAAATATTAAAGCCCTATCACCAACTGTTCAAAAGTTATGGCCAAGATTAAAGTTTTTCAAAAGTGGGTCAAACTCAAAAGTCAAGGTCCAAAGGTCAAATATATTTATATCCATGAAAAGGTCTTATCACAATGAAAATACATGTGAAGTATGAAAGCCTTAGCACCAATTGTTCAAAAGTTATGGCCAAGGTTAAAGTTGGGTAAATTCTTGCAATATTGGGTCAAACTCCAAGGTCAAGAGATCAACTATTGTGGTACCCAAAGAAAGGCCTTGTCACAATGAATACACATATAAAATGAGAGCCATAGCTCCAACCAATCAAAACATTTATTAAAAAGTCAGGTCGTTTTGGTTGATGCAATAAATACTTTTTGCAAATTCTATACAGCTTGTGTATTGTATAATGTTTCTCTGCTTATTATCCCTTTCTGTGTTTTATTCATTTTAAGCTGAAACCCATATATGTAAATATGTTTGGTATAATTCATATGTAGGGAGAGGGCGTATTAAGTTTGAAGAACTTTTGCCCAATCCCAGTTGTAAAGTTTATAGACAATAAAATATGTTCAAACTAACCAATCAAAAGTTATGGGCAAGGTTAAAGTTTTTGCGGACAAACAGATAAAACTATATACCCTCAAATCTTTGATTACGGGGGCATAAAAATACACGTGCTATATACTACATATACTACATGCAGAAGATTAAGAAAATTACATGTCAACGACCCTTATATTATTTATCTAAGGTCTAATAAGAATTAATCTTTGCATCTATTGCGTCTGATTGTAATAATAATGAAAACTTCTGATCAATGACCTCTAGAACCCTGACCTTACGTACATCTGTAAGTAAAATTTATAACATTATAACCATACAGACAATCCTTCTAATCCTTTATTGGACCGCAATCGAGTCTGTTAGAGGTATTATCGTATATTTTTAATATATTGTATAAGTGAAATGTCTTGTGAGTCAGATAAAAAAAAATCATCCTGAAATTTAAGACTTTTTATCAATTTTCATATTGAACGAAAGAACAATGTATAATTTAAAAAGAGAGAGTAAAAGTAACAAACCAATCTTCAATAGATTTCATCACTTCGGTTTTAATGCATGCACTAAATGTGGCAAGATGACTTGGTTCAAAAAACATATTTGTACACCTCATCGCTATCTTTTCTGGTGCCTAGCGAAAAACCAGTCAATTAATTTTGACCTTCACGGGATTTGTTTTTGATTTGAATCTGGACTAAAGATTCTCGCTTGACAAGGTTTGACTGTACAACCATATCAATTCAAACAAGCTCCATATTTTTCCAAATAGAATAAACCAGAAAAATTACTCAACAAAAACTCCACTTAACAAATGATATCAAATAAACCCTCGAAAAGGTACTGGTTTTATTTTTGTAATCGTCTAGTCGTGTCAAAAGAAATAGGTAGTGGAACATGTCGAGATTTGCTTTTTTAAGTATTTGGGAAGATTTTTAACAATATCTAAACTAGTGAACCTGTCTTTGTCAACAATGATTGACATTAATACACTAATTAAAATCTGCACTTCATCTGCCTCCATCAATCTGATAGAACGCTGTAAGAACTTGATTACTACGTGTCCCTCATCTCCGAGAGTTATAAGATGCTTATTTCATCTTCTGGCCCAATCGAACGGAATAAATCAGAGTTAGTGCCCTACCTCTACTCCTTCAGGATTCCAGTCCGGCTTTATTAATGGGTCTTTCTACACGTTTTAAGAAAATTAATGGTAATTGAACATACTTAATAAGAATATGTCCTGTCGGGGAAAATATCTCTCAATTTAATTATGACCCATAGGCACATTTTACAGTCACTAAACGTGAGGTAAATTGCATGCCCATCTAAATATCTGTTATTTAAGAACGTGGTAGCTTTCCATTTATAAAGACTTGAAAAACCATAAAAACTAAATGGTGAGTTTTTTCATTTCAGTGGTAAAATTAATGTTATGAACTGTTAAGAACAAATGCCTTGGTTTTGTAAGTTTTAATTACAATAAGACGAAAAGGATTGGTTTTCATGACAATTCTTCAGTCTTTATTTGGGGTTCACTCAGGAATATCCCAGAGAGTCGATGCGAGGCAAAAAATATCAGGAGTTGAGAAATGGACAATAGATTTTACAAGGTTTTCAACAGAAAATGATTAATTATTTTACAGTATGTAAAGTTTCCTGGATAGACCTTTTCAAGATGTGTGCAACAACAACACTTTAACTGAGGTAAAACAACATACATGTATATGTATTAAAGACCGCCATCCAAAAGAAATCAAAAGTTTAAAGCCCGAGATAATAAGCAACGCCCTCAGATTTACCTGATCGACGCTCGTGGTGACCATCATTTTAACTTTCGGTCTTTTGATGTTTACTGCATATATAACAATGCGATAAAGAAGCCGTAAAGATGCGAAATAAAATTAGCTTGATTATAATTATCTGTAGTACAAACACATGAAAAAAAAATCATAATGATTCAGTAGCATAAGTCATGTTTATTTTTAACCGTACGGTTTTCTTAGGTAAGGGGAGGGGCCTAATTTTACTTGCGAGCGTGGTACAGTACCTCGAGGCATTGACGGTCGTGCAGACCGTGCAGAGCGCTAATCCCTTTACCCAAACAGTACATGTATAAACAGGAAGTCCATGAGTATTACCTGTATAGCTTGTTTGGCCTACATTTCATCGGGAGAAAAAATTATTATATCTTCTCATCGATAAAAAATATTAATTGCAATAACTAATATTTGAAAAATTACATAATTTCATAGTTATAACTACATGTAAGTATTTTTGTCACCTATGTACTAATCATATTGTACTTTGACCGTTCACGGTAGCTCTCTCGGTAAAGCGCTCGCTCCTTGATCGGGAAGTCGTGAGTTCGAATCTCGGCCGCGACTGACCTAAGTCGATCAAAAATGGGTAGCAACTGTTCCTTCGCCATGCGCTCGGCACTTTGAAGTGAAAGTTGCGGATCCTTCGGATGAGACCTTAAAAACCGAGGCCCCATGTCACGGCAGGCGTTGGTACGATAAAGATCCCTCACTGCTCAATGGCCCTGAGTGCCGAATAAAGGTCAAAAATTGAAGCCCTTCATCGGTATATGGTGACCTCTATATATGAGTGAAAAATTCTCGAATGGGACGTAAAACAACATACAATCAATCAATCAATCATATTGTACTTTGAATCGATTGATTGATTGATTGTATGTTGTTTAACGTCCCATTCAAGAATTTTTCACTCATATATAGACGTCACCGTATGCTGGTGAAGGGCCTCAAATTTAGACCTATACCGCACTCAGGGCCATTTGAGCAGTGAGGGTTCTTTGTCGTGCAAACGCCTACCGTGACAAGGGACCTCGGTTTTTAAGGTCTCATCCGAAGGGCCCGTGACTTTCACTTCCAGTGCCGGGCGCTTGACTACATATGTTTACGTTTGAGATTAGACGCGGCGCAGCGAACGAGAATCGAACCCGTGCCTCTCAATCACGAAGCGAGTGCCCTACCACTAGCTAGGCTACCGTGGCCGGTACTTTGAATCGAAATTTAATTATCAAAAAAAATTATTTAACATATAAAGCATGATTTGTCACTGAATCATTATGAATTTTTTTTTCATGTATTTGTACTACAGATAATTATAATCAAGCTATTTTTTCGCATCTATACTGTTTCTTTATCGCACTGTTATATATGCAGTAAACATCAAAAGACCGAAAGCTAATATGATGGTCACCACGACCGTCAAACAAGGTGTACCAGTTATAAACAGGGACCCGTAGCTAAATGTCACTGATTTTCAAGCACCCAATGATGAACCTTAATTCACTTGATTGACGGGGGTATACAGTCAGGTTACGGAAGGGTATTAGTGCCACTTGGACACTTCTTTATTTTTCATCTTCCACACTTTAATGTGTAAATTTTACACATTAATTTGTAAATTTTACACATTAATCTGTAAAATTTGCACTTTAATCTGCAAAATTTACACTTTAGTCTGTAAATTTTACACATTAATCTGTAAAATGTACACTTTAATGTGTAAAATTTACACTTTAATTTGTAAATGTTACACTTTAAACTATAAATTTTACACTTTAATCTGTAAATTGTACACTTTAATCTGTAAAATATACATTTTAATCTGTAAATTTTACAGATTAAAGTGTAGAAATTAAAAAATAAAAAGTGTCAAAATGGCACTAATACGCTTCCGTAATAGGTTAATCCGAGGGCGGTGCTTATTATATCGGGCTTTAAGAAAATTGCAGAAACAACACATTTTTTTCAGTTCGTAAAATTGGGGAACTCAGTATTGCTTAATATTTAATTCTCCCAGAATATGTTTGTATTGAAAAGAATTATATATATATATATATATATATATATATATATATATATATATATATATATATATATATATATATATATATATATATATATATATATATATATATATATATATATTTAACACGCATATATACGTGTTAAAATACTGACCCACTTTATATTCAAGGTACAGGTTCATAACTAAATTCTCGTCCTTTTTTAATAAAAATACTCATTGGCCAATTTATAAACATGATTTTATTGGCACAGTTTGTTATGTTCATAGCCACGAAAAAAAAATTAAAATAGTAAAGGATACTTCCTATTAACTTAAGAAAAAATGTAGGATTCTATGTAAAGTGAAGTAGAGGCCAATGCTGTCACCTAAAGTAGATCCAAGTTTAAAAGTTTGCTATTGAAAATGAAACATTTTTGTTGTCAACTGAGATTTTTTAATTCTGAAAATGATATGTTACTCACATTTTCAATTACAATATCCCAATTCAATATCATTGATAAGAAATCCATTGCTCTGCACCCTGGGTAGAAATACAGTGTTCAGTATTTAGTAAATTATTTTGGCGAAGTAAAGTAAAATCCATTGTGAATCAAAGTGTCAAAGTTTCAAAAGATCATTGTGGTAAATTCAGATATTGAACTATCAAGTATAATTTTAAAAAAGATCATTGAAGTGATGCAATGGCTATATTGGAACTAACACTTGTTTCACATTAATCATCATCTATGAAATAAGTGTTAGACTCTCTAAAGTTGATATACGAGAAAATGGTCTCAGTTAAGATGGAAAGATATAAAATGCACGTTCTTTTTTGTGACTGAACCTCAAAAAAAAATCGAAAGGACATGAAACAGTGTATCAAACGGTATGTTACAGACTGACTTTGAAGGGGAAAAAATGCTACAGAACCTGATGACGTCATCGTAATTGTCTGAGTGAAAACTGCCTTTTTCTTTCCTTATCACCATTTCATTTATCTATCAACGTTTTCTTCAGTGGTGGGGGGGGGGGGGATTCGCATAATTTGTTAGTGAAATTTCCCATCTCGAATCTTCACTTCAATATATCATCTGTCAAAGATGGCGGTGAGGAAATTATTGACATTCACTTCGACTCCATATGAGAAAGAGATCAATTCATGAATATTCATCAGAATTTTATCAAGAACAAATAATGTTTAAAAATGCAAAATTTCTAGTAAATAACATCATTAGATTATAAACTTGCCTATGTTTATTGACTTCGAGGTTTCTGTAGAATATTATCGCTAAGTAGGTCATTTTATTGGTACTTCAGTGTTGGACTGTTTTCTCACATTGAAACGACTGGAAAGCGTTAATTCTTCTTTTTCTGACATTATTTGTTAACATTCCAGGAACCTATTGAACTTGCACAAATTCTCTCAATCCTAAAAACTCTGTTAAACTAGAGTGCGTTGCTAACCTAAATTCAAGTTGCCATGAAATGTCTCTTGCAGTCTAACGCGCATTATGCTGTACCGACTTTTAAAACCACTGTCGTTAGTTTTCCATAATTGATGGCCGACCAGCTTCTTCGCTTTCACACTGGTTAAATATTTTGTCAGAAAAAATTATACCAACGATAAACTAAAGTCCTAGATACGTTTAGTCAGGACAGTCCTCAACTCTGCACAAAATTAAATGTATGCCAGCTGCCTTGCCTTCAAGTTTAAATTCATATTGCCATCACAGTGAGATTTCAATAACCTGATGATTTTATTTTTAATCGAAAATCTATCAACTTACACAAAATAAAGTCAAAATAAAATTGAAATATAGTATATAATCCGAATAATTTTCCTATTTTCCCTGGGTCCACCAGAACTTCGTACTTAGTTGTTATAATGTAAGGGTTTATTATGTACATGTAAATGAAAAATTCAAATACGAGATATATATGATATAATATATAACGTAGATATAATTTTGAAATACTTCCTGTTTTTATATTATATGTTTTTTTAAGTAAAAGATTTTTCAACAAAATATATTATATCATAGTATATTAGAAAGAAAAAAAATCAGAATATCTCAATAGCTTCCGAACAGCCCTTGTATATGGTATGTCAAACTTTACAATATTCTTTTTTTCATTTGTGTTCTTTATATATTTTCCATTTGTATTCTATATAAAATATTTGTTTTATTATTTTAAATACATGTTTAATCATTTTGTTGACCAAAAAATGTTATGTATATGAAATTTACTGTCTCATTTTCATTTAAAAATAAACAATTGAAAATCGAACATATTGTATAATGATACTGACCTTCAACTTTTGATCTCCACATTGATATGAAGTTTGTAATGAAATATGTAGATAATATAAAAAATAAAAATCAAGCCCAAAAGCCCAATTAATACAATTTGTGAGCAGAGCAAACACGGACCTCTAAATATTAATTAGAGATGGAAATCGGTGCCTTACTGATTTTATCTTCTTTGCAAATTACCTGATGATACTCATTTCAAGAAATTCTATCTTTCATATACCATTTTCAATCTAAAGTAGTGACCTTGACCTTGGAAATCGAAAGGTATCATCCTTATGACCTAAGCACTTAGTTAGTATAAAACCACAACACCAGATACTGTCAGGAAATGAATTTTTCATGCACTTGCCATGATGACTTTGACTATGACCTAAGAAAAACTGTGCGGATTTTTCTTACATGATTTGCTCCGTATTATACTTCTTAAATACGAACTCAGTAGAGTGATGCATTCATGTGCTATCATCCAGAAATCAATGAGAAACAGGCCAGGACATGCAATATCTCGCGACTTTCTAAGATGGTGGATGTGGTCTTTATTTTCCGGAAGACTGATATAGCTAAAACTGTTCGAGTTCAATTTTAAAGTGGAAGGACCAACTTAGCTTTTAGTTATAAATTATTTAACATGCAAGACTTTCATTCTACTATATTTTTTTTTTTCTTACATTTACTAACCGATTGATTAGTATTTAAGTATTGATAATTTATTGGAAGGGGAAACATCTTTATAAAAGATTTTAGAGTAACGGACAAGGGGTGTTATCCTCTCTCAATCTATTATATAATGTACAATAATTAAAATCGTGATTATTTTAACTTATAAGTGACATTTTCTTTGATAAATAGAAGCATGTCCCTTTTTTCCATTGATCATTTGTGCCAAAATTGAATGAAGTAAGTCCAGTAGTTCTGGAGAAGTTGAAAATGTGAAACGTTTACAGACGACACCTGACAGACAGATGGACGCCACAGTTCAGTAGAGCTTTTGGCTGAGGTGAGCTAAAACTACCGCTGAGATAATATCACCGCCCTTTTAGCACTCTATATATGCATTGTAAATATCACCGCCCTTTTAGCACTCTATATATGCATTGTAAATCGGTTAATTAATACCAAGGAATGCTATCGTGATCCCTGACATTTTCAAATACCGATACATCGGAGTAGTTTTCACTACCTGGCTTTTTGTTATATTTATTGATGAGGCATTTTGAAGACTAGTACGGTGTATTTGATTGTCTAAAAACCAAAATGTCTCGGGTAATTTGTGATTTGAAGCATCATTGACCGAAATATTTGAAGGATATAATATTTCTGTTGACAATTATCAGGGCATTATCATCTCTCACTCTAACGGCATTCGTTGTCTGTTTTTCATTGACTAATATACAATATGTGTCATTCATCACTAATTTTTAACAGTAAAGGAAAGTCTGACATTTATATTTAAACATTGATTAAAAACATGTACATGTAAGTCACATGACCCCCCCCCCCCCGCCTGAATTTTTTTTCACCGTACACGTAAACTTTTTAAAGTGACCTTGAACTTACAATGACCATGGTTTAAGAATTTGAGACGCCCTGGTCATGTTTATTTCTGCAAAGTAGGAATTTCAAATGTTTCTCCATTAGAAAGGTATAGACCAGATATGATTTTACTCTTTTCTCTTCCAGTGTCCTTGAACTTGCCAAAATTATGTTGGGTCAATGTTATATGACTTATGACATACGTATTCCCAGGTCACGTACAATCTTTGAATTATCAACTTTTTTATAATTATCAATGAAAGAGTGCGAACTGGATACGAATTTTACTTTTTTCAGTCTGTCAGTGACCTTGAACTTGCCCAAATGACCTAGGTTTAAGGTCAAGATATATTTTTTTTTCATATAAACAATATTTATGTGAAGCAGAAACTTCAAAAGTTTCTTAAGTAACCTTGAACTTAACCAATTGACCTTAAGTCAAATCATGAAATACCTTTAGGACGTCAGCAATCTTTCTGTCAAGTTCCGATCCAGGCACATTAGACACTTTTTCTCCAAATGGCACTGAACTTGCACAAATGACATTGAGTCATTTATGTAAAGTGTGAACTTCCAATTTTTCTCCATCAGAAAGTTATATACCGCACACAAATTTTACACTTTTCTGCCAGATACCTTAAACTTTCCAAAATGACCTTTGTTTAAAGTCATGACACACCCTCGATTTGTGTCAGTGATGAGTTTTCTATATATCCGGACCATTACAAAGTTATGGCCCAGACACGATTGTACGGACAGCACGACAGACGGACAGACGTTTTCAAGGGGAGGGGGTATAATCATATTCGACTTAATTCCTTTCAATAATGCATATACTAGGTGGGTGCCTTGTGAAAATGCATTTGTAGTTATAGTAATGTGAGTTATTTTAACAATAATCACTTCGCACTTAAATCTCTTTAAATTTGTTTTACCGCATCAAGCTTCAGGGATATTTTTGTGAGTTTACTTTAGCTCTTTAACATGTTGTATTTCTAAACAATCTGTAGAAATAACAGCTGTGTTTTTCTGTTCGTGTGTGATCTTTTTCAGCAATAACTATTCAGTGCACTATTAGAAGTTATGTCGGGTTTAAAGAAAAAACATTAGAAGTTATGTCGGGTTTTAAGAAAAATCATGAAGCAAATAAAGTTTTATTTATCTGAAAAAAGTGAAACATCGTAAAATATTTAAGAAATATTTTGTATGTGGACAAAGTAGTCATTTTTCTCGTAAATACTAAGCATACACTTTTAAAACACTATGAAGCAGGTTAAAAATTTAAAAAAAAATCAATTTCTGGTCCACTGGTTTTGTGGGTTTTTTTTTAAATTTTATTATTATCTAATTTTGGTGTAAAAAACCAAGTTAAACATCGGGGGGGGGGGGGGGGGCTTGAAATGGTCTAGCTGTTCATGTACAATAGATGTTATCATAAAATGACTTGTCATACCATTCTGGTTTTATATGAGTATGATTTAATTTAAGATAACGTAATGGGATAATCTACATTTACCTGAACGGACTCAGGTTTACTCCAATCATATCGATCTTCTGGGACCTTTCCGCTTGTCGGAAAGCCCGAGAAGTTGCGACTGAGGTTTTGTCCTCTTGCAATGGCGTGGAATGGCCGTGAGACAGTGACATCACAGTAGTAAGGTTTTTTCCACTTTTAAAGACAGCGATAATTTTGTTTTGCTTAGATCGTGTTAAAACCCAGAATAGTTTTTATTGCACAATGCATGCATAACCCGACAAAACTATAGAAATGTTTACACATTTTTAATGTAAAAGATTGGTCTTGTACTATAAAAATAGTCATTTACAATGACGGATTACAGTTAAAGCTAGTATCGACCAAGACATTAAATAAACTGAAATGAGAATATCGTATGTTTTCTTACTTAATGGCATTTCAAAATCTCAGTTTATGACAATCTATGCAGATGCAGAGGGAAGGAAAGATGCTGAGACATTAACCACAGTCGATACAGTCTATCGAGTTCTACCGTTTTATGAATGGTTTCTGCGTCGAACTTCGATATATTAGAAATTGATAGCATTTGTCCACGAAGGTGATATATTGAACAAGGACAGCGCATGAATTTCACAACACCCGATGGGTTACACGTCAATTGTATAATGATTACATTAAAATACGAGATTGGAAGAGTAGATACACAATTCAGATGATGTTCTTGTAAAACGTGCTTTCTTAATTGTCTCCTGGAATGGGGTGAATCGCATATATTTTTTTAAAATTTTGATCACATTGGAATTTTCATCTATTTGTCTCTTTTTATATCGTGAAATGACTTCAGCTTTCAGATTAGTTAGATTAAGTAAAACTTAAAATCTTTTTTTTTTACCCCCCCCCCCCTTTTTTTATATTACGCAACAGAAAAGTTAATATTTGAAAAGCATTTTCATCTTTAAAATTCCTTGTTGATTGTGCAAGAGCGCAAGCTGCACTTTTAGGAGACCCCTAATTGTTATGCACGTGCGTTGCCGTACATGTTCACGTATTACGTACACCTGCGGAGTTTTAAATCATCATTTGTTTTTCTTTCTTATTACTGGATTCGTGAAAATTCGTAAGTATGTATTAAAATGGAAACTATTTCCTATTATATGCTATATGCATTATATTACTAATTAATATGTATAAAAATATCAAATGTAATGCATATTTATTCAGTGTATATATTTTTCTTGAGAACAGAACAAGAAATAAACCTTTTTTTTCGGTGAAAGTTATGCATACAATTGGACAGCTTAAATGAGTATTGCAAGATGAATTTTTTAAGGAAAAAAGCTTATTAATTGATATTTACATTGCCTAAGAGGGAAAATTCTCCTCCTGAAATTCTTGATAAGTTATGGCACAATAATTGATTCTGAGTTAATTAATCAATATATATTTCATCTCCTGCTGACACGCATTGCCCAGTGGTGTAGACTTGTATGTACTGGTACATATGTATTAGAAACAATTTTACGAAAGTTCTATGAACCTGAAAATTTTACCTATGTAGAGTTAGTGTATTAACATTCAAATGATGTCTTTAGGGACGAAAAGAA
The DNA here is from genome assembly GCF_033153115.1 of Saccostrea echinata. NCBI lineage: Eukaryota > Metazoa > Mollusca > Bivalvia > Ostreida > Ostreidae > Saccostrea > Saccostrea echinata. Next base: position 54,138,856 of record NW_026889803.1, on the reverse strand, counting down.
AAGTTGGCAGATTTTTTTTTAAACTTTATAAAGTCAACGAGAAAAAGCTATATTAAAAATATAATATTCAGCTTGTGGGTTATGCTAATTACTTAATGATTTAATTTTAAATTTAAGAAAAAAATATGAAAAATTTATATTTGAAAAGGAAACGTTCAGAAAATCCATTTAGGAATCAAAATGACATTAGTAAACAAAACTAATCAATTTATAAATTTATTCATATTTTATTATTATTTTATTTACAAGAAAAAGAAAAAAAAGACATATTATAATCTTATGATTCCCATATATTTAAATAGAACAAACTGTAGGATCATACAGGCTTTATTTCTCAATACAGATAGAACTGCATTTCTTATTAATATACTACTAGCTTGTCATGTTGATGTTAGAAACTGGCAAAATAAGTAAACAGGTAACGTACAAAATGATAAGAAATAAGTAGATTTATATGTAACAACGTGATGCTTACCTGAACATGAGTTTTTTGCCCTGGAACTGGAGACAGCAAAAGAAATATTGATCTTTAAAAGAGAGTTATATATGAAGCACTTAGACGTGTTTCAATGAGCACCGTTTTTGATTGGCTGCATGGTATTGCTGGGGAAATTCTGATCTTATATAACTTTATACATTGTTCGTGGATTACCATGGAGCAGATATTAACCTTATGAAAGATATACATGTATATATATATATATAGAGAGAGAGAGAGTTCAACCCGGGTTGTGGCGGTAGTGGGTATCCTTATATAATGAATTTGTGTTTTCTATATCAATATTTCTTCACTTAGGGGCAGTTCGGGCAGCTATGTTAGAGGAGTTCGTTATAAAATGCTTTAATATAATAAAAATAATATCTGTACAATGGGTATCGGTAACGATCCTCTAATAAAACATGTTCAAATAACTGTATCTCACTTCTATTCTCAAGCAGCGCCGCGAGAATTCCATCGCCCTCGAAAGCAAGTTTTACAACTTGCCTCATTGGTCGAGCGGTCTAGCACGCTGCTCCTGCACCGCTAGAAGACAGGTTCTGCAGGTCGCGAGTTCAACCCCGGGTTGGGGCGGTAATGGGTATCTTTGTATTGTGAATTCCTCAGTGCTTTATATACATGTACATAGCAATTGAAAATCAACATTACATTATATATCCTATTGCGTCGGATTTACTACATAGATACAAGGTCACGGATGATAATTTATGTAAAGCACTAATAATGACCAACGACATTAACAATAGAAACTGTCAAGCTTTGGGGACGCCTTGTCCCTTCCTCAGGACAGGAATCCGCCTCAAAAAAGATTAAAAGTCATAAATCATAAACCAGAATAAAACAAAAACAACTGGCACTATAACTAAACTACATGTACTTATATTTACAATTTTACATGTTTAATTTGAATGTTAAAACAATTTATATTATATGTAAATAATTCCGGACCTCTAGGAATTACGTCTGGATTGTCTGGTATACTCAGGTGAAATCTCTTTGTAGCCCATTTTGGGTAAGGGGTTGTCCAATTTGTTTCTTTCTACCATATCCTTTAAGTTCCTCGGGCGCCTATAGGCAGCAAATGGAGATTCTTGAAAGATCTTTGCATTCTCTTATCAGAATAGAGAATTGACAGAATGACGAGGTTCTTTAGGACGGTGTGGTAGTTATTACCAATAGAATTCTGCTGCTTGAATTTCTCTATTTGTATTCTATATATTAAGGTTCCGTCTGTCGTGTCCTTCCATTTCATCAACATCGGTCTGTACGGTCGTGCATTTCCTTGCTTTTCTTGCATATGCAAAACTTTAGGTGATTGTTCTTTTCCTGGCATAAATTAAGCAGGAGATGAACAGGTGCAGCGAATTCTGTTGGCTTGACTTTTAGGTTCACCCTTAAATGTGTGTGATGGATGACAGATTGTCCGCATGAGGTACAAGTGAGAGTTAATGGGTTTTGTATGGAGAATGAACTCGATTTTTCGATCAATCAGGTAGACGTTGTATCAAAAGTGTATTTTTACAAGTGGATATTTCTACAGTGAACTTGACGGATGGAGCTTGCAAATTAAACAAAGTAAATGTCTCGAGTCTGTCGCTGCTTTCCACCGACATCATATTTATATCGTCAATGTAACACAACCAGCAAAGGGGCCTAAACGGTGCACGTGCTTGAAGTAGAAGCTTGTGTTCAAGTATTGGCGTAGATTGCGCCATTTTAGTGCCTATAGCATTGCCAATGAACTTGCCAGTAATGTTCTTCATGAAACGTGAAATTATTACATTTCGAGACATGTTCAAGAAACTTGGCGAGGGATCGAGTAGAGGGAATTTACTGTCCCAGATTTCCCTACAGGCCCAATGTTAGTTTACATATATTCACTTCTTCAAACATCTTCGTTTATAGACTTTATTAACTGAACAATAGTTAGAAATTAAACTCTTTTTCTTCAACTGACATAAAAGACTGAATCCACGTTTCAACAAATATAGACAATGCGCTCAATATTTTCAAAGGATTTTTTTAGTCAACCTAAAACCCTAAATTTGTAAATATTTACCAAAAATCTTCGTGACATTGTTTTCAATCCTTACTTTGATGAAGAACGTACCCAAATGATTACGAAAAGTGATTGGAATTTATGCCTTTCCCTAATGAGAGAGATGTTTTTTTTAACTATACTACTTCTGTTGACCTTTTTGCACTAAGACAGGTGAATAAATATATAGGTTCCATAACTCGAGAAAGTTAGTATTAGTGGTTGTGGAACATTATTACACTAACAGTGAAAGTTGGCAATGGAAAAACTGAAGTCACTCCGTCATATAGTTCAGTTGCTAGTTGGTCATTAACGTCTATAGTTAGTAAACCATCCAAGTACGAAGCAGATATGGCAAACTCTATGGTGTCTTTTAAGTCGAGTTTACTGGGGTATAGTTGACATGTGAATGTGAAAAACTATGATTGTTAATCGGTAAAACATTGTCGATATATCGAAATAGCGAACTTAAAACCACAGAAAGGTCTTCTCATGTAGAAGTTTTTTTAGAATAAGTGCTGCTTCATACGAATACAGAAACAGTTCGGCTAAGAAAGGAGCACAATTAGTGCTCATCGAAATTTCAATAGTCGGAAGATTAGGTTACCAAAGGCTACATAGATATTGTTAATCAGCATTTTTCAATATCAACTTCAGAATACTTGTATGTAAAATCATAATGATTTTTAACAAAATAATTTTGTAAATGACCACTCACAAGATACGAAAATTTACGAGTTCCATTTCCATTGAAGAAGCAGTTGTCTATGGTGTCCAAAAGCCTACTCTTTAATTTATCGTGAGGAATAGAACATGCAGTATAAAGCGCTGAAATGCCACATGTTTTGATGCTGTTAGTTTTAAAAAAAAATTGAGATTTTAAATTTTACAAAAGTTCCTTGGAGATTTTGAGAATCCACATGCTGTGGCACAGAATCTCGGAAGTTTCTCATTCACAGGGGTTAATATTTTGGTAAGGAGTAAGAATAGGGGCTTCAATTTGACCCTGCAATATATCTGGGTAAGAATTTTTAATGAAGTTTTGGAATCCAGTATAGGTACGATAAATCAGATTTAAGAATGTTAAAAGTACTTAAAGGTGAAATTTGATTTTGAAGAATTCCTTTGTATAGTATGTTTGATTACTAGATGTGGAATTTAAACACCTTTTGAATATACACTACTATTTAGCTAGCATAACATACAAATTTATTTCTTTATCTCTTCAACACTGCTCAGTCATTTCAACTGTGGTATAAATATCGCAAGGAGAGGGTCCGTTAGTTGAAAGAACTCGTTTACAATCCATTTTGTATGATATTAAAAAGATCAAATATCGAACAGGTTCTGACTGTTAATTTTACATCAATATGATTTTCAAAAATTGTTTTTCTGTTGTTATTTCATTATGATTGTTTATGTGCCTTACACGAATTATGACACAGTGGATGGATGAAAAATTTTAATCGCAAATCAGCCTGTCCTTTCTTCCTACGTGAACGGGAGATTGCAAGGAAACCTTAAAGAATCAAGTAATAAAAGATTGTCAACTTAAGCGTTAGGTAGGATTTTTCCCCAGTTTACTGTGTTATAAATTACAGAAGTTAATCTGAGTGCGCTTCCTGTGAGTTATAGCAATGTGAACTGAAAAATAAAATGACCAATTCATTCGAAGTTCTATACAAGTCTAGGTTTTATTACATATACTAGTTAGTTAAAGTATTTTTTTTTTAACTTTAAATTCATAGAGAAGACTTATCTTTTGAAAAAAACAATATAACCACTCAAAAGTTTTTTTTCTTTTTTAATATGTTAATTAGATCAAATGTAGATTTCAACTGGGTGTAGATAATAAGTATAATTGTGTTATGTTCATTAATTGCTGAGAGGGATATATAAACGTTCTATGGTGGCTTACTTTCGTCATGCTGTCTCCTTAAAAAGCACTTTCAATTCTAAAGGGGATTTCTCAACATTAAATCCTGTCAATTTAGGACAATCTATAGGAGGAAAAACACTTTAAAAGGCTGCAGAAGATACCATTCTTAGTGCTATCAGAGTAGACAACGGATGAAACGCAAAAATTTATCTTGCAAAGAGGGAAGGCAACAAAGATGATAAACTATTTTATTCATACATCGGGAAAAACAACTTGGAAAAATCAATATTTGTCAGAAAATGATTTAATTCTGCTGCACTAGTTGTCAGAAAAAAATCTTTAGAAACTTAAGTTACATAAGCTAAACAATAAGCTTGTTGTGGGGAAAACCAAAAAACATTAATTGGAAGCTTAAAGCAAAGAGGAATATGATTAAGTATTACACAGCAATGCGCCATGATGAATGCCGTAGCGCTCTGTTTACATAAAGCAATCTCAAAACCACTTTAAATTTGATTAAAACGACAGAAAAAAAAAGCACAAGGTTTGAATTAAATCTATATTAGCTATCTAAAGTATCAACAAAACAGATATTAACTTCAGTATATTGCTTTAGAATTATTAATAAAAATAAAATGATTGACTGGTTCAGATGACGCCAACTGTTACATTATATCGATATTTTGCCAATTTTTTCCCCTGAAACCATCAAACATTTGATTGGTGTCAAGTTTGACAACTCTATTTGAATATTTAATTTAGTCATTTATTTACTTTCTTCCTAGACAACAAATATTATATCCAGGACAGCTCAGTGAAATAAAAGCCCTTCATATTCAGAACAGTTGTGTATTCCTGTAAAATTCTCTTAATTAGACATGTAATTTGAAATTTATTATCATATGTATTAAAATGTTTGCAGAAAAAATTTGCACTCTACATTTTCCTACTCGAAAAGTGCATACATGTACTTCTAGAAATATGCCAACAGTACTGTATCTTTGAATAATTAAATTAACTCTTCACAGGTGTAACATATCTTATCTTATACTTTTTAAGCATGGGATTAAAAGAAACAATTTACAGAAAACCATGAAAGACCCCCAAATACATTGTACCTCGTTGTAGTCGTAGAGTAATATATGTTATTTTCTATAATTACACGGGTTCCGTCAAACAGGTTACTGTTGACGAGGTAATCTGAGAGAGACAACTCTAACTTCGATAAATGTCTATCATTGCTTTAAAAACTTGTCAAGTTAAAAAGTCGGGTAAAAAAAAGAACACGGACCTTTTGAAACACCAGAGGTATTTGAACAGGTCTAGTCCAGTTACTGTTTCTACCTACATAGCTATTTATAGCTTCATAGGTATTTAAAGGTACTTGAAATAGCTACTTCTACCAACTTTTACCTGTCTTTGAAAATAGAAATTATGCACTTGCACAGCAAAATTAAAAACTTTACGAGGATGGAGAATGGAGGTGAAATGCATGAACAATCGTCCCATGAAACCTTTATCTCAGAATGCATGAAGTTTTAAAATTTGTACAGATTGCAGATTGGTAAGACATTTTAGACTTCTTACCACGTAGCTTTGATCTTTATCTCCTAGAAATGGAACTGGGTGTAGTTATTGATGCAAAATTGATAAGTTAGAAAGTAATAATTTTTGACCAAAATTTTTGTCGTATTCATCGTTAGTGTGAGTGTATAAAGAAATTTGGTAATCACCATACTGCATTATTCCCGCGTTTGGCCAAGAAATGCAAGTAAAGCGAAAAGAAGGTAAAAATAGCTAACTTGGGTAGGTTTAAATATTCCTAGGTAGTTACAGTGTATAAGTAGCTACGTTGGTAGAAATAGTCCTTGGACTGTACCTGTTTAGGTTCAACCCTTGGCAATCCATTGTGTTTTCGGCATACTGATAGTTCAAATCATTCGACTGTCACTAGATCATGCCCCGGAAATCTTGCGAGATTTAGAGCTTCCTCGACTTCGCTACAAAAGAGCTGCAGTAGGTTTGAAAACCGAGAGGTCGTCTTTTAAATGGAAAATAAGAACTTTTTTTTAATTTTAGATTTGCACACTTAAACACATGTAGTAACCTATGTTACAGAGTGTTGATTAAAAGATTTGAAACGAACGGCTGTGTCACCAAAATGCACATTAATAGCTAGAATCGGCCGAAGTCGAGTATGAATTTTCAAGGAAGCAAAAGAATGGTAAGACCATATTAATAAACATTCTGATAATTCAAGATTAAATTCTTAAAAGCCAATAAAAAGGCCCTTACATAGCATTTAACAGATATGCATTATTCTTTTGAGTGCATAAAATTTGAATTACTCATCTTAATTAAGTTTATCTTTTTAAGATTGATTGTAAAAACGTGCAATTTTAGCCATTATAACTAACATCTTCTGTAAAAAACGACCCTAGATTTTTGTAATTATTTTTACATTAAGAGGCATTTATTTGCATTATGAGTGAAATGTAGATAGCACTGCAACCTTTAATCTAAAAAAAAAAAAATCACCTTATTGTAAAGAGTATTACATAAAGGATTGACACCTGTGATTTACGTACATTTAAAGAATAAGGTTGACAAAATCGAATGAAGATCATTATCTTGGAACTTGGTGATATTCGTCTATTTTTTTGTCTAAATAATACATCAAGTACTATATAACTCCAAACATTTTTTTTCGTGTCGTAGCTTCACCTTTCCTGCCAGATAATAAACTTTAATTTAATTAATATTTTATTATATTTCTACATATTTGGATTGGACATCAGGCATCATGTCTATATAACTCCTTTCCAAGAGGGTCAAGGTTACAAGTGTTTACAAATAACAATAAAGTGTAAAGATTGACACTGAGGAGTAGTAAGTAATCAATTATATTAAAGTAGATTTAACTTAAAAAGAAAGAAAGGGAAAATGTACAATTATACACAGGAGTATAACTCAGTGTATATACATATAATAAAATAATTAAACGGGAAAAATCTGAAAGAGTGAAAACAAATATATCAGAACTGAATAGAAAAAAAGAATATAACAAAATACAATGTAGTACACAAAAAGACAAATATGCATGAAAAACGTGTGCATAACAATGCTGGGGTATAAAATAAGTATGGTGTGTATCAAAATATTATAAAGTTTAAATAGAATTAAAAACAAATAATATCTAAATCTCTTTGTAGACTTGATATAAAGTTGAACTGCTTCAATTGAAGAATTAGTTTATCAGTAATTGCCTATCACCAAACGGCAAGATATGCAATAATTTGTCAGAAGAGAGATTTTCTTATTCTGTAATATCCTGAAAAGATTCTGAATCAGTAATGTTCTATGTTCATTATAGGTAACTAAGACAACCCGATAAGTGATAATTATCCTCACTTATATATCCATATTTATTACATGATGTAGTCTCACTTAGTTGACGACGTAAGATATTTTCCTACGGCTACCAAAATAAAAAAAAAACTTGACACTTTTTATTCTTTAGCTAGGTTTCCTAAGTACATTTTTGAAAGTTGAGAAAGAATAAATACATGTTGTTATTTGTTATTCCATTACTGAATAGTAGAAGGCTGAAAGCTGTTGAAATATGAGACTATTTTTGACTGAGGTGTGACAAAAAAGATACATGTAGGACAATTTCTTGCAGATAAAGATGAGATATGCATGAGTACATTATTTTGTGAAATATTTTTTTTTTTTTACGAATTTTTAATTCGTTATATCAATTTGTTTGATTCGTCATAAACTGACTTAATATATAATTTAATGTAGCAAATTTTTGAATTCGTTATAATGAAATTAAAAAAAAAATATTGTTAGATTCACGAATTAAGTTAAGGAATTCAAGAAATTGCTATAACGAATTAAATTCGTCATAACAAATTCTACAATTCGTTATATCGAATTTGAAAACATTTTTTGATAGGTTCTAAATGGGCTTCGTAGTACTGGTTCTAAAGAATTCACAAAATTACATTCGTTCTAACGAATTCAATACATTTGATATAACAGATTAATATTAACTCGTTATAACAAATTCCAAAAAAAAAATTACAACACGTTAAATTCGTTATAACGAATTCAAAAAAAAAATGTTATCACGAATTTATTTCGTTAAACGAATTCAAGAATATGCTTTAAACCTTAAATTGGTTCTAAAGAATTCAACAAATTTGTCCTAACAGCTTAAATTCGTTCTAAAGAATTCAATAAATTTCTTAAAACAGATTAATATAGAATCATTACAACGAATTACAAAAAAAACTGTTTCAACATTTCAAATTCGTTTTAACGAATTCAACAAATTGATATAACGAATTCAAAATTATTTTTGTAGGTCCTAAATGGGGTTCTACGGAAGCCCATTTAGGACCTATCAAAAAATATTTTCGAATTGTAGAATGTGTTATAACGAATTAAATTCGTAATAACGATTTCTTTGAATTCGTTATATCGAATCCCACTGTGGGACGTGGAGACCGGTCCTTCGGATGAGACCGTATAAACCGAGGTCCCGTGTCGCAGTAGGTGCTGGCACGAAAAAGATCCCTCACTGCTCAATGGCCGTAAGTGCCGAGTATAGGACAAAATTTGCAGCTCTCCACCGGCAAGTGGTGGTGTCTCCATATGAGTGAAAAATTCTCGAGAGGGACGTTAAACAACATACAAACAAACAAACAAACTTTTGAATTCGTTATAACGAATTCAACAAATTTGTTATAACAGATTAAATTCATTATAACGAATTAAAAGAAACTGTTATAACGAATTAAATTCGTAATAACAAATTCGACAATTCGTTATATCGAATTCAAAAATATTTTTGATAGGTCCTAAATGGGCTTCCGTAGAGTTCCGCAAGATGACCATTACTTTTAAAATTATATGAGGTCAAAGATCAAATTATTGATAATATTATGTTGTCTGATCTCAATATAATTTGATTATTGACGTCATATAATTTTAATACCAGCTGAATAAGGGCACCAAAAGTAAACTGAGTGTATAAATAGTTTAAAGTTCTTGTCATTCAGATTTTTGTAGTGGGTAAAAATTAGAAAATTGACAGAGGAAATTTGGACTGTAATAATTAACAAGTTTATGGCTCAAACTCTTATTGTATTATTATTGTTAATTTTTATTTTATTTTAATTTTTTGTTTTGTTTTGTTTTGTTTATTTGTTTTGTTTTGTTTCTTTTGTTGTTGTTGTTTTTTTTTTTTTAATGTTTTTGTTTGTTTGTTTGTTTTTTTTTCATATAGAATTTAAGTCAGTCTCATATGTCAGCGTCCAACTAAAATGGCGCCCCCTCTAATCACAGTCATTTTTATCTTTGTTTTTCGGAATAATTCATCAGTTTCTCCACAGAAATGAAAATGCTGGAAAAATCAAGATCAGATCAGATCTATAGTTTATGCATGTCTACATTTCAGTGAGCCTAATGAAGTTGTATTCGTCTGCTAAGATTGAGTCCAATAGTATTTCTTCATTAAGTTCACGATCCCCAGATAAACAGAGCATAAATTCGTCTTTGTTTCTCATCATGTGCTGCCTTTGGCGAAGTGTATAAAACATGAATAGCTGGAAAATATTGTATCCAATCAAAAACATAAGAATGCTTTTTTAACAAATATTTTGCCTATACTTTTAATGGTTTTGTATCTCTTTCGTTTTACCGTCGACTGCATTAAGCCACACAACAACATTATAAAGCATATTTCAAATAAAGGAAAAATGCCTTTTAAATTAGTATTTTTTATTTCATTGATTTAATTAAATTATTATTAACTATGTCCACATCTCATACAGACGTATTTATTTGTTTGTATAACATCACAAGATTTCGAAATACAAAGTGTGAGATTGAAAAAAAAAATGCAATGACATATCTATATTGGTTATATATGCAAACGAGGGATTCTTGTAGGTTTCTGAATAATTAAAGTACAGACTACTGAAGTATATTTTCATAAATTTCCTTTGTGTTGATATATAAGGTCATGTAGGGAATTTATAAGATTTTTTTTTCTTCTTACAACAAAGAAATGCTACATTGAATTTAAAATCCGACGGGAACTAAATTTTTGGCGGAACAACCATGTAGATAACTTAGATAAATGACTGATTCCTTTATAAAATTGTCACGCCACCTTGATTCAGTACTTTCAGTACTATGATTTATGTTGCTTCCAATGTGTGGTTGGCGAACTGAAAAAAAGATTCATCGAGTTCAATGCAAGTCAAAATATTGTTCTAAATTCATGTTATTATCGTTAGCAATTTAATCAGCCCTTTCGAAACTTGGGAGGGGCGCATTCGAATCCTGTTGCTAGTACATGTTATACAATGGGAACCGATGCTAATTCATAGTCGTGTCCCATTAATAATAGTTTCTTTCTTGAGGGGGGGGGGGGGGAGTTGAAGTACTAGTAATTTCTGACCCCCCTGAAAAATTCTACATGCCTGATAAAATTTCTGTATGAAATAAATAAGCAAAAAGTCGACATATTAAATATTTACAAATTTGGTGAAGAATGAATCATTATGCTCATGCCCGTAGGTACCGGTGGTGGGGTGTTCAAAGATGATAATACTACATTAGAAAACAAAACAATTTTACTGTAGTGCCCCCTCGAAAAAAATGTCTTATTACTTTTATTTTTGGCCTGACAAGAATTTCGGTTAGCCCCCCCCCCCCTTCTCAACTGAATAAGCTTTCTACGGGCCTGATGCTATGTCAAAAATTATCAACGCGGAACGAAATGCAAACTTGATGTGTAACTCATCAAAATAGACTTGCATACAAAACATCAGCTAATTACTAGTATATGGAACCATCTAGTAAAAATACCCAGAAAACCAAGTGGTGCAGACAAACTGAGAGGAAACCTGAGGTCGGTTTCATCGGCTGGGGACTAATAACCAGTCTGATAATGGGTGAGCATATCTTTAATGTTATGTAGTTTTCTTTTAAGGGTTACATACAAAAAAGTGGAATGTAAATATTTAGCATTGTAATTTATGACACAGTAAAATTCAAAAAAAATATCAAAATGTTTTTATGTACAATGTAGTTACAAGAAGACACTGGCACTGGAAGTTAATGTAATTTTTGAGTAAAAGGAAGGGTAGGATACTCTTTTTGAGGCAAATTCGGGGTTGGGGTATTGTGGATGTTTTTTAAACGACCTGACGCGATTAATCGTTTCTATATACTTTACTTTAAAATGTATATATATATATCTTGTCTCGTTCCGCTCCAAAGCATTTTACTTGAAGAAATAGACCTTTTTTACACCTCCAAGTGCCTAACAATTTTGCTAGACTGCTCCACTTCCGGTTACAATCATGAGTGAATTTAAAGCTAAATTCTGATTGGTCTTCATACATGTACATGTGAAAAATAATTCTTGAAATACAACAATGCGATTTGGAATTTTTTTTCAATTGAGCCATCTCCTACTGGATTTACGAGTCGGTGAATTTTCTTTGGACGATGTTTTACTTTTGATTTTAATTTTTATGCGCGATTCGTACGACAGAGACAGGAAATACCAGTCTAAAGTTTCTACAGTCCTCAAAAAGAGTGACCTACCCTTCCATTTATATACATGCACATACTCAATAATACTCTTGCAAGAGAATGGTCACCTGGTGAATATAATACATGTATTTTAATTATGCAATATTGTAATAAATTTTTTTTTATGAAAAATATTTTATCAAAATTACTGCAATTTTAGATCCGAATAGATCACAACAAACATCAATGTTAAACTCTGAGAGTTTTTCACTAGCATCAATGTTTAAAGTAAACGTAACGTTTTAATCAATCACATGTGTCAATCAAAGGACGCATTGTTCACGCGACAGAATTTAGCCATAGCATTGTTGACTTCCGGTATTCGAAATGCGTAGAGAATGGGGTTAATGGCGGATCCCAAGCAAGCGATATAAATAACTACATGGTGCCATGAGACGGAGGTCCGCTCTAAGTTGCCGAAGATCTCCATCATAAGCATGGATATAAGGGGTCCGACGCAAAGAAGATGGCTGCCGATGATAAATCCCATTGTCTGAATGGCCTTATTTTGTCGACTGTCATTTTTGAATTGCTGACTGGCCTCTGTACCATTCCTTGAGATATCTTGCTGTGACTTCATGGACGGCATAGACTTTGCTTTCGAAGAATTGTCAAGTGTTGATATTCTGCTCGATACAGCGCTTATATCCGAAGTGCGATTCCGGACTGGATTTAACCGTTTTCTTTTGTTTAAGATGAAACCAATAATAAGACCGTAAAAAACAGTTATACAGGAAATTACTGCAATATGAGTGCAGACCTGGTATCCGAAGGCCTCGTTATAATAGTCCCCAAAAACATTAGCTATCGAACACACCGACGAGTTCTCATCCCGCCACAGAACAAATGGGATGAACTCTATCAAAAAGGCAGCCACCCAGGTCCCGAATAGGAGAAAAAGGCATCGAGGGAATAGCTGTTTACGTGTTTGGGTTTTGTTGAAGTAGATAATCCACCATCTGTCTAAACAAATAACGCAGACGTGAAGCAGCGAAGCCATATACGCAATCATGAAAACTGCGCACCGTACGCTACAGTCAAAGTCTGACTGCTGACCTAGGAAATACGTGATTTGTGTCGGGAGGAGGGAAACTCCAACCATAAAATCACTGACGATCAGACTCATTATCTGGACGTTGAACGGGTTTTTATTTATCTTTTTAAACCCAAGTCTAAGAACCAGTGCCACCACGAATACATTGAGGAAGATGATTGATGTGGCGGTGAAAATGAAGAAGACGAGATCAAGAACGATAACGTTTTCTTTGGGTGATAAAGTGATGTTGTGGTATCCATAGTCATCTAGCTGGAACTCTGTCTGGTCGTGAACAGGCATATCCCTCAAGGCTTAAGACAGGAAACCGGGAATCTATTGAAGTTCCTGTCGTCTGCTCAGTAGCTCTCCAGATTTATAAGAAGCTGAATCATCAGACGCATCCAGAATAAAGTCAAAATGATGGAAGCTATAATAATCTTCACAAGAACTGGAGTTGACATCCTTAAATAAGATAAAACATTTAAATATAATATTTGTTACCAAAAGAAATTTAACGAATTTTATACAATTGTTTTAAATTTTCAACAATTTTGTAATCATTTTGAAATAAGATTTACAATAAAATTAAACCGCAAACATAACAAAAAATATACCAGCTTCTTAAATGGTTGAATGCATGTTGATCCCTGCTGCTTTTATTTCAGCTATTTCATGTATCAAAAAGCAAGAATTGTCTATTTTAGCATTTTCAAAAAAAATCACCGGCATGTCGACCGCCTACAGAATGTTATTTTATAAAAAGTACGTGATTTAGATTATATTTACCTTGCCTGTTTTGCTCCTTGATATGGAAAAATATTTTACCAAGTACCGTTTGAATTCTTTGGATGGCCATTGACGAATTGGCAATTATCGAAACGGAAAAGGTGCAAATCTGATAATCGTTGATAATGGCTCAAATGAGGTGCAAATTCTTCTGTATATCCAGAAGTGTGATCTATTAAGGTAAATGCCTAATGTAAAACTTACAAAAGCTCATCACATTTCGTATTGGTGAAATATTTCGGTTTTTTCTGGGTTTATTCTTTTATTGGATAATCTTGAATCCTGAATACTTTTTTTCAAAAATAGATTTCCAATTTCATAATTAAACGTACTTTATTTCCGATTGAGCGGTTGAGGGGGATTGGAAGTATTCTAAATTCCTCTTTTTTTTCTATTTTTTTTTTCTTTTTTTGATTGGAAACAAAACTTTCAATTTTCTTGTGAGAAATATTTGAGAAGCATACGTATATTTGAAACGATTTCTTACTTCTTCCTTTTCGAATTCTTTTGACGCGAAGGGGTTTTATTATTAGAATTAGCATACCCAATTTACCAATAAGTGGAACTAACCAATCAGAGAGGAATTGGTTTCTGTTACCTCATGTTCGCTAGACTAGTCAAGATCTTCTCTATGTCGGGGAGGAAAACACATCCATTTCTATTTTCAACCCGAGATAGGGCCTTCATTAAACAGTATTAGTAAAGACTTGTGATATAATAAATGAAGTAATAATATAATCTTCTTGTGTCCAAATACTTTTAAGGATTTGCTCTGCATACCAAATAAAAATGCTTAGGAAGAGGGGGTTGCAGTTCTTATGTTATTTTCCCTAAAGGTGTAGCAGATAATAAGAACAGTTTTAAGTAACGGAAAACGGTGCTCAATTTTTTTTCAGATACAGCACAATGTAGAACGATATTTGGAAACTGCATATCGACTTTTTATTTGTTACTTTATGAAGTGTAAATTAGTCACACAGCAAAATATGTCAGATTGTGTGGGTTTTTTTTTAAATAGGGCTTTCCCAGTGTTCTAAAAATTGACTCCTGGATAAAAAGTTGATGTACACATATAAAGAGGTAGGGATTTTTTTTTTTTCAAAACTGCCATTTTCGATTTGGTTTCAAAGAGGCATATCTTTAAAAAAAAAACAAACATAAAAATTGAGTAAGAATTATTATCCATCTGAAATACAAAAAGTCTACAAAAATCACACTTTCTCTGATTGTGTTGGAATTAGTCTAGTGGTTAAGCATGCAGGTGGGCTGCTGGAGTACTCTTCTACCTGATAATGGGTTCGAATCCTGGAATTGCTTTTTTGGATTTTTTTTTTTCATATATAATTAAAGTGCAATGAAATATCTCTTTTAAGAGAGAGAGGATAATGTCAATAAGAAGTTAGAAGTCGCTTTTAATGAGTAATATTTAAGATACACGTAGATTTAATTTGTTTTCCTCAATACTGTGATCTTAAACTAATAAGACATAATGATATTACTTAGTTGAGTGGCGATGTAATGGAAAAGAAAAGATTGTTTTAAACAATTTAATTTTTACATACTTTTTCGGTTCATTTTTGTTCTGTTAAGTAGTGGGTGAGATCTGGATTGAGACAATTGGAACGACTCGATTAATTGTCTTGGATGTAGCATCAATAGCGTGATTATGGGACAAGGTTCTATTTATTGAAAAATAATCACGCCTTTTTATAGTACATCTTTCAAAATGCTGTGCAAGAATCAATACTATATAATACATTATTTGTGGCTTCTTCCCTTCTTCCCCAAATATGAAAGTGAAGCAAACACCCGCGTGCGGGTATTAATGTCTTTTGACAGTATCTGGTTTATAATTTGTAAAGTTGTTTATGTACTGGTATCAGAAAGCAGTCAATATTCTTTACCTAGTTGCCTCAAAATTTCTACAAATTGAGTACGAGTTCCTCAATTGATCTTAAGATCATTCACATTATTTTTTTATTCTATTTTATTGGGTGACTTATTGTATACACTGTATATCGTTTTCTATATAGAGATTGCATAGTCATTGTAGAGCCATTTGAAAATTGTCAGAGAATTTCCAGAATTTATTAAGTCATCCTTATATAGACAAAGGGTTTTAATCGAATATGAAAAAAATCTATTCTAATTTTGTCAAACATCTAAAACGGTTAGGTATCAGGTGGAAATTGTGAAATTCATAGTCCCTGGATCAGAGTTCT
The DNA here is from genome assembly GCF_033153115.1 of Saccostrea echinata. Taxonomy (NCBI): domain Eukaryota; kingdom Metazoa; phylum Mollusca; class Bivalvia; order Ostreida; family Ostreidae; genus Saccostrea; species Saccostrea echinata. The sequence goes on along the minus strand of NW_026889803.1, from coordinate 54,122,779 downwards.
GGCTTTAGGGAGGGATTCCGTTTGTTCTTTTTCTCTTGTTTATTTTCTATTATTATGTATATCATTATTTACAGTTCCATTTATCCTTTACAAGATTGTGTTATACTCAGGTGATCTTGAGCTTTTTGTTTTATTTTTTAGTTTAAGGTGTTTATTTTATAATACTCTGAATTAAAAAAAATGATTTCGTTCACTTTTGATTTCTCTTTTGGAACAGCTACATGTATGTCCATAGGTTTAATGTTAAAGAGGTACCAAAGTTCATAACATACATAACATAACATACATATATAAATTGGAACACTACTTCGTAGAGGTTTTGGAGAACAAAATTTAACTTTTAAACACCATTAAAATAATTTTCATTTTGAGAACTATTCATTTTTTTATGAAGCAAAAAACATGGACGAAAAAAAATGAACGTTTCGATTTTTCTCATTCGTAGAGCCTCGAAAATCTATTTTATTTTTCTTATGATTTATACAAATTTATAATCACTTTGCAGTTTGATACCATTCTGCACAGTGGTAAATTTAAAATTTTCTTCCTAATTTACTATAAGGGGTTCTGGTTTTAGGGAGGTATTCTATTTATTCTTTTTCTCTTGTTTATTTTGTATTATTATATCATTATTTCATTATTTGCCATTCCATTGATCCTTTAAAAGATTGTGTTATTCTCATGTGATCTTGGGCTTTTTGTTTTATTTTTTAGTCTTAAGGCGTTATTGTGGCCAAATGAATTGCATTATAATACTTTGAAATAAAAGAAAGGATTTCGTTCAATTTTGATTTCTCTTTTAGGACAGCTACGTCTATATAGGTTTAATGTTAAATAGGTATAGTACCAAGGTTCAAACATTAATTGGAACACTACTTGGTAGAGGTTTTGGAAAACAAAATTGGTGTTTAATACCATTAAAATAATTTTCATTTTGAAAACTATTCAAGTTTTATGAAGCAAAAAACAATGGCGAAAAAATGAACGTTTCGGTTTTTCTCATTCGTAGAGCCAGATATTTGTTATCTACTCTGTTTTTCTTATAATTGATACAACTTTATAATCACTTTGCAGTTTGATTCCATTCTGCACAGTGAAAAAATTTTCTTCCTAATTTACTATCCGAATGGCTAGAATTAAAATAGCTTCGAAAATTTTGTTTCCTATAAATTCTGCACATATTCAGAATATACATGTAGCTTTGGCAAATAATTATAAGAGACCATATTCAACAGAAAAACAAATACATGTACAACGGACTGCTTGAGAGAACTTCTTAAATAAGTTTGATGATTTGACGAAATTTACCATATAAAAAGTAATGCATGTTATTTGTGTGTGTGTGATGTATAGATGATTAAGAGCTATATTAAAAACGAGGTGTATCTGTAAAATAATCAACCCACTCAAAGATGTGACACAATGTTACAATGTCCACGTAAGAAAGTTGTAATACATGTAATACATGTCAAAGAACAACATTATAACACACTGGAATGCTGTTTTCCTATTTATAACGATAATCGCTGATGGTCTGATTAAAACGTCACATTTTCACTGCGAGGGGCAATTCTCTCAGACCAGCTTTTCACACCCTGAAGGCCAGGGGCCTTCTGTGTTAGGTATACACAGACGTAAAAGATCAGCGACCCGTGTCTATCAGATTAAAGATAATGTTTTTGTTTTATTGTCAGACTTAACGTTACTGTACTGGTCCAGTAATGGTCTGGACGTACCCAACCGCATCAAGTCACATTTTAGCCGAGGGAATGTTAGATGGGCATTGAACGTATTATTAAAATCACAAACGAACAGAATGAGGTTTTTTACCCTCTGTGGCTCACAAAATACAGGGATGATGTGAATTTTAGAATTCTTTAAGTGTGTCCCATTGTAAGTGTTTAGCCAATAAATTTCGGATACATAAAATGAGATGACAGCGGGTAATTAGGAATTAAGATGAATATTCTGTTTTTCGTAAGTCTTCTTTCCTTATCATGTGCATTTCCGTCCCAGTCCAGGAAACAAAAAATACAGGACTCTGTAACTCAAGGTTGGTGCTTACAAATGCTTATTCTAGTAGTTTGGTTTTATTTCATTTAATCAGCAATTTAAAACTGACCTTTTTCACACAGAGTAAATTAATTGTATAAATGTAAAAGTTATCTGAAAACAGAATATTGTTACCTATACTTAAGGTTCATTGATACTCTGATAAGAGGGATAACTTTTAATAGAATAAATGTCTATCATTTCTTTATAAATTTATCAAATTGAAATGTCATTTTTGTCCTATTTGCCCGTAAGCTATTATTGTTTGCATTTTACTTATAAAGTGCAGTTTCTTTTGGAAATCATAAGTGTTAAAGCAGCATTTTATATGATTATGAACCTTAAGGTTCATCGTTAAGGAAGCTCTAAACACTGCTCACTGAAGAGTTCTAATTCCATGGTAGCTTTTTGCAGTTAGAGTGATCTGCCCTTAGATGTAAGACAGAATAAAATGGAATCTACAGTGAAGGACACAAAGTGTACTAGATAAAAGTATTCTTTATAATATAGACCAGGATATAGAACTATAGCTAGTAATAGCTAGTAATTGAAAAAAAATTGCGTGTATTTCCCCAATGTAAGTAAACACCAGTAATTTCTGCTCACTAGGACTTCATTGTCTTTGAACATTTTTCCTGGAGAAATAGGGTAGGTATCCCATGTTGAAAATGAACTAGATAACCTCACTATGCACACCTTTTTACGACATATTTTTCTCCAAATCAAAAAAAAAAACCCAAATGTTTTTTATTAGTGTTTAGAGCTTCCTTAGAGATTCAGAGAATCCAATTCATGCTTAAATTGCACACTATTCCAGTATACTTTGACAGTGAGAGTTATCTTTCTGATCACAAGGTCAGTGAACCTTAAGTGAGTGACCAGTGATGGACAATCTCAACAAAAATGTTTAGATCCGTATTCTTTTCAAATGAGTTTAAAGTAAGGACTATTACAGATTCCCTTACGTATTCGATCAGCTAATCCAACAAACCCATCCTCCACTCTTTTAAATGGGCCAGGAATTTTATTTTCAATCAAAATTGTTTAAGGAATAGTTCCTATAATTTCTGTTTGATTATTTCTTTTAGAATTAGTGCCAATTCAGATATTACTCACACAAGACCATACTCGAAGAAAACGATCGACAAATACATTTCCGGATAAACTCCTCTTTAAATTCACCACCAGTGATGGCGATGTGCGGTTGGATCTGACCAGAAATGATTTGGTCAAAGTTCCTCCAGTTCTCTTGTGGACTGGCGGACGAGTGGTCAATGACACAACCTTTAACTTACAGGTAGCCTTTATGGTGCCATTTTCTTCTTCTTTTTTATTTATCTTTACAATAAGGTTCTCCCACTTGATTTGAAAGTCCGTTTTTTCTTTGTTTCGTGATGATTAGATTGACTAAAGATACGAAAAACCTAACAATTATTTAGGAGGATATAACTTCAGTAAGATAATATAAATACCATGGGTGGATTCATGATTTCAAGTAAAAAAGGAGCGCAAAGTTAAATAGTATCTTGACAAAATCCCCAAAATTCTTAATCTCCTCCAAATATATTGGTTTGTCTTCTGATGTATAATTTATTTAAAATTTGTTAAGAAATCTGTGGGTTTTATTAAACTCACTGTCATATATAAATATAAACAGAACTCGCTAGTCAATATATATATATATATATATATATATATATATATATATATTATGGGACAGGTGCTTTTTCTTGTATTTGGTTTGATTGTTTGTTTTCGGAAAGGGGCATATACCAAATAATTATATTGAATTGACAGCTGTAACAAACCAGTAGGGCGTGAACCGTACGCAATCGTGAAATCACGGACGTGTTGATTTTACATGTATGTAATTTGTCTAAGTAATGATAGAGATCTAACACGTGTATTTTTTGTAGATTATATCTCCGATTTTGTTATAAATTACCAATAAAAATTCATAAAATTAATTTGTTATCATGGCCCCCTAAATATCGTTGAGAAAGTCATTTGGATAAGAAGTGGTATGACATTGCAACATTTCGCTGCGACAAAGCTCAATGATTTAAATTAAAGGAAAAATAACAAATATAAAGCTTTTTGAAATAAAAAAATATTTTTTTTTTGCTGAATATGTTATCCGTATAGAAGCAGGTTGATGTAAAACATTGCTTTTTTCAGAGAGATTTTGCCTTGTATCAAGGCACTGAAATGGGAGCCAACGCGCTGGTGCGTTTTCCTGAAGACGACTATACAAGGTTTGAATTGGTAAGGTACAAATATTATACATGTAACTCAAGAGTTAATGGTCTTCAAGTGACCTTTAATACTATGTACACAGACTCGCTAGTGATATTATCATGTAAAATGTTTTTTTTAATATCAACATTCTCGTAATGATTTTACATATTTTAAAAAAATGACTTGGTATCATAAAGTCATAGCAAACAACAATTATGCATATCCATAGTTAACATATCAGAAGTATAAACACTAGCATTTGTAATCAATATAATTAAATATATAAACCAGTAATTTACAAAAATTGAGAACAATATACTTGGAAGTTGAAAATGTTAAATCTTTTCTCTTAATCTAGTTGGCTAATATATGTCTACCGATTTTGCAATACACTATGTTTCAGCATGCAAACTATATCATTGGGACTGATTTTTACTCCATTGAACCGGTGACGTCCAGAACGAGGCGGTCTGTAAAGATCGTGGAACCCCCGTTCTCCAAGACCACCCCTCATCCTGCAACTATCCGGATCCACAATGTACTAAGACTGGAAAAGGATTCCCTCGACTTCGGGAACGATATGTTTATTATTGGTAGGCAACCCTAGAAACACAAGGGTTAAAAAAGATACTTAGTTTTCGTTCAAAAATCAAAATAGTGAAGATCAGCTACCAGTATCTATAGTAATAGCTTTCGGGTTTTTTACTTCACATCAATCCTTCCTCCTAACACCGTAAAAGTTGCGTCACCATCGTAAAAAAGAGTAATGCTCAATTTAATGTACATTTCTTTCCATTCTATAGAGAACGAACCATCTCCGTCGGAGGGACTGAGGCCACAGAGGGTGATGGAAGGTTCCAGTACTACACCCCAGACACTAGGGCCATTTATCATAGATCCAGGCATGGTAAGTTGTTTATTTTCACCGCCGGATAGATATACACTGTACTTTGTGTGTGTTGTATTGGTTAACAAGTATTTTCCAATACTAGATTTAGGGTTAGGTTTAAGGTGATAGGGTTAGGGTTAAAGTGGTCAGTTTAGACTTAGCGCTAGGGTTAGGGCTAAGGCCTCAATAATGATCATTTTATTAAAAACAACCGGCACGATATAACATTACCCTATGTATGAATTTTTTTTTACAGGGTATCAATACAAGGAAAAGAAGAGAAAGCAATGGTATAACAATGAAGAATAATGTTCTAGGAATTTAGGAATTTGAAAAATGATCCTCGATTTTTTCCCCCTGTAATTTTTTTTTTTTTTTGGCGAATGGGATATTTGACGACCCATATATTATTTCCATGTATGTCAACTCAGGCCCGTAGGAAGCAATTTCACTTTGAGGGGGCACAACCATACATTTTAGTTGTGGGGGGGGGGCACTATCTAGTACACAAATTCTTTGACAAGCAAAAAAAGGTAATCAGAGGTTATTATTGAGGGGGCACAAGCATATTTTAGCTATGTTTTCTATAGTATTCTATATATCGGCAAAATTATTGACTCCCCGTGCCCCCCCCCCCCCCCGGTTCCTACGGCCATGCAACTAAATGCTGGACAAAGCTCAGAAAACGTCAGATTTTTGTATTAATTGTAAATGTGTCCTTCATAACCAGAAATAATGTTCTTGGAAATCTTGCACAGATTTCACAAAGAATCACAGTCAGAACAAAAGAAGTACTAACCAGTTGTATGTGGAATACTTAGTGTGTGTAGACTACGCCAACTTCATCATGTGAGTATTATCAAAGCTAACACTACTTTGGAAATCACATGGTACAGCTTATAAACGTCTTTAATTTAGTTACATTGTACAAGAATCGTACATTTCTGCAGATGGAAGTCCATGTCAAATGCAACCAATGAAGACCAAAGAAATGAAGAAGCCAAAAACGCAATAACCAAATACTATCTCTATCTTGTAAATGGGGTAAGTCAATAACCAAATATTACCTTAATCTTGTAAATGGGGCAAGTCAATAACCAAGTATTGCCTTCATCTTGTAAATGGGGTAAGTTAATTAACAAATATTACCTTTATCTTGTAAGTGGGGTATAAGTCAATAAACAAACATTGCCTTCATCACGTAAGTGGGGTGTCAAGAACCAAATATTGCCTTTATCTTGTAAGTCAGCTACTTTTTATTCCCTCTGTCTTGTTATTACAATAAGTTAAATGTCATTATGGTTTTATCATGGAACCTACATGTATGTGAGTAGAAAAAGATTCGTTACCTTAAAATGAGTAAACAATTAAGTCTCTAAATATAGTTACCAGCTACAGGGTAGATATGTTGTTTGATTACTGACTTAAGTTTGGTCAAAATAGAGGCCATTATATACAAATACATGTATGACCTCTATTTTGACCATAATTAAGTCAGAAATCAAACCCAAATCTATCTTTAAATTAAGGAACTTCAATGACTGTTCCTAATTACTTAGTATGCCACTCCATCATCCTATATTGACTGTTATTTTTTCAGATAGACACCCGATTTAAGACGGCTCAGACCCCTCAAGGCGACTTACGTGTAGCTATAGCTGGAATTGTACTGGCAATGGTAAGGGGGACCTTAAAATGATTGCATCGGCGTTATTTTTATGTAAAAGACAAAATACGGTAATCAAAATGTATTGGGCAATAATTGCGGGTTATCAGGATCTTTTACAAGGTAGACTTGTTGTCTTTAGGACCAGAAATCGTCCAACTGGACAGAGAACAATGTGATTAGTGGGAATAAGGTATATGATGGGAATACCTTGATGGATTTCGCCATTTGGTCGAATGCCCAAAAGTCTGTGTTACCCAGACACGACCATGCTGCCTTATACACGGGGTAAGATGCCTATAAATTTTCCAAGAGATAAAGAAACAGCATTTAAATGATGATGAATATCAATGTTTTCTTTTCTTTATGTATCCTCACAGATATAATCTGGCAGAAACGTCCACGGATGATAGAACTATAGGTAAGAATCTTCCTTTTCTTTTTGACAACGCAACCATTATACTATTATATACCAATGCTTACCAATCTCTGATGTTTCAGGTATTGCCTATCTGTCCAGAGTGTGCAATTCTTACGCAGCATCCGTTAATGAGGAAACATTCAACGCTATCGCAATTCACATTGGTGCTCATGAGCTTGGTCACAGGTGAGGAAATTCCATTTGTCCATATATTTACTTTTAATTTGATAAGTCGTTGTCTCCATTACATACTTCCTTATGCATTTGAAGTTGACCTTTCATGTAACATTTTTCTCTTTTTGTAGTATTGGTGCATCACATGACACAGGGGCGTGTCCTTCCAGTAATTTTAATTTGATGGCGGGTATTTTACCAAATCCCGCCAATCTTAGTCCTGACATGGCGCTGAACACGTACAAATTCTCGGCTTGCTCGAGAGCAGCAATTGGAACCTACGTTAGCGGTTTGCTTGAGTAAGCTGTATCCAGTATATAACAATTCTGTTTTCTGCAAATACATGTAATTACAACAGAAATTCCACAACAACGCTGGTTTAATTAAAAAAATACAAAGCCTTCATCTATTTTACGCATTACAATTTTGTCAAATTGTAATGTTGCTATCGGATGATGGAAAGTATGTTTCAGTTTTCTTTTTCCTTTAGAAATTGTTTGAGTAACATACCACCGTATTTGGATGTGGTCACCCGAGAGAGCCAAGCCTTTACAGCAGACGAACAATGTGCAATGACATATGCGCCATCTGTTGGTTCCACAGTCTGTCGGGTAGTGCTTCATAAACTTGATACTTTAAAACTCAGTTTGTTTCTATCTTGCATAAATAGTTTTTGGGCCTGTACACACACTATAATATACAAAGTTAATCCGGAAAAAAATCAGATAAATTGAATGAACTTGCATCCAAGTGTGAAAGATAATTTAAAACCAAATTATTGGTTAAGAAATTCAAGAATTGGACGTGGGCTCATGTTTTCACAATAGTCTCATTTATGGAACCGTTATAGTTTAATTAAAACAAGAATTATGTGTTCCGTGAATTATATGTGGGATATGTTAATCTAAGTAAATAGGACGTAAAGAAAGTGTCTTTGTTCGAAGCTGAGTTACAACTGATGTGGTCTTGATTTCAAGCATCTAGAAATTATATTCCATATTATCAAAATTTAATTTTATTCAGGAGACGTATACTGGAACTATACTCAAGTGGTCAGAGATTTGTCACAAACTTCGGTGTCGTATTCCCGGAAGTACTTCATGTTCCGCCCATTTTACGTTTGATGGAACCCCGTGTGGTAACTACAAGGTAAATGGACTACTGATGTATTTCACCCTAGTGTATGACTTGATGCAAACATAATTCTGTTTTTATTCTATAATTTAGTGGTGCCAACTAGGACAGTGTGTCAGTTCTACAAAAGCTCTGGATGTGCCAGGTAAGAACCACCACACAAGAATGTTGACCACCTCCCCTCCCACAACTGAATGAGAGAATTGTGGTTGCTAGTTTGCCTCTTTGTTGAAATGAAAGTAAATACATGACATGTATATTTGTTAAGTGTTTCCCCTGAAAAACATAGTGAACTTACCCCCCCCCCCCCCATCCACCCACACACACAAACTGTCACGTTTCCCTCCTTCCATTTCATACGTATTTCGACATTCCAGCAGGAAAAACACAAAATTTGCCAGTCTGCTTCCTACCTGCCTATTCTGTTCGGAAGCCTCTGTGTTGTTTAACTGGTCTTTCTTGTCTTTTTATTATCACGCAATATATCAATCCACAGATAACTGCCCACTTGGTGATGATCCTAGCTATAACTGTGATGCCTCTCTGTGTAGTCAGTACTCGCAAAATGTCCGAGAGGGAAGCTGCTGTCACACTTGTTTAATAGGAACTACAACAACTAATATGCCGACGACGACAACAACACCGATCACAACAACGCTGACTAAAGCTACAACGACGACACCTACAACCACAACGATTACAACAACAACGTCGATTACAACAACGACAACAAAACCGACAACAACAACAACTCTGACTAAAACAACAACACCAACCACCACAACGCCAACAATAACATCACCAAAAACAACAACAACAGCAACTACAAACACAGTGACACCAAAAATGACACTGATTTCAACAACAACACAGACAACAACAACGCCGACCACAACAACACCTATAAGAACAACTTCGTCGACGACAACACCAACAACAACGCCCACCACAACCCCAACTACAACAACACCTACAACAACATCGATATCGACGACAACATCAGCTACTTCAGCATCTACAACAACAACGTCGATATCGACGACAACATCAACTACAACGATAAAACCAACCACAACACCTGCCACAACTACGTCAACTACAACAACACCAAGTACGACGCCCACTACAACAATTATGCCAACTACAACACCTATAATCACAACAACGACAACACCGATAACAATGACAAAACCAACCACAACAACACCTGCAAACACATCAATGCCAACCATGACACCATTAACCACAACTCTACCAACTCTGACTACTACAATGGTAACACCAACAACAGTGCAAACTACTACACCATCATCAACAACAACAATGACCACAAAGCCAACTACAACAATGACAGCAACACCGACTACATCTCCAAAAACTACAATGACAACAAATGAATCACCAACACAGACAACAATGCCAACCACAACAACACCAATGACAACTATGCTGACTTCAACAACACTGGCACCTACAACATCGACTACAACAACTAAACCTACAACAACACTGCAGACAACAACTCCAACCATAACAAGAACTACTACAATACTGACCACAACATCACCACTCACAACACCGAAGACAACAACAACACTGACCATGACAAAAAAACCTACAACATCAATTTCATCAACTCAGACCACATCAACACCCACAACTACACCATCCAAAGCACCAACCACAATATTGCAGACCACAACAACAATGAAAACTTCTACAACATCACCAACACCAATAACACAAACCACTGAAAAAACTCCAACTACATCAACACCGACGACAACAACAACACCTACCAGTACAACCACAAAAACCACAATGACATCAACTGCAATACCTACCAACACAGTATTAACTACAGCAGCTACTACAACAACATCAACAACTACCACAACAACACCGACAACAACAACTACCACAATACCAACTACCACAACAATAACTACCACAACAACACCAACCACAACAACATCAGCAACAACATCAACACCTCCCACAACAACATCAGCACCTACCACAAAGATCACAACAAAACCAACCACTACAACAACACCAATCACGATGACTTCACCTATAACAAAGACGCCAAAAACAACTTTTTCAGCAACTTCAACAGATCAACGAACAATGATCAGTCCCACAACTTTTATACCAACATTACAAACAACAAAACAGACAACTATTGAAACAACAACAGACAGTAGTGATGATGTGATAATCAATTTTATGCAGCAAGCAAACTTCTATCATTTAACAAAAATAGCTTTATTTCAAGCTCTTGTAGCCAACATTGTGTAATTTATAAACTTACTTCCATCATCAGTCTACACACATTTAGACACAGCCAACTTTTTATCTTAATTTAAATACAATTTGGAGAAATTTATAGTTTTGTATGATAATTCTTTCAGTCTTTAATCACTTTGAACTAAAATTGCCCATAAATGTACTAGTATATACTTGTATTTATAATTTTTCTTAATATCAATTTCTACGTCTTTAAAATAAAATGAATTTATGTTTGGTATAAATGCTCAATAATAATGCTGAATAAAGAAACTCTATGAAACTTATCATTCATATTCATACAAGTCATTTAGTATCTGGGGTAGATCGTCTTTAATTGAAAAAAGGATTTGGACCATTCATGTTAATTGCATTTGTTAATACAATTGCATATTCTCCATATTTTCTCTCAAAATAGAATTTGAAATGATAAAATGATATCATTAATTCCAGTTAAGTGTGCCGTTTTGCATCACATCACGATCATTTTCATGACGAGCCAGCATAAACAATTCACGCACCCGCTGTGTGATTGGTCAAATCATTTTATCAACATTGACACGGAAATAGTCTGTTACACGAGCAACCAATCAGGAATAAAAAGAAACTTCCAGTCATAAAGCTTATGGTTAGGAGGTGTGTACTATTTACCTTGAGCGCAGCTGTCATCATAGATTGTGACGTAATGCAAAACGGAATTAGTAATAACCCTAACCCTGACATAATAGAACGATGCAAAAACACAACCTTTCATGACTTAATAAAACGTTAACATCAAACAAAAAGCATAAATTGAATTAGAATGGGTCATTTTTATGCCCCCGTATCGAAGATTCTGGGTATATAGTTTTTGCTCTGTCTCTCCGTCTGTCTATCTGTTTGTCTGCAAAAACTTTAACATTGCCCATAACTTTTGATTGATTGGAGCTATGGCATTCATATTTCACATGTGTATTCCTTGTGACAAGACCTTTCTTTGGGTACCACCATATTTTAACCTTTTGACCTTGGAGCTTGACCCAGTTTTGTAAAATTTTACCGAACTTTAACCTTGGCCATAACTTTTGAACAATTGGTGCTCGGGCTTTCATACTTCACATGTTTAATCCTTGTGACAAAACCTTCACATGTTTAATCCTTGTGACAAGACCTTCCTTTGGATACCAACAACTTTGACCCTTTGACCTTGGAGTCTGACCTACTTTTGACAAATTTTAACATTGGCAATAACTTTTGAACCGCTGGTGCCAAGGCTTTTATACATCACATATGTAATCCTTGTGACAAGACCTTCCTTTGGATACCAACAATTTTGACCTTGACCTTGGAGTTTGACCTACTTTTGAAAATCTTTAACCTTGGACACAACTTTTGAAAAATTGGTGCTAGGGCTTTCATATTTAACATGATTTTTCCTTGTGACAAGACCTTCCTTTGGATACCAACAATTGTAATCCATTTACCTTGATCTTGGAGTTTGACCTACTTTTGAAAAAAACTTTAACATTGGTCATAACTTTTGATCGATTGGTGCTTCAGCTTTCATATTTCTTGTGAGAAGGCCTTTCCTTAGGCACCATTAATTTTTACCTTCTGACCTTGACCTTGATGTTTTACTTACCTTTGAAAAACTTTAACCTTTTCCATATCTATTCAATGGTTGCTGCTAGGGCTTTCATATTTCACATGTATATTCCTCGAGACAAGACCTTACTTTCGGTACCAACATATTTGATTTGCATTTGAGAAAGTTTAATCTTTGCTATAAGTTGCCATACGGGGGCCTCGGTGTTTCATAAACACATCTTGTTTTTATTTGCAACCACTAATGCTGATTTAACAGTCGCAAACATCCATTCTAACGGCTCCGCTGACGCGTGACTGGTAAAACTCAGTTTGCGACCATTAGATCAGCATTAATGGTCGAGAGAAGATAGTTATTCCCTAATTCAAGCAGTTGTAATGGTACATGTAGTTCTTGAAGTTTCCTACAAGATGAGTACACTGTTTACAGAAACCCAGCATTAAATTATTGCTATTGTGATAATGAATCACGTTCATACACCACACTGCAAAGTACAAAGAGGGATAATTATATGATTAGTATTAACTTCTTAACAGACCAGTAACTCACTCAAATTACCCAATTATTTTAACATAAATACTGCATTTATATACAATTCAAGTAAATGTTTCTCTAATGGGGTTATGGGCAACAACATACTTAAGTTTGAATCATTTGACCCAAGCACAATTTCAGTATCTCAATCAGTGACCTACTTTAGAGTCCCTTTTTCCTGTGTGACCCAGAGTCAAGACCATAGCATACTTCTGGATCATGGGGAAACAAACAAGATAAATCCATTCCTATAGACTGGACACAATTTGACCAACAGCAAGTCAGTCATATAACCAAGAGAAAACAAAATATCATCCCCTTTTTGTTGGGGGAAGCCATAAATATGACCTGAATAAATAAAAAAAGAATGCATAGTATTGGTTTTCTGTAATTAATGGCAAATCTCATGTATAACTTAAATATTTAACTCAAGTTTCCCTCATACCTCCTGTAAAAGGGTTAGGGATCCTGAAAAGTACCTGCAGGTTACAACTGTTAATTAAAAATACCGACAAAAATTCCAGGTTACAGAATGGAATGGATTTCAACAGTTGTTGTTCTGTGAATTCAACAAAATACTTCAGTTACAAGTTGTACCAGTCAAGGTCATTTCTGGAAAATAAGCTCAAATGAAGTAAGGCACACTTTGCATACAGTAGTGCACAGCTATTTTAGCTTAATAAACTTACAGACTTCAAAATTAAAATGTAAAAACCAAGTCAGTGTATCAAATAATATATATTTTGTAACAAAATTTCATATACATATGTAATCATATCACAATTATTTTTCAAATAAATTTGAAGATCTACAAGAAATAATAATACATACATGTATGTGCATCAATTGAAATACTAGTAAGTACTGCATAGAAAAATTGGGTTTGGTTTGTCTATTTTAAAATATTTGTAACCTGGTGTTAAAATCAAATGGTTTTTATAAAGATTCTAAAATAAAAAAAAGAAGACATAATGAGTGTAATTGACATGAAATAACACTGTTAAATCATCTGGCATACATAGAATTATAAGTGTGCTTAAAATACACATTTAATACTGGTTAGATTTTGGATTTATGTGTACATTGTCGGATTATAACATTTAAAATGCAAATGAGCAGTGAAAATGAAGAAAAAATATCCAATTGAAAACATGATTAAGCTGCATAACTTTATCTTATGGGCACAATTTAATTAAATCACAAAGCTAGTAACATATCTGAACACTTACTATTGAAAACCCTCAGATGAGTGCACCAATTCAACATTGCACTAAAAAATTGCCCGCAATTGTACATCTTTCAAAATAGTACATATACATGTAATTATGATCAAAATATGCATCATTACCAAAAATGAAAACCCATTTTTATGTACACTACAAAACATTTTAAAGTCATATAACTTTTATTCTAAACAAAGCCTACACTGTTCAACCAAGAATTGTGCATTCAAAAAAATTCAATCCCTAGATGTTGCTATATGATCTTATTTATAATGAATTCACATTTAATAAGAGGTGTACTTAACATATCAAACATGACCTTGATCCATATAAACAAACAGGTACCTCAAAAAAAAATACTACAGATACTATAAAAACTGGACAAAGGAGGCAAGATAAATAAAAGAGAGACAAATCTTTTTTTTTTTAACTTTCTAATGTCCTACATCATATCAAATCACAGTTTGTGGTAATCAAAGAATACAAATCTACTACAGCAATGATTGATTATATTTTTGTATTTACTTGCTGAAATCAGTAGTACAAGTTCATATGAAATAATCAAGAAAATATAGAAAGTATATTTGCAAAACATCATTTCAATAAAAAATTAATATACATTGTGAACATATACAGGTAATATACCTGCAAAGAACTGCACAATTTCTGCTTGTACAACAAGTAATGAATACATGTATAATATAGCTTTGTTTGAATCACTTGTCATCAAATGACAAATAAATATGCCTGATAATATTTTTATGGAATGCAATGGGCACATATATAAACTTAACTAAATGCTCATCATTCAAATACATAGAAATGTTCCACAAACCTAATTCAACATGAAATAATAAGGACTATTGCAGCAGATGTTTGAAATAAATAAAAATATAAAAGCTTATTAATGCAGCTAACATTCTGGCACTATTACTTAACATTAATATGGCAGCTGGTCCTTAAAGGGCCAAGTGATATATAATATTCAGCACTAACAACATATAATGCCTCTACATATGAAAAAATCAAAATGATTTCCTTTTAAATAATACAAATTCACATCTAAATAATTCATCAATCATGCCAAGTTGCATCTAAATAAATACCCAATCATACAATTTGTAGAGAAACAGGGGCACGCTGGACAGACCTTTACACTGAATAAATCCACAAGTTTCTACCGTTAACTGTCAATCTTCAACAATGACATGTTCATTAAATTCTCTTCACTACAGATGATATTTGGTGTGATTTTTCATAACATTTTGTGCCTAATCTTCAGGTGGTCAAGTCCAGCAAGCACCATTTTACATTTCCTGATACGTAACTTTATTGAAGATGCTGGGATTTTATCCCCATCTCCAGTGACGGTTGAAAATGTCCATGACAGAATCATAAATCATAAAGGTAATAGCTACATCTAAACAAACACGACTTAACCTTGGAATAGTGCCTTTGTAGAACCTAAAAAACATAAAATGCACTCAATAATACGAAATCAAATGAAAACTGCAATTTTTTAATACTGATTAATCTCATCTTTCCTGTGCACATTACCAAAATTGGCATAAAGATACAAAAAATAAGAAAATTATATGCACTCACGCTCTTGGTCCTTCATGCTTGAATATCTTAACTGCACAGTCAATTGTTCCCTTGTACTTGTGTGCTTCAAGACCCTGAAATAAGTACGGGAATACAATATACAAAGGGCAAAAACCAAAATTCTTATTGTATGCATTAAGTGTATTAAGGTAAATACATTTAAAGTATAAATTTTAATATCACTTATCACAGTATTTAAATGCAATAATATTGTGAAAAACAAAAGGCCCACAGACCACAGCAATCACCTGAGTGATGCCATTACATTAATAATATACCATTATAATTAATGGTTACTGACCAAATATCAGGAAATATTCTCTTTGTGCAGAAAAGGAGATCAAGCTTGCAAGATTCACATCTGTACAAAGACCAAGGGTGGGCACATTTCCCAATATTCAGTCAATAACTTTTTTATTACATATTTTAACTCCCTACATTTTTTTTCCCCAACCTGTCTAGATTTGCGGTAATAAACATTCTTACAACATTTATTACTGCCAATACAATGGGTATTTATGATGTCACATGTACATGTATGTCATTAAGAAAATACGAAGTCTCCGAGATTTACAGTGAGGGCATATTTAGAGATTGATCACTGTTCATTATCTTCACTTATTTCATGGCTCTGTAAAAGTCCAGGTTCTCTCTATATGATCTACTGAGAAATATATCAAAATATGTGTAGAGGTTTAGGCTATAGGGACTGTGGATGTCGACCTCAGTAGCTCATTAGTAACCTGACTAGTGATACAGGGGTCACAGGTTCGAATCCTAATCCAGCCATACATTTTCCAGTACATGTACTACATATGTGATAAATCTGAATACAGTATACTTTTTATAAATGTTATATTTATCATACCTGTAGTCTCGTTTTAATGACATCTATTGGTGTGTTACCAAATACAGAACAGGCACCTGCCAGCGCTCCAAAAGCCCCAACCACATAAACAGGGACGGGTTTTGTTGGATCTCCCTCTCTGTACCAATGCTTTAAGGATTCCATCACAAAAAACCTAATAGCCTGATTAGATCCTTGTTTTAATATAGTGGGAACTACACCTTGATATATACCTCTTATACCTGAAGGAAATATTTTGCACTTTGAACAACATATCAAGTCCTAGCTAATCCATCTAAAAATAATTTTCCGTAGATATACTAATCAAGAGTGATTTTTTCAAGAGTATTTAAATAAGAGTCGATATTCGAACTAAAATTTTCAAAATTTTTTTAACTATGGCTGAAATTTGTCATCTAAGCAAATAAGACTGATGTGTCAACTGAAATTTATCTTTTAATTCACCTTGTTCTTTTACGATCTGGCTTACTCCGTGGAAGAATCCCCTGTAATGAGGGTTAGCTGAAGTCTGATCGTTAATGAATTTTACTTTTAATGTCTCCATGGGTGTTACTGCTAATATAGCTTCTGATACACCCGCACCTGTTAAAAAGAAACATTACATAGGCTTAGGTAAAAGTCAAACATATAAAAAAAATTATAAATAGTTCATGCTGGTCATTTGAAACAAATACCGATACTCTTGATAATATTGAATTTATTCATTAATTTCTTCACAATAGTTAATGTTCTTACCTAATCCACACAGTACTCGTTTGTGAGGACTTAGATTACCATTTTCATCTACATTAAATCTTTTTAATTCTTCAAATGCCCCAAACCTGGAATTGAAAATTATATAGCATACAAGACATCATATAAAGAATAAAATCTACACTATCATGGTAAAAAAAAAAAGGGGGGGGAAATTTCACACTGGATAATTTTAAAATTTATTTCTCTTTTTCAAACCAATAAAATGTATTAATTTTAAGGTTACATTAAATCAAGTTAAATTTCTTGAAAAAATGTATGTATGTACAAGCATTAATCTCAGAAGTTATTAATCTGTGTATATTTTGGCAGGACCATCAGCTTAGAAGCTAACCAGCATTCAAATCAATACGAGCGAATCAAAAAATCCAGTTTTATAAAAGTCTCGGAGTCTAGTAATTTTCTGTGATTGACGATACCTAATCAAGCCCATTCACCATAAAAGGTCCCAATCTTCAAGTTTTACATCTTCTTGGCCAATTTTATTGATCACACAAACTCCCCTTACCAAGTAAGCATTCAAGCCCAAATACTAAATAGATTTTTCTTGTACCAAAAATCATTACAAACCTCCTAATTGCACAAATTTCCCTCAGAATGAAGATAAACCACACAAAATTGAATACAATGTTGAAATATCTTCTTTTTTTGGTTTGCTTTTCAGTTGTTTACTGTTTTATGTAAACAAATGCCTGAATTTCTCTAGATATATATATCTGAATTCTTGACATGTCGCATTCACCAGACAGATACTAACCTGACTGCAGACTTAGGAATAGACCCGTATAGAAGTACACTTAATCCCCTATAAAGGCCCCTAACTCCATAGTCTCGCACTGTCACTGAAACACAATTTACGGGGCCTGTATATCGTTTCTGTACCCCCGATCGTTCATCTAATTGTAGCTGTGTTTTCACGTATTCTGTGGGAAATGTTATACATATTTCTAATCCTCCTGTGATCCCTCCTGGAAAAAACAAAGATCAACATGAAAGCAATGTAAATTTTGTAACTTGTGATCTGATTAAGGAGGAACAATGCAGTGGCACTATTGCCATAATCATTTTGCAAGCAATATATTTTTAATATCTAATTGTAGCATCATTATGATGTTCTTTAAGAATTGATATTCAGATTAATTATGTATAAGATCTCTAATCAAGACAAGAACCCAGAGATGTTCAATTTAATGTTTACTAACATGCATAAATGTGATGTTTTCAACACACATGTAAAAACATGTATCTAATACTTGATATTGTGATTACTTAACATAAAGGAACTCTTTTGCGTTGGAGGTAGGAAATATCGATTAGCTGGGGGGGGGGGAGGGGCAATGTGCTATTGAACACACTACGAGATCAATCACTGCAGATTTTTAAAGGACATATAAGAAATCCTGGCTTTGAACCCCTAAAATTTAGACAAGCTAACTTTTGGTCTCAGTCACACTTTTACAGAAGGAATTAATAGTGGAAAAATGACACTGAGATCAAAAGTGAGCTCATCTAAGTTTTATGGCTCCGGAGCCTGGTGAAATATCTTGCTAAATGTTTGGTGCACCACGCTGATGAAATTTATGAGATTCTAGTTCTCTTGTGTTACATTTTTGTAGATATTTTAAGCTAAGCCGACTCTTCTAATAATAAATTCAACTGTTTCTTTCTAAATGTTACTTTTGGAAGTCTAAACATTCCGAATAAGATGACTTGCTTTCTGAAGTGAAACCATTGGCAATACATTGTACTTTCGGCATACTTATTGTTAACAATAGGTTATGCCCCAAAAATGACGCAAGATATAGAGCTTTCTTGACTTTATCTCAAAAGAGCGACAGTAAGTTATATAACTCAAGGTAATCACAATACTAAGTATTTAAACTAGGCCATGTACCATTAAAGTAATGAAATGAACACCCCAGAGTAATACAAAGATATTTTGAGAATTAAACTACAGCACCATGAAATAACAGTTAATATTTTAAGTAATTTAAACGATTAATTTAAAAAAAAAAATACTGCTTAGATTGCACAGAAAAATCAATAAACAAAAGGTTTATTTTCATATTATTTCCCAAAGGGATTAGTCAGCAGGCATGTGAATGCCTATGAAAGCCCTCTCCCTTAATTCAAAAATCAAGGGAAAATTGCATGAAATCCACACACAAAAAAATGGATGTACAGTTAAAATGACTGTGCTGTTCCTAAATAATACATCTCTCTCTCTCTCTCTCTCTATATATATATATTTAAACATTATCATTGGAAAACAAGCCTAACATAGTCATATACAAATCCACAACAGAGGTGCTTAACAGTTACCTTCAATAGTTACTTGAAACTTTAAAGTCAATTTAATAAAATATGATTCAATTCAAACTTAAGACCAGAATGAACTTAAACTGTCTTCAACATGCAACTGTAAAATTCTTGCATATGTAAACTACCATATAAGGTACCCCCCAAAAAGGCTAAATACATCTGTTTTCTAGATGGAACATAAATATATAATCCGTATCATAATATTTAGTAAAACTTAAACAAACACAAAATATTTTGATAGAAATCACTGGCATATTGTATCAAGTATTCCACTGTAGTATGATAAACATTCCTTTAGAAAAAAAACATTTCTATCAATTTTTTTCCCCTTTCTTAAACTGCCATTAGAAATTCATTACTAGAATATTGTAACACCTCTACATTGTAACTAATAAATCATTGCTCTAAACATTGGTTTAAAAAATTCATTCTTTTTTTAAACAGTTAAATCTGACAGCCTTGCTTCTCAGTTTGTGCTGTTTCTAATTGATTAAGCAATCTTTTCTTCTCTAACAAATATGGATTATCTTGCCAGGCTCCTTGTCAAAAAATCAATTTGCAAACTCCATTTGTCTGAATTTGATGCATTGACATGAAAAATACAAGACATTTACTGGGTATAATATCTCTATGTCTTTAGAGTTTAAAGATTTGTTTTACTGCAGTGATTACAATGTAAAGCTAATTATACTGTGGCCAGAAACTGTGTTTTTATAATAACATAAAATTGCAAAATTAACAAAATTTAGATTTTTGCTACTGCAAAATTCCTCTATATTAAAATATATCTTTTTCTGTAAGACAAAAACATTTTTACAAATCTAATTAATTTCATGCACCCTCTCTTTTGAAAATGTAAATATGTTGTATAATATGATAAAGTATGTGACATATTATAGGTCCAATGGGCCAGGTACATGTATAATGTAGATCATTATTTATTGTAATTACTATATACACATGTCACTATAATATAATGTTTACTTGTAAATGTTCTTAGAAAGGGTTTCCTTAAGTGTATCTTTATGTTTTTATGAGGATGTACTATGATGTACATATGAAGTGGCAGTACATTTTATTACCTGAATTATAATATAAACCTGTAACAGGGTTTTCCCTAAGAATTGAAATAGAAGGGGACATTTAAGAGGTAGAAGGGGATCTGGGGTTCCTCCCCTAATGTGGAGTTTAGGAGGCATACCAAAATAACTGGGGGATCACATCATTATAGAAGGGGAAATTCCCCGGCCCCCGGGTCTTAGGGACAACCCTGTGTAATATTTAGCATTGTACTTGATCAAAGACAAAATTTGGGTATAGACAAAAATGATTTTGTTTTGTGACAGGTTTTCATCTATAAAATTATTAAAGTGAGAATATCCACAGCTGCTGAATTTTCATCCTTCATAAATCAAACAAACGTAGTACTTAGTCAGATCGTGTGAATTCTCATTATTCAGATCAATGACTGATCTAAACACTCACTTAAGAGCAGGAATTATCTTTCATAACAAAATGAATCAGTTTACTACATGTCTTAATTATGTATAACAATTTATTTAAATTATGCATGACCTGCGATGAGTTTTCTCTGCTTAAAGTGGTCTGGGTAAATGCCATATATCTGGTAAAGATTTAACTATGCTAAATGATGAAAACTTTCTTAAGATATTAGTGCCAGGATCAATACCACAATGTATTCCTATCTAGTTTCATTGTCACACAATCAATAGCTTCACAAAAGACATGTCACCTTTTCCCCTAAAGAGACTGTAGTATGGTTAAACAAATGTATGTCCTAGCTGGTTTAAACTTTATTCTGTAAATAAAAAAGGATTAAAATTGTAAATTAGAAATGATTCTGTACTTCAAACTGACATACAGGTCTGTGACAACTAAATTCCTTATTTATATTAAAGAAGAATGTACATTAAAAAGTACTTATTAGAAGTTGACAATACTACCGGCATCTATAACTTATCAACTTTGTACAAGTGTTTACAAAATTAGCTTTTGCACTTGTTACTCCTGGTAGTCAGTACTATAATACGCACTTGCGATGAATTTTAAATAGGGATGTCAACGAATAGTCGACTAGTCGACCATCAGTCGAATGGACCGACATTCGAATAACGAAACGACATTCGAATAAATAAATTTCAATAAAAGGGTGATAAAGAGATGGAATTCTCATCCTAAAATTGAGAAACCGGCCGTCTTTCCTCAGACACAGTCAATAATTAAGATAATTTTCCTCATTAAAAACTGCTTGCTTTATACGTACTAGCAAGTACAGTAATTAGAAATGCTTCACTTCCGAGAGTATTATTTGTCAATTAATGTGTTGTTTTTGTAATAAAATTAGCTCGTTATACTGCGCTTTCTTTGTACAATTATTAATGGACTTGATCTCATAACATGTACCCATTATAGCCATGACATGTTTGGACACTAAGATAATTATTATAAAATTGATATTCTTTTATATATTTTAAAGACATTTTGATAGTTGGTACAAAAAGTATATTCAAATATTTAACAACACAACATTATCACAGATTTACCGTGTGTGCCCCCCCCCCCCCCCTCTCCATTTTAATAAGCTTTAAAGAATATATCGTACTGTCATTTCTTATGCTTCCTAAAAAAACGACTTTACAGATCGATTTATGAACATGATTGATGGGGAAATCATACATTTTAGGTCCATGTGAACATTTGTGTGTAACTTTTGATGTTACTTTTTAATAGATTTAAGGAAAGGAGATTTTGGGTTAAATATGTCATGTACCAGTGAAGTTTGAAATAAAATTTTAGTTTCCGAAAAAGTTTCGAATATATTTGACTATCGTTCGAATAATGCAATCGAATATTCGACTACAGAAAATAAATATTTTGACATCCCTAATTTTAAATGATATTTGCTATATACAGTTAGTGAGGTGTGCATATACGTTCATAATTCATCAGACTCCATTGTGAAACATAACATTGGCACTATTTATTAAAGCTTGTAATTTTTACAAGTGCATGCAAATCCCAATAACTAAGTACAGGAACATTTAATATACACATGTAATAAAACTACATGTAAAATATCGTACAATCATTATATCCATGATTTGAAACATTCCAATATACATGCCTACTAATGTGTAGTTCAATGTACTGAATACTTTATACCTCTAGAACAATTCAAAGATAAGAAGTTATTTTCAGAGACACTTCAGACAGTTACCTAGCTGAATTGTCATAATAAGATTGTTGGAATTCATGTTCCTACTACAACTTCATTATGCACAATAACCTGGCAGATTTAAAATCTTTCTCCTTTCAAATTGTGTGAAAGAGAGTCAGAAGCATGAAGATATCTAGTTTCCTGACCATTGTCAGCATTATTTGGGGGTATTCTACTCAACCAGGAAGTCATTCTGTCAGTATACCCACAGTTCTCCTAAGGATGGGTATAGATATTTCAATCCATTCAGTTTAAAGTTTTAAAAATAAACAATTTTTCAGTGTAATGACAAACTTCCTAGAAACCTTCTTATTATAGACTTTTAGTTGTACAATTATACAGTGGTCTCATGCCAAATGCACATCAACTGTGGATTTCGAAGACTATGTCATGAATTTTTACCTGAAAAACAGTTAGAACACTACCTCACCCATTCACATCTATAAACACTCATATATTACACCAACACACAGGAACTATTGACAATGTACAAACAAGACATTTCCAAGTGGGTGTAGATCTACATTACCAAAAACTATTAAAAACCACTGATAGACAGAAGTTACTTTAAGTAATTAAACAATATATGTTTATTTTAATTGGATAATTTTATACATGTATATCCCATCTTCTTATTGCCCATTGTTTTGCTGTATTCATGACTATGCCAATTAATGTATGATGGTGTTGTCAACAAAATGAACTGAATTTAAGGGGATCAAGACACAGACATACATGTAGTTTTTCTTAATCAAGTTAAGTATGTATGCAAGTATGTATCATTAGAGACATGTTATGAAATTTTTTTAGGCATATTTATGAAGAAACAAACCATTTCTGAATCATTTTGCCAATTGCTTGTCTGCTATTTCCTCTTATATCTGGACACAACTATAAATTAAAAGTTGTTTCTGGCCTTTGTGGTCTATATAAATTAGATTAACATGAAGGATTTAACTAAGAGCAGAAATGTCGTTGAATGTCAGAGCATCTAAGAGCCTGTGATAAGTTTTAAGTAAGAGTGGTAGCCCTTCTATGAAGTATCCAAGACAGCATACTGAAAATACAGTACTCTAAATAGTGATCTCATCAACAATAAGCTGGGAGGTTCTTTAAGGTAGTTTGTGACAGTACATAAGTTATATGTTAGTTACATGTGAATATAAAAAAAATTTAAGGATAAATAACTAGAACAGAGTCTTCATAATTAAGCTACCAGTAAGTGGTTTAAGGGGGGGGGGGGGGGGGAGGGGGCATTCCCCCACCTACAATTCTTACAGTGTCATAGCATATTTTGCAGGCCATAGAAAGCACCACCATGTCCATGATTATACATTTACACATGATGATTCTGTTAGGAATACTTGCATAATTTTTATCTTGGTTCTTTGTTTTTGAATTCAGGGATATATTAATCATGTTTTTGGTAAAATAAACAAAAAAGGAAATTTATTACCTCAAGGGGAAAATATCAAGTATTGATGGTAGATTTTATCTTAATATTAGTTAACTTTTTGCATTAATAACTATCTTTTAATTATTACTAAAAATAATTGACAAAATAATCATACTTTTCTGATAAAAAAAAAGTTTAAGAAGAACATT
Source organism: Saccostrea echinata (assembly GCF_033153115.1). Lineage (NCBI taxonomy): Eukaryota > Metazoa > Mollusca > Bivalvia > Ostreida > Ostreidae > Saccostrea > Saccostrea echinata. The sequence goes on along the minus strand of NW_026889803.1, from coordinate 54,098,183 downwards.
ATACATTTATTGACTGGGTTCGAGGGCAGCATGTTTTCGTCAGACCCAAGAACCAAACTGTTTGCCTGAGGCCATTAGGTCGAAGGCAAACAGTTTGGTTTGAGGGGTAGACAAAACGCATTTTATCCCAAGAACACAGTAATGTAAAGAAATGTTTTGTTCTACCTTTATATTTTTGGTGTTGACATATTGCATTTATCTTGTGCTGGCTTCCATGATGTAAATTTCCTTTACCTGCACTAAAACTTGACCAATTTCGTCACTGTCAAACACCAAAAAATGCAAATAAGATTTAGCTAATCCTGTTCTCAGTGTGATGTAAGCGGTCCAATATCTCATCGACAGATCCAATATCTCACTCTGCAGTCAAACATCAACTTTTTTATGACTGCTCAGTAAAACATTAGAAATGTTAGACTTTTTTTTAGTATAGATTTATATAGGAACCAATTTTTAAAGGTATAACAATTCATGATTTTTATTTTAAGTAAGAATATATACTGTATATTTTTTTTTAAATATTTCAAGTCTTTGAAAAATAATAACATTTTTATTAATTTGATGAAAATGTTTTATCAACTGTATTACCAAAAACATACACTATAAATCATAGATTTATCTATTTTTGCAATCGTCATGGCATTTTGACAAACATGAAAAAACGTGTAAATCTATATTTAGAATCAAAACATAAACACAACACATGCTCAGCTCCACAGTATGATGCAAGATGTCGCCACCAACTATCAGTCACTATTTTTACAAGGATTAATTTTAAATAGAGGTCCAAGGTCCATGAACAAACAGAAAATATATGTCAGGGGCTCCTTACTGGTCATTGAGATAAGATAATTATGAGGGTGTTTTCCAACGATACGACCTACTTCACACAGAGTTTTCGTAAACCCTTTGCCTTTTCCCACTTACCTGCAAGAATTGACTTTGTTGCTTTAGCTAAATTAAAGCTATTTGTAGGAGGTGCAGTGATATTTCCTGCTAATGTCCTCTTTTCCTGATTTTTCTGTCTTTGCTCGTTGTCCATTTTGTCCTTTAAATCTTTCTTTGCTCACCTAACGCAATAGTGTACGCGTGTATCCTCTCCCTAAGGTATCATCACGGGAAATGACATCACGCCACGAATCTCGAGAACCTAACCCAACTTTTTGCCCAATCAGCGCACGGCACAATGTTCTCGCACGACGCGACTGTCCTCGAGCAAACATAGTGCTACTGAAACCAATATTGGTACAGAGGCTCATGTGAAGATTTCCAGTTCTTCTTAAATAATATAAAATTTTATTATCATTCATATACTCAACTTCCTGCTTAAAATAAACTGGTCGTGCGTTGTGCATATAATTTATCCGAGTACTCGGCCATGCAGTAGACTTTGAACTATATTTATTTTGCATGAGTAAATAACATGATGAAAATTATGTTCCAAGGAGTATTGATGTAAATGTTTGGTTTGAACATATTTTATTGTACTTTATAATTACAAAGGGTTTGAGCACAATTTCTAAATACTCATTACGCCCTCTGTCTACATGTTTATAAATTTTCAATGAACAAAAGAGAAAAGACGTTCATTCTCTGCAGTATACTCAATGAATCTATCCCCCATAAGACGTTTATCTAAAATGTTAATATAAATTTATCTAATAGTAAAAAAATATTGATAAATTGTTTTCTAGCTTTCACATACATACTTTGGATATATTTAAAAAAAAAAATAATGATAATTATATGTATCCTCTAGCTACTTTACCACATGAGAATAGAGAACTCGTGAGGTCATTATTCAATACACAATTATGACGAAGTCTGATTTGAAGAACATCAAGTCGCCTGTTACCATAAGTTGTGTAAATAGCATATGATACCATCGCAAGATATTACAGACCACTTCGAATTTCATATTATAATAATGAGCATTTGTATATAAGGCGAGTTTAAAGGAAATTTGATTTCCCTGGAAATGTCTCTCTCTTTTTTTCTTTTTTTAATCCTTTCCTAGGATGCACACATAAATTTAAAGGATTTATCGCATGATCTTATAGAAATCGTAATTTTATGAAAAATATTAAATATTATCTACAACCTTATCTATTAAAAGATCGTTCCCAAGCTCTACAAAATAATGTCTTTCTGGCATGTTTTTTTTTTTAATTTTATTTTCAATGCAGATTTTTAATGATAAATAGAAAATATTATTTGGATAACGTTAAAAAAATGAAATGAAAATTATTGCACGCAATAATTTCAGTTCAGACTTCATTTTGAGAGTAATTGGTCTTGGCAGAGGGACGGTCATCCTAAATGTTAAGAAGTTGCCACACTACTTAATTCACATTAACTGAATATACATTTGTTTGTCATGCAAGCATTTTTCTTCATCCAAATATATAAGCCACATGAAATAAGTATAGCTATTTTATTAGCTCACCTGAGCCGAAGGCTCAAGTGAGCTTTTCTGATCAAAAGAGCTAAATCCACGAAGTGCCAAAATCGGCCCAGTCATCAAAATAAATGAAACTTTCTCACATAATACTCTAAGATTTGTATGTTGTAAAACAATTTATTTTTAAACAATATCTTTTCTGGTTTTCTTTTTACAGACGTTTAAACTTAGTATTGTTTTACTTATCAAAACTATCACGTCATTACGTTGACGTTACATACTTTAATGTTGTGACGTTGACATTTTGTATAAAAAAGTAACACATGTACGTTAATGGAATAAAATTCACCAAAATATGCTCTTCTTTAAAATTTTAGGAAAATTTAATAATGATTTTTTTAAGATGTTTTGAAAACTTTTGGGTTTATATTTAAATTGAAGCTATTTGTATTTTAACGAAATATTTATTTACAACATTTGTCTCGTAAAATCGTGGTTATATGTAACACGATTTAAATGAAAATAGGGGACAGATTAAGCTGAAAATTACAGCAAGTGTTAATCTATCATATTTAAGTTGAACTGAATTTTGTAGTAAAATATACACTTGTAGCCATGGATAAGGATTTTATCGTTCTTAAATGTGTTGTAGTATGGTCCTATGGCGTACAAACAAACAAAGAGGTTTTATAAAAGAATGCACAAGACTTAGTGCTCTTTAATAACGAATACATAAAATTAAAAAAAAAAAGTTGCATTAAAAATGAATATGTTTGAAGTGACCATCTATTATATTGTCATTCTGAAGATTTCGCTGCACTTTCGTAATTTAAAGCATTTCCCGGACATTTGAAATGAATTTGTATTAAAATACATGTACATGAAGTACACGAAAAATAATGACGTTTTAGGGCTTTCCACAAGGCATTATGTTTAGGAAAGAAGCCACTACAGACTTTGAACAAGTTAAAACTGATGCAAAGCATCAATCTAATTAAAATTAGATCTTTGATCCGCTCCAATAGATCGCTGTGTAGCGATCTAGTTGGAGCGGATCAAAGATCTAATTTTAATTAGATTGGCAAAGCATCAAATCGGCAGCAAAAAAAAGTGCATTTTAATTTTTTTACAAATAAGAGTTCAAAGAAAACACAAGATTTTCGAAGTATTTGAATTTCAAAACGGAACATGAAGTTTAAAAAAAAAAAAACGAAATGGCATGTATATCACTTTATTCAATTGAAATTACTTAATCAAAATAAAATTCACTAATTAATGATAAATATGTTATATCATCAAAGTGAAAAGTTAATCTTATATACGAGATCTCCAAATGACAAAGAGGATAACCTTTCCACGTGATAATAACTTGGATCATGCCGATGATTTCTGCAGACTATGCTGCACATCGCGATAACAGACAAAACAATAAATGTGAAGTGTAGAAAAAAAATATCTCAGCGTCAATTACAGCTACAGCATATATAAAACATTTTTTTAAAAGGAATTATTTTTATTTATGAATTTTGGCACTGTAATTCACATCCACAGAAATGAAAATGATTCACTTATATATCTCACACACTCCCCTATTGGGGAGTACTATTGTAACCCCTTTTAATAAAATCATAAAGTAATAATAATCTGGTGAATTGAAACATAATCTCAACAACTCAGACTTTTATATAGTTCAAAGCCAGTTTTAACATTTTACTCATAATTTTTATATATATTAAGAAATTATTCAGTCGAGCTGCTAATAACGTTTCGTGTCTCCATGTGCACTTTCTAACACAACCACAAATAGATAGGCGATAATGAGTATAGAAGACGATGAAATAATCATAATATCGTATACATATGGCGTATGAGATTTTTAATACTCGGACTTTTTCTGATCGGGACTTTTTGTAAACAAAAAACAAACAAACAAACAAAAAAAAAAAAACAAAAACAACAACAAAACAAAAACAACAACAACACGGAAACAGCTACCGGCAGTAGTGAATGACTATCATTACAATCCGTAGATTACTCATTTAATTCAAAGAAGTAAAACTACCGTCCGAAGCATTAATTGTCTATAATGAGTAGCACATTATTGCATTGTTCACAGGTATTACGTATTGTCTGAAAATTGGAGAGAGAAAAAATAACAATAATACATTCGGGACATACATGTATACATTTTTATCATACAGATTGAAAAAAATTCAAAACTGCGATTGCATGGATTTTTCCACACTATACATACAAGGATTAATATAATGTCATTGTATAATTAATTCATTTAATACCACTTTCTTGTTTAAATGACACTTGTCTAGTAATTGCCAAATTGGTCGAACTGTTCCACCTATTAAAGTTCATCCAAAATTGAGAATGAGTGAGGGTGGGAATCCCAAATTCTCCTTCCCCTTACCGCTGTCTTATTTCTGTAATAGCCCCCCCCCCCTTTATGAATAATTTACACTACCATGCTTGCTAAGCTTGGTTGCCATCTCTCCCTTAGTCCTGCTACATTTAAGAGGAGTAACTCAAAATAGAAAGGGGTAGCAAGTAGCCTCCCTTTGAATTTTTTTTTCATATGCTGGCTAGGTCACAGAATGCAGACGATGCTGAAATTTACTTAAAGAGTTGTCACTACCTTGATAGTAAGTTATTCGTTTGTACAATGTATTTGTTTTATAAAGACCTATCACAAAAATTACGAGTACACACGATCTTTAAAATCGTAGTCTAGATTTAAAATCAATCTATTTTGTTTATTTGATGTCAACTCGAATTTTCTAGGTTCTATATTTCGTAACATGTTATGGGGTCTCGGATCTGAAAATGTTTTCACTAATAAACATTAATCAATCGTTTGTCTTACAATGCCGACGGCAATTTCTGAAACGCCTGTTAGTATGCAATATAATCTAACGTTAACCATGTTTATGACGTTTGTGATGCCTGTCGATGCTCATCTTAGCTTCGCTAGCCAAGGGTTTCTGATCTGAGAGTCCCTTGGATAGCGAATATGGTCGCTGCACTATAACTTCTCGACATACATAATTTATGTTTTGTAAGGTAGAAAAACAATCATTATATGTACGTCCTGGAAGTTGCATCTGATGTAATCAACTTGTATCGTAGCTATTTCGACTCCGCCACTGATGTACACGTTTTTCGGGTGATCTCCCTTTGATTAGATCTACATAGTGACCATGGTGACGAGGAGTCGGTAGTTGCAAAAAAAAAACCAAAATACAAATAAATGGGCTAGGAATAATTATTTTAAACATTTCAGCATATTGATGAGTTTAATAGAGATCAGCTACGTGAAGAAAAAGTCTTGGGTCAGGACTGAGGCACGTAGTACACACAAGTACAAAAAGTCGACATTATAATTGCATCTGCATGCGGTCTCCTTTAACAAGAGTTTTTCGTACTTTTTTGCATCACAACACACAAAACTAGTATTAATTGTAACGGGGACCGTTACAGATGTTCCCCAAACTCTCCCCAACTTCCTTTTGGTGTCTTATTCCCTGTAAGCTTCATTAAATAAGGCAATCAAGTATATTGTTTTTTTTACGCATTACATGCGCGCGCACTGGCATGCATGTACAAAATGACCATGTCAACTTGTCTATACTTTCAATACATTTTTATATTCAAATTTCATCAAAAGATAAAAAAATTCGGCTATATTAAGTATATCTGTCATTTAACGCTTTGCAAGCGCGCGCACGTGCATGCATATCCAAGTTGACCGTGTAATCTTATCTATACTATTAGTATATATCTACATATTTTGAGTTCAAAGCATTTCATAAGTATAAAAGTTACAGCTATATCAAGTATATTGGTCATTTTAGCATTGCATGCGTGCGCACGTGCATACATGTGCATGTTGACAATGTCGTCTTGTCTACATTAATAATATGTCTATATATTCTGAGTATCAAAGCATTACATCAAAAAATGTAAAAGTTATGGTTATAGCAAGTATATTGGTAATTTTACTCATTCCACGCGTACGCACGTGCATGCATGTGTGCGCTGACCATGTCATCTTGTCTACACTTCTAATATATCTTTATATTCTGAGTTTCAATGCAATTCATCAAAAAATGTACAAGTTAAGTCTATATCGATTGTATTGGTTATTTCAATCATTGAGCACGCGAGCACGTGCATGCATGTGCATTCTGACCATGTCATCTTGTCTTCACTATTAATATATCCTTATATTCTGAGTATTAAAGTATTTCATCAAAAGATATGGAAATTTTGGCTATATCAAGTATATTGGTCATTCTACTCATTGCACGCGCACGCACGTGCATGCAAGTGCATGCATGTGTGCGCTGATCATGTCATGTTGTGTGCACTTCTAATATATATTTATAATCTGAGAATCAAAGCAATTCATAAAAAAATGTACAAGTTAAGTCTATATCATTTTTATTGGTTATTTCAATCAATGCGCATGCGCACACGTGCATGCATGTGCATTCTTACCATGTCATCTTGTCTACACTTTTAATATATCCTGATATCTTGAGTATCAAAGCGTTTCATCAAAAAATATGAAAGTTATGGCTATATCAAGTATATCTGTCCTTTTACTCATTGCACGCGCGCGCACGTGCACGCACGCACGTGCATGCATGTGTGCACTGATCAAGTCTTCTTGTCTTCACTTCTAATATATATTAATATTCTGAGTTTCAAAGCAATTCATCAAAAAATGCACAAGTTAAGTCTATATCAATTTTATTGTTTATTTCAATCAATGCGCATGCGCGCACGTGCATGCATGCGCATTCTGACCATGTCATCTTGTCTACACTATTAATATATCCTTATATTCTGAGTATCAAAGCATTTCATCAAAAAATATAAAAGTTACAGCTATATCAATTAAATTGGTCATTTTACGTATTGCACGCGCACGCACGTGCATGCGCGCGCGCGCAAAATGACCCTCGTTCCGCAAATCTACATAACATTCCTATTAACCCTAAAAAGGTTTCACCTCAATCGGATGTGTAGTTTCGGAGATCACTCACGGACAAAAAAGTACCCAGGAAGAAAAATAATAATAATAATAACTAGATACTTATTGCCTAGGCAATAACAGGTCTTCCGTTTTCTTGACTTCTTTGAAAAACAAACAGAATCTTCTCAATAAGATTACTCTAAATAATTAACAAAAGTTATCTCAAGGCTTCCAAAGATATGTAAATACAAGTAAAAACAAACGGAATTACTTTCCTGTTTTCTTTATGTACTTCGTCGTGAACGAAAGTGCTCCAAACGAATAAAATGTTCATTCTACACCTAAATTATTCACAACTGATCAAGTTTCCATGAAAAACTACTCATGTTTGAGACAACTTCCGGGTTTTCGGTTGGCACTTCCGGTGAAAATAATTTGCATGGTTATGGTCTACCTAACATTCGCATTAGCCTAACATTTCTGTAAAAAGAAGAAAAAACTTTAAAAATTCACTTTTTTCATCGCTTCCTGTCACTACCGAAAGTGACGGCAACGTACGATTTTTACATGATGTAGATAAACTGAGGACTGACTATTAGTTCTGAAAGTTTTAGACTTCAGCAATGTACTGTTTCTGAGCAATTTGGTGAACAAAATCTCAATTTGAGGACAGAAAAACACGCGACCGGAAGTGCATTTTCATAAGATGGTTATCGTCACACTAGGTAATTGCAGTCTCAATAAAATATATGAAAACCATTTCAAAGACTTTATATATAAGCAATATTTTTGGGAAAGTTAAAAATCCCAATTACATAGTTTTCTCTTATAACCGGAAGTTGTCGTTTTTTGTTTCCAGTGAGACCAACACATATAGAAACTGTGAAAGAGATTCAATTATATGATGCAAGTTTTATTTCAAAAGATAAAAGATAAAATTTTTGATTTCTTTGATCACTTCCTGTGACGACCGGAAGTGACGGCTGACGCTCCTAACCCAAAAGATTTTGCCTACTCATTAAGTTCTATTACTCATATAAGTTTGGTGTCTTAGTCTCTTACCGTTTTTGAGATCTCACTTTGACAAGTTCTTATTTTGCGGACAGTAAAACACGCGACCGGAAGTGAATTTTACCAAGATATTTGACGTTACTCTAGACATTAGCAGTCTAAATAACATATCTAAAAATCATTTCAAATACTTCATCTATAAGCGATATTTATGGGAAAGTAAAATGCTCAAATTATGTAGTTTTTCGCTTATAACTGGAAGTTGACGTTTCTGTTTCCGGTGGGACCAACATATTTCGAAACCACAAAACAGATGCAATAATGTCATGCAAGATTTAATTAAAATAAGAAAAGTTGAAATTTTCGATTTCTTTGATCACTTCCTGTGACGACCGGAAGTGACGGCTGACGGATTTAAAGATATTCCACAAACCTACTTGTCATGGTCTATAATCCCTCAAAGTTTGGTGTCTTAATCTTTTACCGTTTCTGAGAAAACGTCCGGACATGAACTCTTTTGAAAAAACGGAAATCGGACATATCTGACGACCGGAAGTGAATTTTGCAAAATCCTTAAAAATGTTTTTAGTTTATTTAATTCTACATAATCCCTGAAAGTTTCAAGAAAATCCATCGAGCCATCTCTGAGAAATCGCTTGGACAAAAAATGGGAAAAAAATAATAATAATAACTAGAAACTCATTGCGAGCAATGAGAGGTCTTCCGTCCGATTCTGAAAAAAAGAAAACTCAAACTGAAAAAGTGATAAAAGAAATTCAGACACTCTGGAGATTTAACCCTCGTCGTCAGCCTGAAAATCCAACGTGCTAACCATTAACCATTCCCTTATTTGCATTACTTTCTGTCACGACCGGAAGTAACGGCGATACAAGATTTTGTCACGATTCAAATAAACTGATCACTGACTATCAGTCCTGAAAGTTTCAGACTTCAATCGTTTACTGTTGCCGAGCAATAGACCGGAAGTTGACGTTTTATTTCCGGTGGAATCTAACATATTTCAAAACAGCGAAAGAGATGCAATCAAGTGATGCAAGTTTTAGCTTAAAAAAGAAAGAAGAGAAATAATATGATTGCATCCTCTGATCTAAATAATAAAACAGGTTTTGTAATCCTCAGAAAAAGTTCTATCATTTTATAGTTGCATATTTAAGATCAGAGGTTACGCTCTATATTAAATATCGAAAAATTAGCTTTAAAAATTGGTTTGTTTTGTAGAATTTTTCACGATATGAGGAAAATGTCGCATTTCATGACGTCATAATGCATTGGCTAGCCAGAAAATTACGTCATTTTGATAGATACGCAGTCATCAAAGGTCTAAATGATATTTAATGCATTGTTAAAGAAGTTTCAGTTTTTCTGAAATTCACAGGGCCAAAAAAGGCCCTAAGTGGACCTTGTTCTTTAATATTGATACCACTACACTAGCGCAATGTACCAGCCATCATTGATGTTTACCTTGCACTCATTCCCTGAAGTAACGAGTGTCAGGCAGGTTAATCTTTATTTCTTATAGTGTGGAATTATAGGATGAAAACTTGCCAGCTAAATTTTGTGCAAGTACTAGTAGATTTACATCGGATTTGTTACTTGAGTTTTAACAATAACTGATAGCAGAGAAAATAATCTGTTACTGATAAAAACTAAAAAAAAAACTATTGTGTTTACTTCCTTTATTCTTTATGCATTCAACTTTCTATTCTATGTAATTCCAAATTCAGACATGTCCGTGTAATCTTTTTCTGTACTTCTACACTACTGCATCAGACCATTTGTGAAAGGCGGGTCAAGATACATTATTTCGCGCCAAACGTCACGAGTAAATCATCGCGCCTTTTCTTTGGAATGTGTCTTCAATTGAATAAGAGTACGTGATAGCTTCAATGAAATTTTTAAAAATATGTTGCTGTAGCCTGATTTTCGAGTCTAAGAATGTATATTTATCACACTGTACATATTACATATCGTATACGGGCAAGTAACATAAAGGCAGCACTAAGTTTTCTTACACATTTTATATTCCTCTTTACCCCCAAAGTGGATTATTCCAATTAGTAACACATTAATGAAAAGACTGGAATGTTTCGCAACAAAACACGTCTCGCCATATGACGCTCAAGGAATCTGATACCTATTATGTTCTGTAACTTGCATCTATAAATAATATTGCCCTACTAAAATCAAAGAAAAATATCATTGAAGTTTATTTTTCTCTCATTTGAAATTGCTATATATGTTATTCAATCAACATGAGAAAGTAACAAATTCTACTTTCAAAATACAATTCCGCAACTCTCCAATTTATGATACAATTGCATAGGTATCTAGCTACATATACATTTGCACCAACATGTTTTCCTCATTTTGTCATATCACAATTGCATCTATGCACATTAATTAGTGCAAAATTAAACTGCAAACTCTTTATGAGGGAGTAAAAAGACATGCTGATATTGTGCCGTCAAACACCGCTGCTCTGACGTCTAAAGACATAGCCCCCCCCCCCCCCCTTAAGATAAAATCTTATATTTGAGCCCCAAAAAGTGAGAAAAAATTCGGAAATTCTTTGGATTGAATCCAGATCGCCCACTAGAAAATTCAACATGCTAACCATTACACTATCAAACACCGTCTCTTAAAATTGAAAAATGATAAATATTCAGAGTATGGGTTAATCAATTCTTAAACAAACTACATATTTAGCATTCTTGTAAAACTCTTTATTAAGCCTATCAACATCATAAAAAAATATTGAAAAACAAAAAAGTTCAAAAAATTACCCTTTTTAAATCACTTCCTGTGACGACCGGAAGTTACGACGACACACGAAATGTTTCCATCACACATCTACAAACCAAATTCTATCATACCTGAAAGTTTCAGACTCCTACCTTTAACAGTTTCTGAGAACATTCATGGACTAGATTTTTAGTGGAAAAAGTGAAAAATCGTAATAATTCCCGACCGGAAGTAAATTTTTCCAAACTTTTTCAATATTTCAAAATGGCATGAGATAACAAATCATTCCTGAAAATTTGGCTGAAAATGAATGAGTAGTTTTTGAGATATCGCGATTTGAAAAGGTCAGAAAAATAAAAATGAAAAATAATTTAATAATAATAATAATAATAATAATAATAATAAGAAACAGTAGAATCACTATAGGTCTTCCGTTGAAAACGGAAGACCTAATAATAATAAACAGTACAATCACTATAAGGTCTTCCGACTGAAACGGAAGACCTTAATAATAATAAGAAACAGAGTAAAAACAATATGTTCCCAAACTTCGTTTGGGGAACATAATAACATATTATAGACAGAACATATGCATTTCTAAACTTTTTCGTATTTACAAAAACAATACAAAATCTTTTTCTTTTTAATTTATGTGAGGTATGCCCCGTAATTTCCACTGTGGTAGTCCGTGCTTAGAGATTGGAATCGAACTAAAAGTAAAAATTTCGATTTGGCCACACCCCTCGAACAAAATTAAAATATGCTCTACTTATTCGTATTTTAATTCTTTTTTTAATGGTATAGATTTAATTTTGTTCGAAGGGTGTGGCCACAGCAAAAAATTGAACTAAAGACGGAAAAAATGCTTTATTTTGATAAAAAGTATGAAAGTGCACGTGTTTAGACGTTTTCTGTACAAATATGACGTCATCAAATAAAAAAATCTGCATACACTTTTTAAGTTTGATACTTAAGGATAATATTTCTATTGTTAATTTTCTTCTTCCCCTCAGTTTAATTTTCCTGAAAAAATAGGCCGATTTAGCCCCTTCGTGGATTTAGCTCTTTGTCCGTTGTCTGTCGTCTTTGGCGTTGTCGTTATCTTTTCACAATTTCATCTTCTTCTCCAGAACCACTGGACCAATTTCAACCAAACTTGGCACAGAGTATCCTTGGGTGAAGGGGATTCAAGTTTCTTCAAATGAAGGGCCACGCTCTCTTCCAAGGGGAGATAATTACAAAATAATGAAAAATTAATGGTATCTTTTAAAAATCTCGAGAACCATTGGGACATGAAAGATGGAAATCATGTGAAATCATTGTCAGGGAGTGCAGATTCAAATTTGTTCAAATCATGACCCCCGGGGGTAAGGTGGGGCCACAACAGACGATCAAAGTTTTACACAGGAGTATTTAGGAAAATTTTTAAAATCTTCTCAAGAACAGCAAAGCCATGATTGGTCATATTTATATGGAACCATCCTCAGGTCGTGTAGATTCAAGTTTGTGCAAATCATGACCCCCGAGGGTAGGGTGGGGCCACAATAGGGATTCAAAGTTTTACATTGAAATATATAAGAAAAATCTTCTCAAGAACAGCAAAGCCTGGCTGTCCTCATTGGTTATTACCTATTCAGATGTATCCTAAGGTAGTGTAGATTCATGATTGAAAAAAAAAATCATGAAGCATCCTCAGATGGTGTAGATTTAGATTGGTTCAAACAATGACCCCCAGGGGTGGGGTGGGACCATAATGAAAGTTCAAACTTGTAGGGGAAAAAAGTCACAGACAAAGAAATATGTAAGCATCTTTAGTTAGTGTAGATTCAATTTTGTTCAAATCATACCCCCCCCCCCCCCCGTCCCTTTTTAGGGGTAGGTCGGGACCACCTATGTATCAAAACTTTTCAATACTGAATTGATTTTTGATTTTTTTCCTAGCCACAGTGCTCAGGTGACCGCGAAGATTCTTGCAAGTTATCACGTCCTTCCAAGTGGGCTATATTTCTTCTAAACACCTTTTTCTTTTATTTACATCTTTAACTGTACTAAGAATACTCTTCTGATGAAAGTGTAATGTTAGATCTATAGTGTTTGAAACAATTTCTTAAACTGATTTAACTAATATATTATGCCTCAAAATTTATTAAGATACGAAAGTTCTACGAACATTAATGAAACCCACTCTCTCCAATAAAGATTTAAAATAGATCGACAATATTATGTCGCTGCACAAAGCGACATAATATTGTCGGTGCGGATCAAAGATCTTATTTTAATCAGATTACTCTCTCTCTCTCTCTCTCTCATATCTGTTGCAAGAAACTATCACTGGCTGCATGTATATTGAATAAAAGGGAGAATGGTATACAGAACCTATATATCCAAAACTTGTCAAAAGTTTATAAATACACTGTGTTGTATTAGATTTCAGTCTGATTTCTCAATTTAAATTTTCAACTTCGAGTTAATATATTTACGACGAAACTTTTATTAAATATAAATTGTTTATTGATTTTTATTTGAAATTTGAAAAAGTACTTTGCAATATATGTGCATTTTACAGTTGTTTTCAGTGCCATGAGCTTCTTTTTTTTTTACTAGTACTAAGAATTTATACAAGCTTTATTAAAGTTTGTATACACAGCTTGCAATCAAGACTGAATATATGTCCTGTGTTTTAACATGTTTTTTTATATTAAAATAAACAGATTTTTGAAAGAAGATCAACTTCTGAAAAAAAGTTAATGAAATGCTATGTAATCATCACAATAAGCTATTTGAGAATAAATAAAAATAACTTTTAAGATAAAAAGTGGTAAAAGACTTAAGTGACCAGTGGCGGATTTAAGGGGGGCGCCCCCGGCGCCCCCCCCCCCCCCTAAAATTGTCAAAGTTAGCATAAATCATAGATGTAAAAATTTCCACTCGGTAGACCTCATTTTTACCCTACAAAATCTCTAGAATCCAGGAGCTTCCGGGGGGTTCGCCCCCTGTGCCCCCACTGGGGGCCTCAAGGCGGCCCCCAGACCCCCTGCCTACTTTTGGCGCCCCCTCTAACTTCAATTCCTAGACTTGCCTGTCTGATATGCGCGATACCAGTCTATTCAATTCCTGGATCCGCGCCTGGTGACAATAGCATCCAGTTGCTGTTTTCTTGTGAACGAGTGTTCCTCATTCTATAGCTAGTTCTCTGCACCACATGGAACAGAATCGGTTTAACGACACTTTAAAGGAGTATACTTTCTTCTTCTATTATGGAGTGAACTCACGCATAAGTGTTAACAAATCAAACCACTTTGAGGTGCAACCCATGCACTGAAAGAATAAAACTATTTACAGTTAATGGTTTAAATTAGATTTCCATCCCATTTCCGAGCCTCTGGTCTGACTCGGAAATCTTCTAAAGATTCGGCGCTGGTAATGTACTTCGGTAGGGCTTTCCAATCAAGAATGATGGACATTGGTTGACATCTTTCCTAGTCCTCTGTTGCCAGATCCGGTGTCCTCGACGCGTTCTGATAATTATTTTTTTTATTTTCTTGCTTTCCAAAGAAAGCGGGGGTATATTCAATGACGGATATATAAAGTAAGGTTATTTTTACTGACAAACATACATAAATACGCTGTATTACAAAGTAACTGTGTTAGCCAAATTAAATTCTGCTTAATACGCTATAAATCGGAATTATATATTCTACCGTTTCCAATTTTTATTTAGACTTTATTCACTCCGAACTCCTCGGGAGTTTTAATTTTCCCGCGTATTTCAAAATGTAAATATTATGATTTGACCCGTTTTAGAGGAAATACTGGATTTCCCGTGAGATTGACAGTAATCTCATAATCATGGACGATTCTGTATTAATGCCATATAATAAAATACCACAATATCAGCTTGCTACCGTGTTGGTAAGTAGTTTTTGACTGGATACATTATCATACTCGAATTTCCTCGATGCAACTTTACTAGTGTAAAGCAGAGTAAAGGCCACCTAGTCAAAGATATTCAGCTGTATCTCATAGCTGTAGTGACAATCTCATTGTAAAGTCAGATGAAGGTGAGTGGAAAAGTCTTGCCTCCGCTTCTAAACAGTCGTCTAAACTACATATACTGCACTATACCAAACAGCCAGAGATCAGTTGAAGATTATTCAGGAACAGAACAGGTCCAGTCTAAAGACTATTTCTACCTACGTAGCTATTCATAGCTACCTACGTATTTAAACCTACCCAAAGTAGCTATTTTTACCTACTTTTTGCATTACTTGCATTTTGTGGCCAAACGGCCGAATGGCGCAACATGATGTCAGAGTGCCAAATTTCTTGATACAGTCATACTGATGATGAATACAAAAAAAATTTGGCCAAAAAATGATTACGTTGTAAATTAACAATTTCGCATTAATTACTATGCAAAATTGTTAATTTATGAAGTAATCATTTTTTGGACAAAATTTTGTTGTATTCATCATCAGTGTGACTGTATCAAGAAATTCCCATGTAATGGACTTGGTGGGATATTTGGACTGATGCCATCCTCAATGTTGACATCTCAAAATTGCCCCTACCATTTTTTTTTCAATATTTTAAATTTTTTCTTTTTTTTTTTAAGGAAAATGCAGATTGTTTGTATTATTTTCAAAGTTAAGGTTTTATCATTTTCTTAAGACACATCAAGATTGAACATTTTTATAGCAATTATTAAACCTGTCTTACTCTAGCTTCCTGTGTATAATGAAAAAAAATCAGTAAATTTCTAAGTCTGTGATTTTTCTAATGATTATCAATGTGTAATCAATGTGTAAAATAATTCGATCAAAAAAAAAAAGATTACCTACCTACCTACCCATCCTGAAAAATGGGTCAAAGTACATCAAGCAATTTTTTTTAGTGATGGCCAAAATATGTAATACACAATTTCATGGTTTCTGTATCATGATATAGTACAATTTTTTGTGTATTGCTGTGTAGAGGTATATGGTTACACATCTATTGTTTATTTTACTGAGTCAAGCCAAATTTTTAAACTTTTCTCAAAATTCACATTCAATTAAAGAAGTCTCTGAAACACTTTACTGAAAGTTTTGTTCTATTCCTAGTGTTATTAGAGTCCTTTTTGTTCAGTAAATTGTATATTTACCTCTCACCGGGAATGTGGGAACTACTAGCTGCAGACACCTTTACTTTTTACTCTGCTTAGTAGGTATTCTCAGCCAAGAATGATAACACCAATAGGAAAACGTGAGAGGGTTCCCAACGGGTGGGATGTGATTTTTCGACATTGAATTTCTGAAGTTTTATTTTCCCCATCTCATGAATATCCAGATCAATCAGATGATGCATTTTATAGAATTATTATAATGAGGTACATGTATAACATTATTATTCGCAGCTTGTTGGATCTGAGGGTATTGGTAAACATGACTTGGGGAAGTGTTTGATCAAGAATTCCTGGTTCTACCTGCAAGTGTGAGTATGTCTGAATATTTCTATGTTATGGAATATAAATAGTAGAGTATGTTATACTAGAATACCTGTTTTTTTAATGATGTCATGCAATATTTTAACACCAAAAATTAATTAAGTATAATATAACAATTCACAGATACAAAAAAGTGATTTAAGTATTTGCATTTATTTGATTTAAGAATTTTTGCTGTCCTAATTGTTTGCTTTATCAATATTTTACTGTGCAGGTTTTGCAGGTAAATTAAAATAATATGTATAGGTTGATAGAACTTGTGCAGTTGATGTACATTCATGTATAAAATAAACTGATTCAGAAGCCAATACATTATTCCTAAAATATTTATTTTCAAATTGAGAGAGAATAAACATGAAGCTACTATAAACCGACTTTTATTTGCGTACAAGAAATATCCACAACTTTCCTGATGTTTACTAGCGAATATTACTTGCTGCAAACTATTTATTACATTGTACATTTGTGTAGAATATTTTCTCAGTCTTGAAAATCAGTAAATGCGGATATTTTTCAACTGACAAATTGCAAATAAAAGTTTTGCAAATAATGCTTAGTTTACAGTACATGTATATATAAATGATTGAACAAGAATCTGCTACTAATGGTAGTAGAGTCTTCTCGGTAACTGTGTATTATTTACTTTCAGAAGGACAGCTATCACTCTCCCTTTACCGGTGACCTCGGACAATTCTCGTCCCAGGATAGACTACATCTGCTTCCTGATTGATCTCACCAGCAGAGACAGGTAAGAACAACTATCAGGCTGTTACTGTGTTACATTAAAAGGGTTTTTGTGGTTTTCTAAAAATCTAATTATATATATACATGTATTACTGTAAACCAACTTATATTCCCGAGCGAGAAATATCCACAAGTTTCGCAACCTTCTTTCATTCACAAATATTTCTGTTTGCGAACCAATTATTCACCTATATATTTATGTAGAATGTTGCCTCAGTCACAAACTATAATGGTCACAGTTGGATTCCAAACTGAAGTATCGCGAATAAAAGATGTCCCAAATAATAGTTGGTTTACAGTAATTACTGCTGAGTCATAAATTGTAATGCTGAGAATTTTAAGTGGTGAAGTTTAATCCAATACTCTCTTTACAGTCATTGTATTTTTAAAGAACATCATATATTTATTAATTAATTTAAAACAAAAGTACAGTAAAATTGCTGAAAACACACCACTGTTGAGTTCTTTTAGGGCTTTATTGTATATATATTTGTCCAAAAGTATTAAATGGTACTGAACATTGTAATTCACATGACCATTATGGCCCATATATAAACCTCTTGTTTGTAATTGAAATATGTTTACTCAAACTTGTATGTTATGAATAATTTAAGGAATATAATTTTAATGCATGTATTTTTTTTTAGCTTAAAAACAGTAGAGGAATCATTGAAGCATGTTGATGTTAGATATTTCCTAGGACAGTGCTGTTTTATTGCTTTAAAAGGTAAAAATTTAATGCATAGTCTCATTAGAATTTGAGTAATAATCAAATACAGGTAAAAGAGCAAAATTTTAAGCATCTTATAGTTATCTAGAGTTCAAAATGTTTGATAACTTTTTCAAGAAACTTAACACATTTGGTAAAAGTAAGAAAAATCCCATTTGTATATAAGTAATTTTTTACAAAGTAATGAAGCTGTTATCATTTTTATGTGGAAGTATTATGGTATGGTGTTCATGTCCGTCTGTCCCTCCGTCTGTCTGTTAGCTTTTTTGTATCCTGCTCATAAGTTAAATACTATGAGGCCTAGAATAATCAAACTTTGAAAGATGATACTTCTTGGGTAGAAGATGTGTCACACATTAAAAGTAGGTTGCTGTGACTTTTAATGAAGATGATATGACCAAATATGGAAAAATCCTGGCCAGCTCATAACTGGAAAACTATTATACCTACAATCATCAAATTTGGTCAATTAATGCATTTTAGGTAGAAGGTGAGTTGCATCCTGCTTAAAGGCCACAGTGACTTTTAATCAAGTTGAATTTAAAAAAAAAAAAACTATTTTTTTTAAGCTGCACAATCCTAACAGATGTAAGAGTGTTGTAATTATATTAAAAAAAATTAAAAATGTTAATTCAAGAAAAAAGCCCACTTTTTATGATATACTAAACAGCAATATATAAAATATATATACCGGTTATTTCTTTTGTGTCAATAATAAGAGAAATTCTACTTGTCCCATAGGTGTAATTATCAAGCAATGATGTTTCAAGGGACATTTTGATAAAGGACAAAATCTGTCAAATTAAAGATAAATTAATGAGTTTAAGTGTAAGAAGATTTCTGGTAGAACATCTCTGATCAGGCAGGTGCTATCTATATCTCTTAGGAATTGGGCAGAGAAATCTGGCTTGTTTATTGCAATTGATAGCATCTGTTCAAACTAAAATAGTTCTTCTTGGCTAGCCATTACTTTCAAAATTAACTTTATGTAAAGTTTTAAAATTAATTTGATATTGTATAATATAATATTTTCATTTTTATTTTGTATATCTCAACAACAAATTGCAGAGTGTCAAATCTCACTAAGATGACAGTTTTATAGTCTAAGAATAAACATAATGATTAGTGTTTTGATGTTTTATTACATTGTAGCATTAAAAAAATACAATAAACAAAGCTGCAGATGGAAAAACTCTTACACAACCACTTGAGAAATATATGATGTATTATTTGTTCTAATTAATAACTACACCATAGGAGATGCACATCAAACATTAGGAATGGAAAAATCATTGAAATCTTTGTACCAAGGATGACATGATTTTCTTCCTTGCTCCCTAATCTCTTTATGATGAATGAACAATATTTGACAGGCAGATCATACACATGGTGCACTTTATTTGTTTTCATTTTTGTTTTAAGTGAAGAATCCAGAGAAGAGAGCCATTTTTATTGAACAAATTATTCAGCTTTCAAAGCAGTATAAATCAGATGTTTTATACGGCTCATTTGAGGTAGGTTGTTCAGGAGTTATCTTTCTTTTAATGTGTAGATATGATTTACACAATTTCTTTCAAACATGTATACCCGGTATCATGTATATTTTGTACTTATGTAATGAAAAGACCGGCTGTGTACCTGTAATTTTATATAAATTAAGGAAAGCATGACAATAGACAGTCTTTAAGGGGTTTAACACTTTATTGTACAGACAATTTTACTCTTCACATTTATTAAAGATCATTATCATAAAAGTATTTGAGCAATATTCCATCAATGTTTAAAATTCCATATTATAAATGTAAAGTGTAAGAATGATTTAAGGAAGGAATTGCTGAAAGAATCACACATTACCAATGTTGCATGAATATTACTATATTATAAAAAAAATAATTTTTCTATGATAATTTATAGTATTAAGGGTTATTTTTATTATAAGGAATTGTTAAACTTCACATACATATTAATTATAATTCTTTGCAAGCAACTTGTGTAAATGTACTAAATATACTTTGTAGACAGAAGCAGAATCCATATTTCTTGCAGAACAGATTCTGAAATCTGTAGAAATTGCAGCAGGTATGCAGAAAAATGTGTCCCCCATGTTTATAGAAAGTACCCGTTTTGTGGGAACAGAAGAGGAGGGAGAGAACTGAGAAATCTGCTGGTGATGTTTTATTTATTCCTATTTGTTCTCCTGTCAGTTTAGTGAAAAGATAGTGAGATTGAAGACTAGTGTCCAACCCAAGTTACACTATTCACATTCAGTGTATTGCTATGGGACTGTGAAAAAGACAACACCATGCAATTACTTCACAAACTCAAGAGAAAATGTGCCGTTTTAATACAGATGAAGGCTATTGGTGATTTGCCAAAATCACGAAATAGTGTGTTGTTGTTTTTTTTGTGCCCCCGTATCGAAGATTCAGGGGTATATAGTTTTTGCCCTGTCCGTCCGTCTGTCTGTCTAGCTGTTTGTCCGCAAAAAATTTAACCTTGGCCATAACTTTTGATTGGTTGAAGCTATGGCTTTCATACATGTATTTTACATGTATATTTCTTGTGACAAGACCTTTCTTTGGGTACCACCATATTTGATCTTTTGACCTTGACCTTGGAGTTTGACCCAGTTTTGCAAAATTTTACCAAACTTTAACCTTGGCCACAACTTTTGAACGGTTGGTGCTAGTGCTTTCATACTACACAGGTGTAATCCTTTTGACAAGACCTTTCTTTGGATACCAACAACTTTGACCTTTGACCTTGGAGTTTTACCTACTTTTGGAAAACTCTAACCTTGGTCATAACTTTGAATGATTGGTGCTTCTGCTTTCATATTTCACCTGTGTATTTCTTGGGAGAAGGCATTTCCTTGGGCACCATTAATTTTGACCATTTGAACTTTATGTTTGACTTACTTTTTGAAAAAAAAATTTAACTTTTTCCATATCTATTCAATGGTTGCTGCTAGGGCTTTCATATTTCACAGGTTTATTCCTTTGGGTATCAACATAATTGATTTGCATTTGAGAAAGTTTAACCTTTGCTATAAGTTGCCATACGGGGGCATCAGTGTTTCACAAACACATCTTGTTTTATTTTATGCTCCACTGTGAACTGTAAATTACGTTTTATTTGTGAAACTTTATTGAGGGATAATTTTGCATGACTGTCTTGGAATTTGTTTTCATCAATAATAATTGAAAACAGTTGTATTTACATATCTACCAACTATGAGAAATACACATATAAGCATCATTTTATCATAAACATCTTCATCAAACTTCATAGGTCACTGGAAGGAGGAGCGGAACTCAAAATATTCTTCTTTTTTTTTTCTTGTGACCTTGACCTATTTTTCTTGATTTTGCATCTATCTCCTTTTCAGTAAAACCTTTTAAGACGTTTTCATTAAATTTTTATTTGGCACAGTCATTGGAGAATTATGTCTGAGCCTAAACTTTAAAGTTGACCTTTCTGTTTGTCTTCACCTCACATTTTTAGCTCTACTGGTCAGAGACCAGAAGAGCTTATGCGATAGTAAATTGTCTGTCATCCGTCCGTCCGTCTGTCTGTCTGTCCGTCTGTCTGTAAACAATTTTTCAAAACGCTACTCCTCCTACAGTTTTGGTCTGATTTCAATATAACTTGGCACACAAGTAGACTACACTAAGATACATAATTTAGTGCATCGGTTTTTGATTTCGATGAACAGTGTTGCCATGGTTACTAAAAATAGAAATTTCTGTGAAATTCCTTTAAAATGCTACTCCTCCTATAGTTTTAGTCTGATTTCAATATAACTTGGCACACAAGTAGACTACACTAAGATACATAATTTAGTGCATCGGTTTTTGATTTCATGAACGGTGTTGCCACAGTTACTAAAAATAGAAATTTCTATGAAATTCCTTTAAAACCATACTCTTCCTACAGTTTTGGTCTGATTTTAGTATAACTTGGCACACAAGTAGACTACACTAAGATACATAATTTAGTGCATCTGTTTTTGATTTTGATGAACGGTGTTGCCATGGTTACTAAAAATAGAAATTTCTGTTAAATACTTTCAAAACGTTACTCCTCCTACAGTTTTGGTCTGATTTCAATGTTACTTGGCACACAAGTAGACTACACTGAGATACATAACACAGGGGCATCAGTTTTCGATTTTGATGAACTGTGTTGCCATGGTTACTAAAAATAGAAATATCCATGAAATTCCTTTAAAATGCTACTCCTCCTACAGTTGGTCTGATTTTAATATAACTTGGCATACAAGTAGACTACACTAAGATACATAACTTAGTGCATCAGTTTTTGATTTTGATGAACGGTGTTGCCATGATTACTAAAAATAGAAATTTCTGTGAAATTCCTTTAAAACGCTACTCCTCCTACAGTTTTGGTCTGATTTTAATATACTTGGCATACAAGTAGACCACACTAAGATAAAATAATTTAATGCATCGGTTTTTGATTTCGATGAACGGTGTTGCCATGGTTATTAAAAATAGAAATTTCTGTGAAATTCCTTTAAAACCCTACTCCAGTTTTGGTCTAATTTCAATCTAATTTGGCACACAATTAGAATACAGTACGATACATATTATGTATTTCGGTTTTTGATTTTAGTGAATGGTATTGTCATGGTTACTAAAAATAGAAATTTCTGTAAAATACTTTCAAAACGTTACTCCTCCTACAGTTTTCGTGTGATTTCAATACAACTTGGCACAGAAGTAGACTACATTAAGATACATAATTCTATTTATTGTTGCATGTTGCAAAGTTTCAAATCCAAGTGCTACTTTTCCTTTGTTGTATGTACAGACCAGTAGAGCTACAGTCTCATCAGAGACTTCTGGTTGATTTTGTTAACTTGTTTTCTTGAATACTTTGAGGCATTCCTTCTTACAACTTCAATTGCATATGAGAACACTTCAACCATGTCAAAATTGTACTGACCTTGACCTTTTCATCAACAGTGAACTTACTTTTCCTTCATTTTTGCCTGTTTATTTTATACAAAAAACATTATTCTCAAGAACTAAAGGGTCAAAATAAAATGTCTTCATGCAGTGTAGATACAAATTTGATTTCATATAATTGCCCTTTGGACCAAGGGGATATTTTATGAGTAGAAAATTAATTGATAAAAGAACAGGTAACAAGACTCAGAAAAAATGCCTTGTGAGACTCAGGTGACTGTTATTGGCCTTTTTATTCAAATGTTATTTAGCCTAATTTAGTGAGGATGTTCAGTACATGTTGTTAATGCTGTTTGAAGCTACAGGTTACATATTTTGCTTGTTAAATGATTTTTACAATGATCTATTTTTGTAATGAATCACCTGTATTTTTTTAATGGTCAATAAGAACATATTTTCTGCTGTTCTATTATGTACAGAGTGAATCAAAGAACTAGTGCTTCTATAAGAAGAAAATATCTGATTTTTTCTCAATTTATTTGTGATAAAATCTCTTCCATAAATACATGATGAGAGATTTTCCTTTGTGGTCTTAAATATTTTATCAGTAGATGAGAGAAAATTAGACTTCAGCTTGTCAGCAATCCTTGAGGCAAACTTTGGTTCTGTTTTTTTATTAAGAGATAAGAAGTTTGTGGGAATAATCTTGTATAATATTATTGTTTCTATTTTAGTTTCTTACTGAGCCATAAGAATCCAAAGAAGTACATTTATGTCACACCATCCTCATGTCTTCATTTGAAATATCATTCTATTATAAAGTTTTACAACTGGGACTAAGTAGTAAATCTGCAGTGACCAAATACTATTACAGGAACTGTTGTGACTGTTGGTGTGAATACAAAGCAAAGAGATTCCAAATAAGGTTGATTCTTAGGTCTCCTCTTTCATGTTGTTTAACTGGTTTTAACATTTTGACCATTTTCAGCTTCTTTTCTGAAATGGCTATTCCAGTTTTAACCAATTTTGGTAAATACCGACATTTGCTATACCATATTAAAGGCAACACAAAACCAAATTTTAACATTACATGCAAAAAAAGTACATTTCTATTGATTTTGAAAATATAGAAACAGTTATTAATTGTGAAGGTAGAATTTTTTTTAAATTCAAGTGTCAATTTCATTTGCATTTTTCTTTTGTTCATTTTCTTTCTTAATTTCTAAGGTTGAAAATCTTTTAAAATTGTTACTAGATTCTATGTAAGGCATTAGATCATTAGGATATTATGTCCTTTGCTATGAGCAGCAGTTTAACCAATGAAATAAAAGAAATTTTCACTCTGTGCATTTTCTTCCAGGTTACTGACAAATACTTTGATGTTACAGGGAGTTTTACAATCTTAGTTAGCATTTTGCATACCTATCGTTGGTTCGTATTTTGTCTGACGTGTTTGTTTTGCAATGCAGGCCATAGTTTTTTTTTTTTTTTTTTTTTTTTTTTACAAAATTTGAGAAGAAAATTGACTACGGATTTTTGTCTACCTGATCAATATAGAGCTCACAGGGGCGTGTCACAGATCGATAGGTGAGGCTTCCTCCTCCTTGGCACCTGATTCCACCTGTAAAAGTTATGTAAATTTTGCATTTACCTCCACCTAGTAAATTCAAAATTTACAACCTAATACGTGCGTCAAATCAGTGCTCTCATCAACTAAAATGTAAAAGGTGAAGATGACCAACAGTTAATAAGAATCTTATAAATCCAGTAAAGAATACGCATCAATTGAATTAATGAGAGGAAATTACAAAATTACTGTCTTCAAATAGCTAAAGATATCTTCTCAGAGTAAAATTGAGTACGGATGTTCACTTCCTTATTTGCAAAAACTTGTAGGTTATTCGCCTATGTTTTTTTTTAAATTACATTCAACAATATTGGCCAAAGTAATCAAAATACTTGTGTAAATATATTTTGATATGTAAAAACATTTATTTTGTCGATGTGTGAAGTTCCATTTCATTTCATTTGATGGAAGTCATGTTACCACGGCGCACGCATAGCAGCATTGTAACGTCACAAACAACGTCAAGCACGTTTCTCAAAATTACTCTGTCTTTTCATTTCATGCGTGCACGGTTTGTAGCGTCTTTCCCATTTACAAAAACGTATCCATAACACTTGACACCTAGTTTGCTAACAATTGTTCTAGTAACGTGAGTTAGTTTCTCTGTGTTTTTAAATTCTTTACTGCCTAGCTCTGCTTTCATAAGGTCCGCAACAGTAAAACACACTTTACTTTCCATGACATTAACTCTTCTGATCACTTTTTAAATACTGTATACAGGGTTATTTTCGCCCTTTCACACTTGCAAACAATTTTGCCCCGTCTTAAATTCGCCCACTTGTGTCTAGGGCGAAAGGGGCGAAAATAAAACGGGGGCGAAAATTTCCCTGTATACAGTATTACCTGTTACTTTACAGATCGTCCATCGTCCCACTCAAAATCTCTACAACTTGAAAACTGCCTTTTCCATGTACAAACAAAAGCACGGCTTGTCGCCCGCGTGGCGCAGTGGTTGGAGCGTCTGCTCTAGAGTCGCGGAGTAAGGAGTTGATCATTACGTCGCGGGTTCGAATCCCACTGCGGGACGTGAAAACCGGTCCTTCGGATGAGACCGTATAAACCGAAGTCCCGTGTCGCAGTAGGTGCTGGCAAGAAAAAGATCCCTCACTGCTCAATGGCCCTAAGTGCCGAATATATATATAGGTCAAAATTTGTAGCCCTCCACCGGCAAGTGGTGGCGTCTCCATATGAGTGAAAAATTCTCTAGAGGGACGTTAAACAACAAACAAAACAAAAGCACGGCTCATTTTTAGCTCTACTGGTCCGAGACCAGATAGTAAGGTGTCCGGCTGTCTGTAAACAATTTTGAAATTCTAAAACTTATGTTAAAGCTTTCTGGGGTAGTGTAGATTCTAAATTGTTCAAATCAGTCACTTGAGCCCTGCTATTCTTCAGCAGATTTCTTTTAAAATTTCCCTTTTTTTAATTAAAAAAAAAGACTCCATACTGTGGACCAAAATGTTGCCTTAAGGGAGCTATGATTTAATCGAAGTTGAATCCAGCCAACATTGGGATGGCTCAATTTCAATACGATCAACATGGCCCTGCTGTTCAGGAGATTTTTTCTGTACATATGCATTGTGTAAAATTTGGATCTTTGATTTCGGTCCAACCCTAAACCCATGGATCTCTGTTATAAAAAAATGATTTCACATAACTTAATTAGGTATGTTTTGCTTATTAGTTATTGATATGATTCTTGCCACTCTTGAAAAGATTTTTCCTATAAGCATCATCCTCACAACGTCAGGGGTCCTGTGTCAACTCCTTGCCGTTGGACCCCTGACAAATTTTATTCGATATCTTGCGGGCTGACTGCAGCGACGCCTTTCGGGAACATATTACAAATCTTGATTGTTTTTCTTATCTCTCAACCAGTCACATTAATAAGCCTTTTGGTGATAAACAATGCGTAGCACATGCTTTTAAGTGTCAACTAATTCCTTTCTGTTTATATATCTGTCTGTTTCAATTTGATTGGTGCTTCTCAGTGAGAGAAGCAAGCCCAAAGATATCGAATGTAATTTGTCAGGGGTCCCACGGTTGACACAGGACCCTGACGTTGTGAGAATGGATATACACGTACTCCCTTGTGATCTCTAGACACAGATCAGAAAAGCTCACTCGAGTCTTTGGCTCAGCTGAACTAGTGACATTGTTGTGAGCTGCATTCGTGTTTCTCCGTTTATTTACTTTTTTTATCTTAAATGATGGTCATCTCTATGGAATCAACTTTGTTTTGGGGAAAATAAAATCAGATCAATCTGTATCCATTTCGTCGTTCTTTATTTTTGTAATTCGTGTACAACTTAAAGATTTTCCCCAATTTTTCCACACCCACTGATTACAAATAAGGAAACGCGTCTATGCTTTCGACCTTTCAGTGCGTTGATTGAAATGGTAACGTGTTTTGTTTTTGTTTAGCTATCTTATATTGCCCAATTGACATTTGATCTCGCCATATCATGTCTAATGTCAAGTGGAGGAGACGTAGCAACATCCGATGTTCCGACACGAAAGCCCACAATCACTCAAATATTTACCCAGTATCTGGGGAAGAGTCCGCTGGGCTTATTTTATTTCATCGACTAAAGATTTAAATGCTTGACTGTCTCTGTAGTAATTTGTTTGTATTAATTATTGCAACATGCAGCAAATAGAAACCAATATTAACTTTTTTGTAATGTCTTTCGGCAAAATACATTTTTGAGTTCCTCTTTTCTATAGTTACTGATTTTGTTTGAGGAAAAGGACATAATTAACTGATCGTGAGACGGTGACAGCTGTGATGCGCACGCACAGTCTAAAGCTGCCAAGCTTTCCCAACTGTTGTACCAATCTGACGAACGAATAAATGTACTCCTAAAAGTCCAACTCTCCAGTCTTTTTTTTTTCTTTCTTTCTTTTTTTTGCGTAAATAATAAATGTGAGAGGAAAGTTTGAGAAATAATTTCCATAATCATTTCATGTTTTTTGGATCTGCAGTCTCCTTGAATAGGAACTACTAGACCAGGAAAAGTCAATTTTTAATTGACTTTAAAGTAACAGACTAATATTCCTGTAGTTTGAATTGCAGATTTGGCTTGTGTGGTTTGCTGTGAACATAATTTTTTTTAGTTAAATGATGTACATGTATCGCTGATTGTATCAGATAGAACAGGTAAAAACAAAATAGTTATCAGTTTTAACCTTTCCATGTTGCATACTGTAGATTCTTAAATATACGCGAGGAATAAATTATCGCGTAATTTTGTGTGACGTGAAAATAAAAACTACTCACGAAATAAAATTACCCGCCTTTATTTTTATGGTGCTTAAATGTAAGTAAAATCTCTAGATCAATCGTTCACTTGCGAATTGTTGTTTTTGCGATTTGATGTCCTAGGGCCTTTCATTTAATAAAACAGAATTCAAGCTGACAGCATTATAGTAATCAACTTATATTTGATATCAGAAAATATAAGCGGTACTTTCTAAAATCAAAGAGTCATCAAAGCTGACTGTAACAATGTACTAATTGTATTAGATCCCAAGGGAGAAAAAGAAAGGTTTGGTCAAAATTAAACTGAACTATTAAATAAACTTTCAATGTTGTCAATCAGTTGAAGTTTTGTTTTACCTAACCTATCTCTGTGAAGTCTATCATATGCCTTTCAATGATAGAGATATGATATCCTTTGCTCTTGCAGTTGTGTTTTTAGCCATCTGCTTCACTGCGTATTTATAGAGATCCATGACCTTTTTTCAACTATAGAGAGCTAATCAAATAATTTTTGGTACTTAAAGCAGCATATATGCTAAATACTTGCTTATGTTGTGATTTTTTTTCTGTGGAAGTTAATTAAACTCCAAAAGAACATAAAACTTCAAATGAGGAGCAGAAATATGTGACAATGGTTATAAACATTTCAAGAAGCAACTCTCTGTTGTAGTTGAAATAGGCGGAGATCAAAAAAAAACTATTTGGTAGCGATTTTGGTAGGGTTCACGTTTTCTAAAGGGGGGGGGGGGGGTTAAAAGTCATTTTTATTTGCTTCAATAAATACATTTAATAACTCTGCAAATTTCAGGGGAGGGGCGGGGGCAACCCCCCTCTAGATCCGCGCATGTCCCTGTATGTTTTAATTCATATACAGGCAAATACATGTATATCTATACAGAATGAAAAAAAATATATAAATAATGTAAATAATTGCAATATTTAATACTTATCTATTTACATGTATATATTTTGAATTGATCTGCAATTTAGAGCAGTGTCTTATATTCATTTCTATTATTGAGTTTTGTATGTTTTAGCATGCATTATAATACGTATCATTAACTTCTTACTCAAATATGACCCAATACAAAGTACTTTTGTCAAAATACGTAGGGATGCACATTTAGACTGTACTATATTTTAGAATTGATGGTATTAGCTTTCTACATTGTTGTCATGTGTATGTTTTTTCATTATTGTTATTATTACCCAATAATCAATCAATCAATAGCACAGTGACATGTACATGTAATATGTTCCGCGATTAAATTTTTGACCACAAAATGTCTTATTTATGTATGAAATTATAATTTTTATTTTACTCTGTTTAAAAACCAAAATATAACATCATTCAACGGTATTTTGATAACTTTTTTTCCAACATTGTTTTCTGATAAATATTTTTGTATCTTTTAAGCTATTATGGAGTTCATTGTTTTGAAATTCTATTGAGCGAAAGTGTGTTTTGGCATCTGATATTTAGAACAATATTGCAGCTAGCGGTAAGCACCTACTACATTGATTTATCAAATGATGATAAGGCATTGTTCTGAAAAATAAAAAGATGTTGAGATTAATTTTAAATTGATTTAAAAAAGAAAAACATGTAATTATTCTAATGTCAGAATAAAAAAAAACAAACAAACAAACAAGCAAAATAAAAAAAAAAACAAAAAACAAAAAACAAAACAAAAAACAAAAAACAAAAACAAAAGAAAAAAAAGGTACCAAGAAAAACGATTTCTCAGAATCAAAAATTTTTGAGTGTTGAAATCAGAAAATCCATATACTAGTGCATTTTATTTGAATTTCTGATTTTAAAAAAAATCACAAAATTTTATATTTAATCAGAAATCATTTTATAATTTCAGAAAATAAAATTTTCAAATCAAAATTTTGATATGTCTTTAAAAAAGGGAATTATCATTATTAAAAAAAAATCTTTATAAATATTCAAAATTTATTTCTTGATGTCAAAGGCTACCTGAAATTTGTGAAAAAGATGTTTTACATGTATAAGAATTTCTTGTACTTATCTTTTTGATATTATTCAGCATAATGAGAAGACAAGCACGTACTGTAGCTGTTTTATTGAATACATTTTATCATTCAAACATAACCATACATTTTATCGGTCGAACAACGAAGGCATTTAACAACTTCAGCTTTAGATATTTAACAGAGGGTCTTACTACCCGGTTACTCTATAATTGCAGATTGAATCTTCATTGTTTATATTATTTTCTGATATCATATGACGATGCTATCACCATAAAGGTTAGATGGTTCATTTCAACACGTTGTCACCAGCAAAAAATAAAATGTTTATTCACCGAAAAATCGTATAATACACACCCAAAGAAATAATTTCCTTTAACCCATGAAAATGATTTCAAATCCATATTTGAATTCATATATTCATATGGAAGAAAAGGTGAATATTTATTTACGTTCATAAATCTTTACATATTGATCTGGCGGGTAGGTTGAGAAAAAGATCGGCGCACCTGCTAGTATTTGTACCATTGGTAAGTACAATTTTAATCGTGCAAGAAAATACAATTCAACGTTTAGAAAATATGTTTCTAAATTTGATATATTTCTATGAAGTTTTATTGATTGACTTTCGCGAAATGTTTTGATCTTACATGAAAATCCTTTATCTATTTGCAATTTTATTTAAATACTTTTTTAAAATAAAACTGTCTCAGATCATATCCTTTTGATTTAAGAAAAACAACAGCTCTTGACTCAGATATTTAATCCAGGCACTGCATCATTATAATATTTAATCTTCGGATGCTTTTTGATCATGTGATCAGATATATTCAACATGTTACGCTGATCTATAGAAACAAAATTGAAATCCGTAATTAAATTAGATATATATACCAGTCAATATTGCTCCTAGACTTCTCCTTGGAGACGACATGCTTTTATATGCAAGGTGAGGATAAAGTTTACCGGGTGTTAAATGTCCTAAAAAGAACTCTTTTAATGATTTAAAGGGTTCAATATGATTTGAATTACCTTGTACAATGTAAAATGTGAAGTTGATTCCTTCCATGAAGCAAAATACAATGTACAATATGTGTTTACAATTCTGCAATAAACAAAGTATAGAATAGATACACTTATTTTACTGTAAACAAGCACCATAAAATTCATGTGAAATTTGATCTGTCATGAAGAGAATGTTCGTGTGTGTGGACTGGTAATGTCATTTTTAAAATTTGATTGGACGAGTAGAAGACGATGTTTAATAAATGCACACTGACAACCTCTGTACGTGTAGCAACAGCATACCTGGACGAGCACTTTCTTATGCAACATAACAAGTAAACAAACTTTCTAGCAACAAAATACAAACCCAATGTACATTTTGCCTCGCAGGATCGGGTACGTAGAGTGTTTAGCACCAGTTTGCATAAGATGATTTATATTTTTAAATATACTTTTAGATAATATGTGTTTCATAAAGCATAATGAGCTTCAAAGAATCGCAGAATAATCCGAATTGTTTCAAAACACATTCTTCTTGTGCGTATAAAAAAAACAACGTCTATCTGTGCTTCTGTTAATGTGCAAAAATCAAATGCAATGTAAAGTACACGTGGCAAATGAAAAGTACCCCTTAAATGTATATCTGCTTTTAAAAAATTGCTGAATATCATTATTTTTATTTATTTGCAGGGTTTCAACTGACTGAATTATGTGATTTTCATTTGAATATTTAAATGTTTTAAAAACCCATCTTTGATACGAACTTTGCGTTCTCATTATACACTGTACATATAAATCTACCTTAAAGACTTAGTCTTTAATCTAATACTGTAATAACTTAAGATTAAGAAATGACTTTTCGAAATAAACGACAGGCTAATTTGTTTCAACTGAATGTATGTGCCAAGTGTCGATTAACCAATTTTCTTTCATGTTAAGTGTCCCGAAATAAGACAAATATTCTTAACTTTGAAGTCTAGATACTAAGTAGCTGACAAAATATGGTGGTTACGGACAAAGTCAAAATAATCGCTAATGCTGTAATGGAAAAAAAACTAAATTTCATTTTTGTTGCATTTTCCAAGAGGTACAGATACAATTAAGATATTCAAATGACCGGGCTGGTTGCTTTATTAAGTTTTAATTAACATATACTCGTATTATTTGAAAGTATACAGGAAATTTCTTTAAAAATACTCCCCCGAAAAACATTAAGTCTTAGTTTCTCGATTTTTAACCATTTTTATATACTTTATATATATATATATATATATATATATATATATATATATATATATATATATATATATATATATATATATATATATATATATATATATATACACGGTTAGATCAACAATAACGGCACAAAGATTTACAATGGTTCGATCAACAATAATGGTACAAAGATTTACAAAGTATCCTTTCTAACGTATTTTATTTCTAAAGTAAAATCTGCAATGTGACATTTCATAAGTTTGGTCATGTTGCAGATTTTATTAAAGAAATAAAATTTATCTGAGAGGACAACAGGAATATGTAGATTTCCCAAAAATAACAGCAAAACACTTCTTTGGAAGCAATAAATCTAGAATTTGTAAGTTTGATATTTATCAGTAATACACTGTAGAATAAAATTGATAAGGCTGTGAGCTTTAAATTCAAGGCCATAATAAAAGTTGTAGTAATTCTTTACCCAGGAAGTGAAGTGTACCGCGGGTGAGCGCTCTGGTCCACGGACATCTTTGTAGAATACGTTATATTTCCATTAGTGAACTCTTCAAAATTAGAGGCGCATTTGGTCGTCTGACAGGGACAGCATGGCGTTGCGGATAATACAAAACATGCCAATCTCAATCCGATTTTTAATGTTAAATGTATTTGTCATTCCAATTAAAGAATGGAAGAACTAAAAGACATATGTAAGAGAGCGAGAACCCTAAATTTATCATCCATTAATAAAAAATACGACTTTTCCGAGGCATGTATATTGTATTTAGATGTAGCATACGATAAATAGATACATACGATCAACAATATAGATATAAATTGATATCGTTGTCATTCCTAC
Source organism: Saccostrea echinata (assembly GCF_033153115.1). Lineage (NCBI taxonomy): Eukaryota > Metazoa > Mollusca > Bivalvia > Ostreida > Ostreidae > Saccostrea > Saccostrea echinata. Next base: position 54,065,165 of record NW_026889803.1, on the reverse strand, counting down.
TCTTGATGTATATAAAGTCCACAACAATAAAATATTTCATTTGCATTTTCTTAGGATTTGTTCATCGACATTCAACATACTGTTTACATGTTTACGTTACGTTTGTCCCTGAAATCCCGCGAGATTTGTACATTTACCGACTTTTTCACAAAAGAGCTCACTAAGAAGTATAACTCTTCCATAGTGGAAATAGAACGTATTGACAATGGGCTCTTCTTCGTCCAAGCCTCAAGCTGCTGGAAGAAAACAAATGACGTCAGGTGATTGTTCTAGCAACCCCAGCGAAGATAATGAAAAAGATAGCATCAAGATATCCGAGAGTGACGTCATATCAAACATGTCACAAAATAGTGATGATACTGTGTTTGTTGCTTTTGCGAATGAATTAATTTTTCCAAATGAAAGTGAACTAACAGAAAAATATGAGAATAGCACCGTCTTCATGAAAAACTATGTTGGGTACACTAAACCTCCAAAACTATCCTGGCATGAGAAACGAACAAAGATAAAAGAGAATAGAACGTCTTATTCAATTGAAACACGTAATAAGGCATCACACCTAGGAAAGACGGTGACCATAAAGGCAGGCAATAAAGTCAAAACAAGTAAGATCTTAAAACATTTTCAATTTCTTGATCTGCGAACATTTATTATAGAACTATATTTTAGATAGAGCTATAAATAATATGTTTAAATGAGGTTTTCCCACATACCTGTCTCTTTAATGTGTAATTTCTCCGGTCAAATGATATAATTCGGATTTCCATTCAACCAAAATTTTCCCTTTCCATTTCGAAGGCTAAAATGAGCATTTTCATTGGTAAAGTATCCGTCTGTGATGGTCTTTTTTTATAATTGTTTACCCTCTCCATGCAATTCGTCTGGTGAAGTTTGCTAGTGTGGAATAATTCTATACCTCATTTTTGTGTCGTCTGTAGAGAAGAGCGACTCTTCGGGGCGTCTGTCTGTGCGTCTGTCACGTCTTACAATTACAATGTATCTTGAAAACTGTAAGAAAAAGGGATTTGATATTTTGCTCATGCATGTATTGCTTGGAAGAATGGCTTACTTATCGACCTCGTGACCTTTAAACTTGACCTTTGACCTTCTTTTGGCGAATGCACTGCTTGTCATAAGACATTCTTCTTCTTCCGTTAATGTGCCTGACTCCAAAGTTGGCCATTTTCTCACATTCCGCCTGCCTTTGACCTATTTTTCACTACTCCTAACCGTTAACGTAATATGTTCTTTGAATTTTGAGAATTAGAGCTTTTTAAACATGTGTGTAAAATCTCATGACAGTATTTATTACGTAAACAGCACCACCCATCCCGGACTGTTAGATTTTCTCAAACATTATCTTAAGTTTGTACAATGTATTGCTGTCCCTCACCAAAAATATCCTCCAAACTTCAAAAATTCCTGCAAACATTTGTTGCAAGTCTGCAAACATGCTGCAGATATTGCTGCAAGCTTGCTGCAATGAAGCTAAAGAAACCATGACAGCCTATACAAAGCCTCTGTGTTTGCAGCAGGTTTGTGGCAAGTATGCAAGAAGCTTGCAGCAAACATTTTACCATGCAAATGAGGCTTGCTGCAAGTCAGCAGCAAACACTGGATTTTCCAAATATGGAAACCTTGCTGCAAGCTTGCGGCAAACATTGCTGCAAGTTTGCTGCAAACATTGCTGCTAATTTGCGGCAAGCAATATAAATTATTGTTTTTGGCACATTTGTGCGTACAAGCAGCAAGTTCACAGAAAGCCTTTGTCTTGACCTTAATCTGTTAATTATAGAGAAAATCCACCACATGTGTCTGAAATGATGCAAGCTAGTTTCTGAAGTGTTGATAGTCTCTCTTTATGTTCCTAGACAATGTTCACATACTATTCTTAATAACAATATAATGTAATATTTTTTATGTACAGAAAATTAAAAACCTTTGCAATTACTTAACAATAAAAGTTTATGGTTAATACCAATTTATTTGAAAACATATATACATTTATAATAATTGATTTGGAACCTTTAATACATTTAAAGAAACATATAAATGTGATATTAAAATACAGATTAAAATTCATAAATAGATTAAGATTTGACCTTGCAAGTACATCAGCTACTTAAACATGCTTTAAAGAGATAATTGTTTCATGTAAAAATAAAACAAAATCAGATCTTACCAATTAGATGTTGTGTATGCCAATGTACACCTACATCCAGAATTATGCTTTTGTAATCATTCAAAATGGTATATATTCCTAACAAAATACTGAAACATCTACAACTTCAATTCAAACATTTCAAAATGACGAATTCTGCGTTGACCCCGGTACAATCTGCATTTCATTGGCTGATTTGACTTGTTTACTGTTCTTGCGAACTTCCTACAAACATTCAATTTGTTAAATGTTTTCTGCGAACTTGCTGCGAACAACAGATTGACGTGTATGTTTCTTGCAATGTTCCTGCAAACATGTTGAGTTCCTGCGAATTTGCTGCAAGCTTACAGCAATTGCTGCAATGTTTGCCGCAAGATCGCAGCTAGCGGCAATCATCTGCGAACAAGAAAATTTTCTTCCTGCCAACAATTTTGATTACTGCAAACTTGCAGCAGACTTGCCGCAGGTCTTTAGCAAACATAACAGTTTGGTAAAGGGTAGGAACCCTCCCCACCCCCATAATTTTGCCTGTATATAGTATATATAATATAGAAAATATAGATACTTTATGCTTGTTTCCTCTTCAATACTAACGTCTGATGACCTTTTCTTGCTTTCAAGGAATTTTTGCGTGGTAATCCCCCCCCCCCCAAAAAAAAACTAAACTTGTTTGGTTGCCCCCCCCCCCCAATGAGATTGCTTCCTACGAGCCTGCAATGTAATGAAAGTCGGGGGGGGGGGATCTTGACAATTCATTCTGTAAAACATATAAATCAACTTTATAGATACTCTCTTCTAAATATTTTTTTTTGAATGGTCGATTTAAGGTTTGTCCCCAGACATGCACAGGGTAATGAAGATTAAAGAAGGTGTAAATAAAAAATAAAAATAATTTAATATCACTAGAGCCAAATCAACAAAAAGCTTAATGAAGGGTAAGCACAAATTCGAAATTGTGCGAGAAAGCAAGGCGTGTGGTTACGATCTAACGATAAAGAAAAGTACATAGAGGAAGATCTTAACAAAGGTTAATCAAGCTATAAAGTAGGTAGAGATCTACACAGGACAGTTTCGTACAAAGAGGAAAATCTAAAACTCAGGAACTAAGCTATAATGAACTGTAGAGATCTACACAGGACAGTTTAGTATATACAAAGAGAAAGATCTTAACATACTACAAATAGGAACGACACCGAAAGTTAACTTATCAAACTGTAAAGAAATGTAGAGATCTACAAAGGACAGTTTAGTACATAGAGAAAAATCTAAAACACAGGAACGACACCGAAAGTCAACTAATCAAACTGTAGAGAAATATAGAGATTTACACAGGACAGTTTAGTACATAGTCAGAGAAAATCTAAAACATAGGAACGACACCGAAAGTTAACTAATCAAGCTTTAGGGAAATATAGAGATTTACACAGGACAGTTTAGTACATAGAGGTATATTTAAACACAGGAACGACACCGAAAGTTAACAAATCAAGCTATAGAGAAATGTAGAGATCTACACAGGAGAGTTTAGTACATAGAGAAAAATCTTAACACAGGAACGACACCGTTCCAGAATATATATTATTATTATTACTGCATTATTGATGTTGTGAAAGAATGTTAGAATGATGGATGACATTATTTATGCACAAAAAAATATTTATGACAAAAGAACATTTACAAAATTAACTTTCCTCAAAAGAGGAAAAATAACGATGTGTTTATTTATAAAATCATTTTTTGATAGATGATTATATGATTCATTTTTCGTATATCTGTCGTCATTCATCAAAGAGTATTATGTTTTAACATTCTTTACCACATATCACAAGATAAGAAAAAACAAAGAAAATTGAACTCAATCATGTTGAGTAAATATGACCAATAATTCCCATCGTTCAAATGTAATATCTGAAATCCGACTTCTAAGTTGTTACGATTACACATAGAGCAAGAGCTATGAAAGTTTGGAAAATCCAGCGGTTTTAATAATTTTGTTCCGTTGACATCTTAGGGCAAAGCGTTTACATCTTACACGTTTTCTTATATATCCATGCGTGACCAATGTATACAGAGTATTAAAAAAGTAAAGATGAAATCGCTTTTCATAACGAAAGCCATAAAGTTAGTAAATTACCCTGCCTGATTCGCCTGGTAGATCATAACATTCTTTATAGGGGTAGAAATGTATATTCTTATTTATGACTGGTTCTAATGTGGTAAAAAGATGAATAGTGCATTCACAGCAATTATTTTAATGGATTGGTTTTCTTATGTAATTATAAGTTGATTACTGAGTTTTCTGTCGCCTAGGCTACCACAGAAACAAGTTAGGACATAAAATTTCATTTAACTGAAACAGTATGGCTGAAATGCGGTAACGCGTCGGTTGCTCTGAATTCACTGTTACCGTGTTTAAAAGAGTTTCTGCAGAAATCAAAGAAAATTACGAAAGTTTTTATCAATCAGCCGACCATGGGGTTGTTTCAAAGTAGCTGATCAAACAGAATTTTGATCAAGAATCATCCATAATTTACCCAGTTTATGACGTGTCTAACGAACAGTATTGATCAGTTTGTCTGTGTATATCCAAAATATTAAGTCTGAACCTACAGGGGGAGGCTGACCGACACGAGGTGTGATGGCTATTTCGATAAAACCTCCAAAGATCGATTGGCCAACATACCCGCCATGCTCCATTGGGGAAAAGACAAACCAAAGACGTTGCTTTAACTATCGACATTTTTTTGTCATTTTCTATGACATGTTGGCAATTAAGTAAATTTCCTCACATTACCTGACTCTTTCTCGCATGGTAAGGGTGGCAGGCTATAAATGGCTTGAGCGTCAGTTTGAAACGGAAGTGATGCAAAGTGGGTACCTCATGACCCGTCTGGTGCATTCAATCGATGTAGTCCGTCAATAACTACACTTCATACAGGTACGTATTATCATATTTCCCAATGTTTTCATAAAAAAGTTCATGGAAAGAAATATATATTAATGTGTTTTCAACTTTCTTACCTGAAAGGTAATCTTTCCTCAAAGATAAACTTTGATCATTTAAAGGTTAATCCAAAGTTTTTATAAAAAATCTTGTTTCTGAATGTTTCTTTTTTTAGTTGCAAAAAAAATTAAAAGTGTATGATGGGTTTACGTGTCGACCATTTGCATTAGAAGTTTTATATCAAGATCTATCACTTACATCTAATATGTCTTTCCCTGACTTTTTTTATGTAATTCATAACTTTTTAAATTCTATATACATACTCTTTCACAATGTCTGATTTTATAAGATAGATGTCATTTATTTGTGTATCTGTGGTAGGTTGTCGATGACGATGCAGAAACTAGGCTCATCAGCACGTGTTTGTTGTCATGGAAACCGGATATGGCCGCTTCTGTAACGGAAAGAGGTAAGGGAAATGCACGAAAAAGAGAAAAAGTGTTCGAATTTATTCCATCCCATCGTGATCGAGTATCTGACATCTTGAGAACAAGTTTGCTAAACGCTAGGGTTTATCTGTCATAAGTTGTTACGATATTGGCTGCACATCGTGTAATAAATTTCGAATGTGAGTGTTCGAATGTGATTCTTGTTCTTGGAAGTGGAGTTAAATACTTCAGTGCAGCATTACCCATACTGTACGACATTGATCAGATTGACATGTCATGGGAATTAATTTCGTATACAGTGTTTTTTTCCCTAGTCTCTTTCTGTTGGGAAGTCGAGGGTCTGAGTTCGATTTACAACTTTACATGTACATTTTCTTGTTTGTTTGTTTGTTTGTTTGTTTTTTTTTAGACAGCTGTATATTAAGTATACTTCGATATCGTTAAAAAAAATATACGTAAAGCTGACGAAATCATAACCAAAACGCAATAACTGCTGGTCAGGTTTATCAGTCCTTGAATTCATTTGAATGCTGGTCAGGTTTATCAATACTTGAATGTATTAAAATGTGAATTGTATGAAGTATCTGCGTATATATTGTAGGGATGCGCGATTTTATCGGTATACCGGTATATCGTGATTTTTTATTGCGTGATACGTATCGTGATACGGAGACTAAAATACCGGTATTTGGTACATAATTAAAAATTCAAGAAATTATTCATTTATTTCTTTGAATTATTAAATAAAAATTACAGGAAGTCTAAAAAATGTTGAAAAAAGTTAAACTATGGCATCTAAACATGCTTTATATTATATTTTAAAAAAAATGAGAAAAGTGAAGTTATGTTTTTACAGCGTACTTGTAAGAAAAATTATAGAAATTCATTAGAAATTCTAGTAAAAATTCTGTGTAAAAATATCACGATATTATCGTGATATTTTGGGGGGGGGGAATCGTGATATATCACGATACGAAATTTTTTGCGATACCCATCCCTAATATATTGCACTATTCACATGTGGGGCCAGTGTTTAATTAGTCTGTATGAAATATGATTATTAAATATAATTTTTTTCCCATCCGGTTTAAAGAGTAGACATTAAGTAATACATTTCTAGGTCATAGATTCAAACAACTTGTGACAATAACAGAGCGGCGTTTAATTTATGTAAATTTGCTTTCAAGATGCTATGGTGTGCAAGTTGTGGTGAGATGGAAACCAAAACACTTTTTCTTGACCTTTGAATTATCTTTTCATCTTTATTGTATTATTATTATTATTATTATCATTATTATTAATTGGTATAGAAAACTCCGACAAGAATGCGCGCTAATATTTTTTCCTTATCTTAACTAGAGCAAAAATTTGGTTGTGGTGTTCCGTTTACATAGAATTTGCAACAAGGAACGGAATTAATAAAGTCTTATCTCGACCCATTTACATACCGATAATAATTTACATGTAGCTAAAAGCCAGTTATATTAATAACTATAAAACTTTCTGTGTAATCTTGATTTTAAGCAGAACTTGATCTCTACCATGTTACGTTTTAAGTTATAATTTGTTGCAATGGATTTTTGGTCTTTTTTGCTGCTGGTCTTAGTCATTTCTTAGTGTGAGTATTATCAATCGCATCATGTTGTTTAGATTGATGAATCTAGAGATGCTCTTGAATACGGACGCTTACGGTTTTGATGAATTATCGATGAGTTAATCGTGTTCAACCCAATAGCTACAAAGGGTGTGGGGTATATTTTGCGTTGCTAAGCTAGATATCAGCGAAGTCTTATACACGGAATGATAATATTCATAACTCACCGCTACATTTGCGAAACATATTTATTAAATATGTCATCATTAAAAAAAATCACCGAGTTGTACATGTGCAGCAAGTTAAAGAAAGACTACCTTTAAAAAAAAAAAACTAGTCAGACAACTTATTTAACTGATTTAATTAGTTTATTTATTTTATTCAGAAAATTTTATACATATACATAAAAAGTAAACACTGGAATAATAAACTTTTTAAAAAGACTACCTCTGTGTACAGATTCTGTCTTGTACAAGTTCAGTTAATTCTGGTACCACGTTTTGTGTATGGATACGGTTGTATGGGTTTGTTTGCATTAAATTCGCATTATCAATTTGTGCTCATCGAAGTAAAGCGACTGGTTAGGATTTTTTTTAACTCCATCACATAGTGACTCGACAGTTTCTTTTGTCACGCGTTCCAATAAATGATTATTCATGTAGGCGTGGCTGATGAATGTTAGAGCAGTGTCTATTAGATTTTTAGAGCTAAAGAAATATATTAACTGCATAGGAGACGAATCCCAATATTACTTTAATTATATAATACAAGTTTCAAAACTTTTTTCCCTAGGCAGAAATGGAGTTATTGCCCGTAGTCCACTAAGTTGCTTTGCTTCCTTTAATTTGATTGGCTGAAAACCGAATAAAATCAACCAATATCAAAGCGTTTTGTATTAGGTACTCGTCTAAAGTGTTTTGAAATCGTCAAGGCGGTTTCCTTTACACAAATCAAAGAAACATGTGTACCTACATGTTGTGCAGATTTAAATTGACGTTGTACGTTTGAGTGAACTTAGTTCTCTTCAACCTTGACATGTCATCGCCAGTAATATTAGCAAATGAGTGGTAATGAAGAAATCAACATGGCCGACATACAGGAATCCGGACAAGGAATAAACAAACGAAAACAATGCGAGTCCTTTACTATTGACTTTTCTCAGGGCGGTGGACAGAAAGAGAATTTGCAAGACGCCTTTCTAAAATTTAAGAGAGATAAACAGGTACAGAACCTATTCCGTTAGGCTCGTGTATTTAAACATCTTAAAAGTGTAAATATTAATCCTGATAATATTTCCATGCGTAGATTCATTTTTCCAGTGATTAATTTGTTATCCTGTACTTGCTGAGAGAATTAACTGATATAGTAATATTTTTTTCTTTTTAAATCTTATCAGACTATAATTGTAAAGGTATGCATAGTTGTAATTGTCTAATTGTTGAAGAATGGTGTTGGTATTTTGGATAGTGTACGTTCACTCAGGGACCCATATATAGGTCCCTGGTACACTGTAAAGTAATTTTAAGATGCAATTTGTGTACTAAAGGCTGTTGTACCTATATGTAGGCATTTGTAGTTTGCAACTCATGTAGGTATTTTAATAGTTTACATTTCCAACATATAACACTTCCTTTTTGCTATGCTTGTTTTATAGGATTATCAAGAAAATTGTTGATGGAATTGGTTTGATTGTGTGAATGTAAAACAATTTTAATGTTCCTTGCATGCATATATGTATGCATAAATTCCTGATGAGTAATCAGACTTAGCATTGTACTCTATAAAAGAGGATGAATAAGACATTCATTAACAAATGAATAGATGTTAATAGATGATGATTGAACTGTTGTGGAAAATATGATAGTATTTGGTCATTCACCAGATTTATTAGTTGCTATTTGCATGTACTGATGACTGGAAAGTGTAATTAAAAGCAAAGTATCAAATGTTTATGGGGGAAAAAAAGTTTTTTTTAATTTGTTGGTTATTAAGTTTGATGTAGATTGTGGACAAATATCATTCATTTTTAATATGACTTTAATGTATGTTTTAGTATTCTTTTTGATATTTTAAACTATTGTTGTAAGGTTTATACTATTGCTGGAAGTGGACTATGGTGATATTTGACTGAACCACCACTTAATTGTAATCATGAATTGATAATGATATAGAATTGCCTGTGGTAACTAAAGTCATTTTCATTGTGAATAACAATGAGCAAGTCCAGTAAATATTCAATGTATCATTTATAAAATCAATAAGTAGATTAATTTCCTGTCAGCTTTTTTATTGAGGTGGGTACTGAGCTGAGGAGAATTACATAAACCCTGGAAGCCTTTGTGTGTTTTCCATTAGACTATGTTGCTTTGATATTTCATTATTTATACTGGGGGCCACAGAATATGTATGTATAGATGAAAAAGCAGGACCTTTAGGGAGGCATTGTCTCTTGATTTGGGGTCTGATTTCTTGTTATTTGTTACAGTATCACTGTTTTACCTGTTCTCCAAATTATATATCACACAAACATACAGTACATATTTCAATAATTTTGCAGTTGAAATAGATGAAAACATTTTTTTTATAGCTGACCACTGAACTAAAAAAAGAAACTCTTATGTGATTTTCTGATTATCAGTTTGTTAGATTATCACTTTTTAACTTCTTAAACAAAAACTATCATAACCAAGTTTAAAGAAATGGGGGGGGGGGGGGGGGCTTGAGGTAATGAGCAATCAAATACATGAAACAAAGTGCCCTTCTACTTTTCATTCAGAGAAAATTACATAAAAGAAGGTTTTTAATGTAGATCAGCAAAACTAGATGAAATAATTGTTCTGTAGTGGTGGATTAAAATGAGACAGAAAGGATCTTAACTTGTTGACGTTTCCTTTGTACAGATGATCACAGCCCTCGATGGTCAGGACAGGGTCACCAAAAGATTGTATATGGGGAAAAAATTACCCCCCCCCCCCCCAAAAAAAAAATGATTTGAAATATCTCTTTGTAGCTAGATTTCAACTTGTCAAATTCATAGCAATATCTGTGTTGAAGATTTTGGGGCTATAGTTGCTTAGTTGTTAAGGTGTAGAACAGCATTTATTTACTTTTAACAAAGTTTTAGCAAGCTTTACATTTTTAAAAAGAAACAGATATTTCCTTATTTGATTTTACTAGCAAGGAAATAATAAACTTTTTGTTTAGGCTTATGTTGTGTTTTATCATGTTTCATTGGTCTAAAAGTATATTAATATTTTCACAAGTAGCTCTAAAGGGAATTTAAGGGTTTTAGAATTTGTCTTTTGGTATAAATTTTTATTTTTTCCTATAGATACATGTTGTTGAGAGTAAAATACAGGTAATTATGGGTCACCAGTTTTCAGCGTACATTTTGTTAAGTAAAATGTTAACCTGGTTAAGTCAACAGAGGTGGCCAATTTTAGTATCTCTACATTTTTATTTTGTCTTTAAAAGGTGCAGAAATCATGTCAAGACCAAAAAAACTAGTGTATAAGCACTTTTAAGTGGTTTCTTCTCTGTCCTTCATTTTTTTTAAATATTAAGATATCGAGAGGCCTTTACTAATATTTAAATTTCCCTGAAAGTTATTTTAAGAGCCCATTGATCCTTAAAGATAACATTCAGGGGCTTTGAAAGAAAATGAAATGGGAGATTAAATGAGATTACTTGAATTTGTTAACCTCCAGTGAATTTTTCTATTAATGCATGCACTTGTGGTAGTCAACATTAGTACCATTTGCTTTGGTTTTAATTTTGCAATTAAGGATTTGAAAAGCTTCTGCTAAAAATGATTTTGTGAATCCATTTGAATTCTTCAAAATCTCTTTGAAAGTTTTAACTGAGACACTGATTTTCCATTTGAAACTACATGTATTATGATTTTCCAGCTCTGGCATGAAAATGAACATTGTATTGAAATTTAACTATCAACCCATCTCAAACATGTTTTACATTCAGTTGTGATATTCCAAAAATGTTTCGGTCAATATCAATATTTTTACACCAAGCAAGGTATAATTCTGACATAGCAATTTTAGGTGAAATGACACAAAGGGGAGAAAATGTGTAAGAAAACTATGGTTCTTCATTGATTTTTTGGAAATAAATTGATTCTCTTTTTTGCCTTGGAGGATTGATAGAGAAACTGTATAGAGAAGTCAGGTTCGCTAAGTAGGAAGTTGTGTGGAGTTTGCTTTGGCATGTAGTGATTGAAGAATGGTGTCAAAACCTTTGTGAAATTTAATAGCTTTTTCTGCCTCAGTCTTGCCACACTGAGACAGGGAATTCATACTTTGCTTTTGAACATAAATAATTTCCATACATAATGAGAAAGGCACAAAAAGAAATGATAATCAACTTGAAGAAGGAAATTCTAAGTGATGTGTTTTACCTGAGATGACAAGGGCTGATCAATTGCACAATAAACAACACTGTTGAACTTTTTTTTAATGTTTGATCCATAATTTGGACAATTTCTTACGTTACTATATGATTGATGTTTTATGGAGTTCTTTTTATGGAGGTGTTGGTGATCATTCCCCCCTGATGGTGACCGGTGGATCATGTGAGGGTGAGATCCCTTGGGAGGTAAAAAGCGCTATACCTTTGTACAATTTATCGATCACGGTGTGGTACCATTATAATCCGGTGTTGGCACTTCTTCCTTTGTTATCTCAGTTGACAAATATTTGTTACAAACAAAAGAGTTATCTCTTCTCTCCTGATAGATTTAATGACTTTTTTTTAAGCTCAATACCAGACCTCTTTGAAAGGACCATGTCCAGGTATATCTAAATGGTATTGATTTCTTGACCACTGCATTCTTTTTTTGTTGGTCCGATAATGAGTGGTGAGGTGTTTTCTTTGTTTGAGGTATATTTATTAATATTGGACAGTTAAAAATAGAAAAACAAATATTTTCTCTTTTTACTGAAAACAAATATTGTTACACAATTTATGAGGCGCTGGTTTAAATTTGAGAAACTTGGAGAATTTTTCTTTATGATTCAGAGATGTTGGTTCTTTTATCTGGCCGAGAGTGTGCGTGACTCGTGGGAGATTGAAAGTCCCCTTAACCATGTACAGTCAACAAAGTTGAGATTTATGGTGTTTGATTCAGCACTTCTGAGGTTTTACCCTTTTCATTTTTTTTGTACTGATAATTGTGCAATAGAAATGAATTTTGAAGAAGTACATGTACCTGTAGATTTGTGTGTAAAATTTCCAGCTCGTACTAGGCAGGACCCCTTTGTTTCCTGGTTGTATTGATCCTGGGATCAAAATAGGAGACATTGTCTTTAAGAAAATGCAGAGTCAGGTTTAGGATCAATATTTTGTGTTACTATTGAGATGTGGTGGGCTTAAACTCACAAATATATGTCTTGGTAACTGCTACCTGTATTAATTTAGGAGTTTGTGTATACAGTGCTTGAAAACATTATTTTTGTATTATGTAAGATGGGGCTTTAATTCATTTTTTTATGTTCCAGGTTATGCTTTGAAATTTTTTTTTGATAGCTGGTTGTTTTTGATACAGGAGGTCTTTGTTGTAAGTTTGTAACATTCCAGATACAATTCCCCTGTTGTGCTTTCTCAATATCAGATAGGAGGACTTAAAACCCTTCTATCACAAAACTCTCTGTCCCGTGGAAACTCTAACAATACTGTGCTCTCGTTGACTTAAGTCTGCAGTTGTTGAAGCACGTTTAATGACGTTTGGGTCAATATTGACTGGGAGATTTTCATAGCGTAATATACCTAGCGCTCAAACATTTCACCTGATCCAAAGAGTAAACGAAGCTACGCTTACCCTGCAACCATTGTTGGAGAATTTCATTTTAAAGAGGAGATGAGTAGAGGTTAGCATTGAGTGGTGAGAGAGACCTGTGATTTTTTTTATTTGAACCCTATTGCTGAAATGCTTAGAGGATGTTATACTGTGCTTGAGGACTTGAGGTAATTCAGTTCAGGTTTAGTTTTTTCGTAAGGAAGCCAAATAATAATTTTTTCTCATTTAAATGCAAACTTATCCGGGTATATAATGGGCAGGATTGAATTTCTGCTATTTTTCCCGGTGATTTTTTTCAAAAGTAGCACTGGTGCATTTCAAATTATGCTTCCTTTAAGGAAAATAGATATGTTTAAATTCTGAAAATAAGTTTTTTTGAGGAGAAGATGGATTTGTAGAGATGATTGTGATAGTATGTAAGAGGGCCACACCCTGTCAGGTGATTGTAAGGCAGGTAATGTGTAAAATGCAAATTGTGCATTATACAAATGTTTGATCTTTTGCTTTGATGTTGCCTTTATTTGAATTGCTTTCTTCTTACAATGAATGTAATTTATCTTCATGGGGACTGAGAAAAAAGTCATTTCATTTTGAGGAATATTTTCCGTATCATACCTTAATATAGTTAATAAAAGCTTTTGTACTACTTGCAAGTCAAGGTCTTATGGTAATTCTTAGAGAGCTATGTTGATGGAAGTTGTCAAAGGATTCGATGACCATGCTTTTCTGAATTAATCCAAAAAGAAAACACAAATTTGGCTTGGGTTGGGGTCTAATTTTAACTTGCGTGTGTGAAAGAAAATTGACTTTCTACTAAGCAAAGACACAAAGACAAGTGTCAATGTTTGTGTGTTGTTCATTTAAATTTTGTGGAGGTAATATTTGTCTATTTCTTAACCACCCGGCATACAGTCCCAATGTTCTGTTGATATTTTACACAAACTTTTCATGTGTTACCTAGATTCTTTGGTTTTATTTGCACAAGAAATATTTAGAAGGGAAAAAAGGATGATTTATTTGCAATGTAAATGTGTATCATGAGTTGTGTACATGGTTTATAAAATTCCTTTGTAGTGACACATTTTAAAACTATACAGGTGAAATATTCATGTGTAAAATGTGATTTTATAGGGGTTTTACGGGGCACATTACCTGATTTTCTATCTCGTTATCTTGTTAGTGATCTTCAAGTGGGAAAGGTTTTGTTACAGGTGTGTTTCTTTGTTTAAGTTTGTGGGTTGCTATCTTGATCACCATTAAGTATTTGAATGGACAGAATTTTCATTGATCATTTCTAAGTATAAAAAATTTTTGTGTCATATGTTAGCTGATTATAACAGTTTTGAATAACAGTTTTTTTTCAGAAACTATTTGCATAAAACTTAATTTTCCCATTGAGAAATATTGTTTTTTTTTTTCAAATCACCAAAAAGTATCTTAAGTTGAGCCATACAGTTTTGGGAATTTTAATCAAGTGTTGTAAGTTATAGAATTAGTAATGAGGAAATTTTAGACCACGCCTCACAATGACAATTTGTGTCAGGCAGTCAGGTGTGTTTGAAGTGGAGCAGACGTTTGATCTAAAGATACCTGTATTAAGTAGCTAGGGGACCCAAGCCACCATATGCCATTAGAGAAAGAGCCATGAGGGGGGAAAGACAAGGTAGCTAATGAAAAGTTTTTTTAAAAAAGCCTTCATCTTCATTGATGTATGCATGTCTATCTTGTGAAGACTTTATGAAATGCTCATTCAGTTGGAAAGTTCATTGTTGCTTGGATTTGAATCTGTGTATATCTGTTATCTACTGTTGTCAAGCAAAGATGATGTCGTTGTGAAACCTTGTATATCTTGGACTGCTGCTGCATGGTAATAACTCTACCTATGCATGGTTAGATTCTGTGGGGCCATATTGCATGAGAAGGGTTAGGAATTGTATTACACAAGTTATTTATTTAGCAACTCTTTCTCATGAACTAGTCAAGCATGTAACTACTTTATGCTTGGCAAATTACTTGCGGATTTTGAGAGATTTTTCCTGTACATTGCGTACTAGGAAGGATGTTTAAACTTGTGTGTCACTTTGAGGGTGAAAAGATAAATTTATGTGACGTAGAATCTGTTTAACGATGTGATCTATGGCTATGCAGTGGGAAGAGAGCAGTGTCGATTTGTTAGACTTGAGAATAGAAAGGTGAGATTTGAGAAACTAAGGTTTTAATAAAGTCATTTTCTCTGCTTAATCCTGTTCCAAAATGCATGATACTTTTTGAAAAGAATGCCCTGTTACACTTGGAGTTGATTTATGAAATTTGAAATAGAATCTCTTGTAGGGTATGTAGAAGTTATTGATATGAGCTTTTCTTGTCATTTAAAAGATTTGATTTTTAAAAAGCAGTGGTCTGATATTAGCTCTTTAAGTATTAAAGTGTTGGCTACAAAAGGAATATCTGTCGCTATTTGTGGACTTATTTTCATTCCATGCATTCATTATAACATATTTCAAATCGGCTTTCTTGTGATTGAATGCTTTTTTGAAGCCCTGATTGTCTATATCAAGGGTACCACTGAGTTGTCTTATTGATTTTTTTTTTAACAGAGAAATAATTTCAAACTGTTCTCAAATTGTAACGGTCTTTGGTTTTTTTTTTCATATTGAGTTTTAGAGTTTGGGAAGATGAATTGTTTTACTGGTGATAAGGGATAACTCACACTAGTTTGTTAAATATACAAACAGAAAATTATTTTGGAAAATACATATTTTGCTGTTGTTTTACCTTGACAAATTTCCTCATTTATATTAGATTGTAATATGTCTTAGTCAGTTGGAGGATTTTTTTATGGGATATATTTTTTTCATGCTTGAACAGTGATTGATAAGCGAAACATAGTTGAAAACTAGTTTTGCCGCGCTCCCGTGAATAAAGCTTGCGTGGCATTGCACACCAGTGTGAATTGCCATTGGTACTTTTTATAAAGTAAATGTAAACCAAGTATTGTTAAAGCATAGTCCCCTGAGATTGTATTTGTATTGTGTAGTCTCTTTATTAACTAGCACTGCACTAAGCACTGATTTATTGTGATGGATTCTGGTGGCATCTTACCGGATAGCATTAGAATGATCTGCCTCTTCTAATACTGTCAGGTAAAGATGTCCTCAGAGTTCGCTAAATCGACCATATTCTGCACTATACACCTGCACTATTACTCATCTCCATGTATTCTCTCCATGCAAACAGATGGTGCCAGATCGCAACATAATGGTCTTAATTATTCATAATTTAATTTCATATTGTAGTAAAGGTTCCATTTGTATTCAGAGAAGTGAGAGAAAAAAATCTTTTTTCAACATTACCATAAACTTTCAGATCTAGGGTTTCATGGCTACCATTTTGTTTGTTCTGTTTTAGATTCCCTCTGTGTAATCAAGGCATCATTAATGGATCATTTTTACTATAATATTTTGACAGTCCTTAGATGTTAAGTGTCAGTTGGTTCAAAATCAACAGAAGGATATTTTTTATCTGATGCTCAGAGTATTAAATATATTTTTGGTGAAAAACAGTTTAAAAATATATTGATTTTTAGTAAATTGTATGATTTATGGATGATGGTTTGATTACACAGATGATAGTTACTGTCCTACATCCTGGTATTATCTTTCATCCAATGAAATGATCTGTGACATCTGTACATGGGAAGGTGCATTTTGCCTGTTGTATACTGTTGTTGGAGATTGTATACACTGTTACTAGGCACCGGTCAACAGCAACCCACAGATGAGGAGGAGGAGGCAGAGAGGAACTGTTGCATGTCCTTGTTTGTATGTTCTGTTGTGATGGATTCGAGTATACAGCAAGTGGCATGTAACACTGAGGAAATGGATGAGGACTGCCAACCCTGCATGATACCCTAGTTATATTCTTAGTTTTGATTTCGGGCCCTATCTGATACAATGTATAGTTTCAAAACTTATAAATTGTCAGACAGATCTCCTATTTGTTGTCTGGTATGAACAACACCAGACTTAGTGTTGCAGCAACTTAACAACCTTGCTGGATGGTCAATAGTTAGATCTCTCTGTCTTTTATCTTTCTCTCTCTTTCCATCTACATCAAAAACATAGATACAGATAAAACATATAAAGATTTCCTGTTGTGTTTAAAGTGTTCCGTTTTATGTCAAGGGAGTGAAAGCAAATTGTGGTAGATTGAAATATAGTTTTGTGGCAAACTAGTGTTGGAGTAAATAATTATATATATATATATATATATATATATATATATATATATATATATATATATATATATATATATATATATATATTTACATTTGCAAATGTTTTCTTTTATATAACACTATTAAAAGCAACGTGTATCTATATGCGTATAAACACGGGTTCCTCGCGTCATAAACGTTCGACGTAATTTCTCAGTGACGTCATAAAGGGTCGACGCGCAATCATTAGATCAAGCTTGCGCCGTTGAGTTTGAAAAAATAAAACATTTCACGCGTTAAAGATTATAATCAGGCTAATATATGATATGAATAAGTCACAAATGTAAATATAAGTAATAAGGCATCATTTTTAAACATCTATCGGGATATAAATACGGGTTGGTACGAGATCAAATTTACCATAAAGCCCTTCGGGCTTTATGGAATTTGATCTCGTGACCAACCCGTATTTATATCCCGATAGATGTTTAAAAATGATACCTTATTTCTTAAATATATTCTCAAATCAATGTAATTCCAGATATTTTAATGATCCACAGCCAGGATTAAAACCAAAATTTTATTAGAGAGAAACTTTTCATTTATTGCAAGTGCTTGCTATTGAAAAAATTGAAAGACATTTTCTGGAAAAGCAGAACATAAGAATCTTTCATTTGATACTAGAAATAGGAGTGATCTGCATAATATTTTGTTGATAACTTTTTTATGGGGCCTTTCTAGTAAGGGTTTTAAACTTTTACTGCTTTCTGGTCTATCTAGATCTGGCAGGCTATAGAACATGTATCCTGAACTTGAGGGTTTAAAAAAATATTTAAAAAGATCTCCACATTTGATATTTGTGTCCATAAATTGAAAAATTTTTCCTTTTATTTGAAAGTACACCATTTTATTGTTGTTTTTGATTAGACATGTTGTAGAGAGGATGAAATATGGTAAAGTGTGGCCTGACAGTTAAGGTTGTGAAAAAGATTGTACTTTAGAACTAAAATGATGTCTGGCCTAAAGCCAGGATTTTTATTTCGATTTTGACTTTTAGCATTTAAACAGGCTGCAAGATTAGGGAATTTTCCCTTTTTTTTTCATAAATTTTCATCAAATTTAAGATATTATTTGCTTTGCAAAACACAGGGGATTTGCATGTCTACCTGTGATTTGCACACAAAAGATATTTGAGGTTTTTGGTGTATAAGATGTGTAAATTTGGGAAATAGGATAGAAAGCATGCTTTTTTTGAAGCAAAATGTACTTTTAATGAAAAATGAGTGAAAAATTGTACAATTTCATGACCTTCCTATCACCTCTGTATGTTATGTCACTCATAAGTGTGTGATATAAACTATTGCTGGCGCGGATCTGGCATTTTTTTCCAAAGGGGAGGGGGGGTGTCCATCCCAATCAAAAAAAAAATTCTAACCCAAAAATTTCTTGACAAGCAAAAAAAGAAAAAAAAAGGTTAAAATCCAATTCCCAAACATGAAAAACACCTATTTCTTGCTGGTGATGGAGGGGTCCACGTTTTCTTGCCGGGGTGGGTGGGAGAGGGGAGTCCAAAGTCATTTTTTTATTTGCTTCAGTATATACTTTTTAATAACTCCACAAATTGGACCCCCCCAACACACATCCCCCCCCCCCTTAGATCCATGCATGTATTGCATTTGCAGGGTGTAACTCGATAAGGGGTCTATGAAGGGCTTTAACATTAAACATATCTTGCCTTATTCCAAGGAAAAAAAAATATTTAGAAGTTTTCAAATTCCTAGTAGGTGACAGTCAAAGTTAGATTTTCAAGAAACCTTGCAGAATCAGTCTCTTCAAATACTATTCATCAGCCATTTAATCATATTAGTGAATCAACTGATCATTCCATTATCGATTCAAAGGAAAACACTGACAACAGATGACATTATTAAGAATCAAGTCCTCAGCCATGTTAAAATGATGAGTTGAAAATGTCAAATTGATAGATTATGTAAAATGTTTATTGCTAATTTGCTATTCTCATTTGTTGTGGGATCCATCAAATCTATTCTTTACCTCCAACTTGAAAGGTTTGTCTGACAAGACAATCTATTGGTTTGAAGAACAGAGTGGCTCAAATTAACAATATAAATTTATGCAGAAAAGATCTATCAGAAATGTTCTCATCCATAATTACACTGACTGCAAGAATTGAGTATTGGTGCATATATTTAATGTATAATAAACCATCTATTAAAAGCTGGGATGATACACAATTAACAGTGGGATTTTGTGGGGAGATTGATTAAGTGGTATTTGCATTAATACTAATATATAACATTTTCTGACTGTTTGATAGATGTAGATTGAGGCATTTTGTCTAGACTATCCTATACTAAGGTCAACAGGAAAGGAAGGGACAACTTTCTACCCTTACATTGGTTCTCCAACTGGAAGGCTAGTTATAGCTGTGATTTGGTTTAATGTTCTACAGTATTCATTGAAGATACTGGGATCTAATTGAAATTTGCATTTTTAGAGTTTTTAAGCAAATATGCTAGAAAAACAAAAAGTCATGAAACATCTATTCATCTGAGTCTCTTGATTTGTTAAGTATATTGTAAGTTTTGATGATACTTGGTCTATCAGATCTGAGCATTGACTGATTGTTCTGTGTGTGTCACTCATGTTGCTTTGTTTTCAGTCATCTGGTTTCAAGGGAATTGTTCCAGGTGATTGCTAGAAAATGACTTTCATTATGTTCAAGAATATCATGTTTTGGGGTCCTCTTGAAAGCTCAGCCTAATGTCTTATCGACCATCTGTTCCACCAAGGCTAATATTTCACTGATGCACCTCAAATAGGAAATTTTCATATTTATCTGAAATTTTAATGAGAGTTGCTGGATCTGTTAATTGCTTTGCATGTTTAATTAGTTACAGTGGAAACACTGATTGGCAATATAGATACATACTACATTGCTCTTCTATTTTACATAATGAAGCATCGTCTATATTAACAATATTCAGGTATATGTTTTCCTGCTCTAGGACATAGAAATTGCAAATAAAAAACATTTTTCTCAAATTTCACACTAATAAAGGACAAGAAAGGGAAACAGATTTGTTTAGAGGGAGGAGCTAATTCCTTCGTAATAGTTCAGAGCTGTTCACCTCATTATAAGAAATATAAACCTATAACTGTCACCCCGTCTACTGACCAGACAGTCACAAACACTGTCATTGCCATGTCCCTAATTATCTCCCTTTGTTCCCAATTGATCATTAACCTGACTGATTGAGCTGATATTTATGTATATTTGTGGTGATAGTATTTTGCTAGTGTCTCTGTTCTGCCAGGTCATTGATATCACTTTGCCTTGTCATTCATGGAGGATGCAAAATTCTTGTCATGTGGAACAAAACTTTCAAAAAAAATTAAACTGTTCAGAAAGCAATGAATAATGAAAACTCAGAGATAAAGTACATAATCATATATAGAAATTGTTGTATGTTGTTTTAATCTGGATTTTGATTTTTCATTATTCAGCAACTGTTCACTTCTAAGTAACATTTTCACTACACATTGATATGAATATGACTAGAAGATACAAGTACCAAAAACCATGATGCTTCTGTAGCCAGTAGTTCAAAGATCAGGTTTATCATGGTAACAGTATTGTAATAGGTTTTGGGGACCATTTTAAAGTGGTTAATATGGCAGATATGGTGGAGAAATTGTTGAGCTATATCAGCTTATCTTACTGAGGTTATCTTTATGGAGGGGGTCTTGTGTTTGCTGGAAGGTTTGATGACAGCAGAGAAACGATTCTTAACAGAGGTTAATCATGATTTACAGTTGTCTAGTCAATACCCTGAGCACTCTGAGTGGACAGGAACAAAGAATTATGGGGTGGTTTGGTACCCGGCCATTGTTGTAGTTATGGTATCTCTTATTTGTGTCAGGGGCTTCCTAGGCGTGGGGGACCTTCATACAATAAACAGTGATGGTGGCCGCGAGTTGAATATTTTACAAGCATTGATTTTGTAGATACTCTTGAGCTCCGCATACTCATTATCTTTTGTTGTGTAAATGAACAGTTTTAAATTGCTAGTGTTTGTTCATAATGAGTTTTTGTGTTGGACAGAAATAGATAAATACTCAAATACATTTTAGCAATGATAATGCAATATGTAAGCCATGTTTGTATTAGCCTCTTGGAGTAAATATTTTGTAAGTGATTTTTAAAAGTGAAAGTCAAGAGGGGAAACTCCTCTTTGTGAAAAAAAAGATCTGATGATTTTGTGGAGACTTGTCACCATGACTTTAACTTCCTGACTTGTAAACAGTTTGGCACACCTCATTTAAATGTGGTTAAGAGAAGAAAGGAAAGAATTAGCTTACACTTTGCTGTATAAAACTTCCTGATGTAGTGTAGTATATTAAATCTGACAAAGACGCACAACAAAGCCATATTTGTCCTGGACAAACTATGTCCATTGTTCGTTGTTGGTTGGCCAAGCTCGGTGACAGGGTAGTGACAAGGGTTCCCCTGATCTGAATTGTTTAATCAATATTTGATTTGGGTAATCAATTTTATGGGAGAGATACTGGAATTGGAGAGAGAAGCGAGGAGAAGGGTGATCCTAGCTGACAACATAGAGGTCATGCCCTTCTCTCCAAGGTTTAATATGGAAGTAAATAATGTTTGATTAATCTGAAATGGCTCTCTTTATAAGTATTGGGTTTGATAAGAAACAAACAACTGTGTCTTACCAGAAGACAGGCATAGACTAGTACTCAAAGAAAATGGTTTCTACCACATTTCTTACTTTAATGTAGATATATCCTGTATGGTCAGTTAGGAAATTATTATGCAATTTCTGTATATTAATTGCTATGACTACACACCTCTGCAAGAAGAAGTCAGATTTCATAGAATTTCTTAATTATGTCACGTATCTTCTCTTTTCTAGATGGATAATAAGGATATGGGCAGTCGTAAAAAGACTTGCATTAAAAGAACAAAAAACAAGGTTTTGTTTGTGTCAAAATAACTCAGAGTGGTGTTTATATTTTACTCTTTTTAAGGATTTAAATAATTGCACTGAATGGAGCTAACAGTGATATCAGTATTCAAGACACTTGAAGTGGAAGATATTTCAATGTAAAGAGATTCTCTAGATAATGAGTTTGTTTTGGCTTAAGGAAATTTTTTTTCTTTTGCTCTTAACAACAAGACCATAGTCAGAAAAAAATTCTTAGTGGCTTACATAACTTTCTGCAATTAGGCATTAGATAAAATGAAGTTGTTGAAATGGTTTGCCTTTATGTTGTCCAGATCTAGCCAAATTCTCCTTGTAATAAACACAGACATATATACTTGTATTAGTATGGTTTGCAGTGTGTGGAATGTTTCACTTGTGACCATGTATATGTTATTGTATGATGTCATAATCGTTTCTTTATTACAAAAAGAGAGGAATTCTCTCCAAGTAGTTGTATTAAACATCTCTTATAAAGATATCGATAACCTTTTCTACATCTGAATCCTTTAACATAGATGAGCAATTGTTCCTCTAGAGATGTTGAACTCATCTGATACTTACATATATATTCACCATTACTTACATATATAGACTGTGAAATCATTTATTTTCATGGTGGTTTAATTTTTGTTGTTTTCAGGGTATGAACAGCCCCATGAATTCATGTCCTTCAAAAAATGTAAAATTTGAGACTAAAGTTATGTTTGTCTACAAAGCATGAAATCAAATCCCCAGGAGCCAATATTTTTTTCCTCCAACAACAAAAATTTTATCCCACAAAAATGTGATTTTACAGTATTCTGAATTACCAGTACTTGCATATATGTTCTCCATTAGGTACATATATTTACAGAAGGAGATCAGAAACCAAAAGAAAATGAAACGGAAAAGAAAGAAAAAACAAAGAAATCCTCAGCAGATGCAGAGGTTGAGAGCCAAATTTGTTGCTCAGGCTAAGAAATATTTCGGGACACCATATGCAAAACGATACTGGACCCCAGATGGTATGGGAACCTTATATCACCGCAATGCATGTGATATTATAAAGTCATGCATTGTGATCATTCTGTGCGCCATGCCAGCCACTAAATGTTTGGATGTATTAACATGAATACTAATAATGTAGAGAAATAGAATACAAACCAGGAGTCAGTCAAGAGAAATGGGACAATCATTTTTGCACAGTAATGCTGATTTATTTAAATTCTTTGTTTGAGAGTCTTTTTTTTTCTTGCGCCTTCACACTGAATTAAATGTTTTTAGATGAGGAATACTACTCCAAGCGCTTTCTTGACTGCTGCGGTTTGGTACGACAGGTTATGTTGGATTTGAGGAAGGACTTTGGATTCCGCATTGGGCCGTGGAACCAGGCATACATGTATGACACACTGCCAATCACGATAGAGAGAGAGGAAGATATGAAGGCGGGGGACCTAGTATTCATCTCAGGGATTTACCCTAATCCCAAATGTAAGCACCTACCCCAGTCATAATTTGTGTAAAACACTTTATGGATTACATTCACTTTATCATTCCCAGAGTTTGAGTAAACCAGGACATTTTGTAAAAAAGGTAAAACAAAGTTCCTTGAAAAGTAGGATTGTATAGATAAAATTTGAATAAACTCCCAACTCCTTCTAATTTTCCTGTACTCTGTCTTTGGTGCAAGATAGATTAAACATTAGTTCTTAAAAAGAAAACCTTAAAATAAGTGAGAATATGAAGGGAATCTTTCTTGCAAAAGCAAATTTTGTGACTACTGGAGCATTGTAGAATTGTGTTCAGACAGCCATTAAAACCTTTTACACTCTTTCAATATATCTCAGTTGTGACTTTAATATAATTTTTCCATACTTGACTATCTCCTGGGTTCTCAAGCATTAATTAAATTCTTCTCTTTACTAGGCTAAATTTATTTAAACAGTTTTACCAATATATCTCTCCACAATAAAGTCTTTGATGGGGTTAACCCAGAGAGCTTTGGCCAGATTATTTTGAACTTGAATCCACATTTCGTTCATATGTCCTAACCCAAGTGTAACCAATACAGAGATTTTACATCATTTATATTCAATTCAAGGACATGGTTTATAGACAGATTTAAAAATTCTCAACAAAATACCTGTCATAGTTCACATAAGCTGAGGTAATTGGCCCGATCTCACCATCGGATCCACCGACCCTCTGACAAAGACCACTCTATGTGGGGCTGGTAAATAGATTGGGCCTTGATCCTGTACCTGAGTGTTTTTTCACTTGGAGAACTTGGGTACAGTTTAGAATTACTAAGTAAGCGTGGCTCAGAAACTAAATTGGCAGGGTTAATTTTAGGGTGGGGATTGAGATGTAAACCTGTGTAAAGAAAATGATTGATTGTTGAGGTTAATTAATATAAAGAAGAATGTTAAACATACAGAGAATATTTAATATCGAGTCAGGTCCTTTGAGCATGGCTAGCCTTAATGCCATATTCTGTGTTAAGGTTCAGAAAATAATGAAGCTAAATCAATTAATATTTTATAGTGCTCTGTTTACTACATTTGTAGGTATCAGTAACAAGCATTTGCTATGTATCAGTAACCACTCTATTCTTGCTAAATATCATTAATAACTGTTTGCTGGGTATCAATAACTACTGGTAATATAGTATTACTGTTCAGTTTTCCTGTAAAATAAAGCGATAGTTGAATACAGATAGATTTTTAAGGATGTAGGATATTTAACATTCGAGCTTTGATGAGTTTCCATTTTTTAGTTAAAAAAGGGGGGATGGGGGTTGAATTTCATATGGAATATACAGTAAAAAATGCATGTATATATATATATACCGGTATATATATATATATATATAGCAAAGTGCCAGGGACAAGGGACTTTAACTCGTTATAAACATTATTTTTATATCCAATAGGCTAACAATGCATTTTACAACTACAATGAATATTAACATAATTTATAAGCGTTAATTCATTATAAGTGTGCTTGTTAAAACCTTATTTTACTGTACCTACAAACATTTTTTAAAGTTCAAGTATGCATAGAATAAATATTTAAAGTGAGGGTTTCTCATTTGTTACCGGATGTCACTCCACAGAATGATATTCAATTTCAACATTGAAGATGAGAGCAGAAATCAATAACTGAGATCAAAATATCAAGGGGCCACTTAAGTCCCTAGAGATTGACTTGATTTTACTTTCAGTTTATTTAAGGTAGTCCACCCCTAATAGGACCCAATTCTCTATCCTGAAATATCCATTGTGTATAAAATACTCTGATATTAATTTAATGTCCTTTAGAGTAGGAAAGGATTTACCAAGAGAAATCTTCAAAAATGTAATAACTTAGCAGTAATTAATCAACAAAGATTGCATTGAGGTCTATAAGGCCAAGCAAATTATTAAAAAATTAAGATTAGCAATTCAAATACTACGAGTATCAGTAAATGCTGTGGTTGACAGATATTTTTAATCATAAGGAGTAGAATAACTAAATAAAACAATTTTTTCACTGGACAGGTTTTTTTTTAAATTGATTTTTATTGATAGTTACTACAAGAGATAACTCTTACATAATGATAGTAATAAATGGGAATTATGTCTACATATACTGAGTATTTAACCTGTACATATCTGTTATGTATTTCATTTCATTGAATCTGAGGCTATTAGTGTTGAATACCTTCAAATAATCATATCATGAGGAAATTGGAAAAGATAATCTAAAGAGTTGCATAATGCTTTGCTTTTGATGATAGATCAAGATAGTGTGTGTGTGCACTGTGTTTTTTTGTAAAGAGGAAGATGACGTTAGTTGTTTTTTTTTTCAGCTCGGCAGCAGAAACATCACATGACCCATGTAGAGATTTGGGCAGGGAATGGTTGTAAAACTATTGGTGCTCGATGGAACAAAGGCAAGGTGCAGGTGTTTGACCATTACAAGTTTCAACCAAAGAGCTTTCATAGTGAGCAGTATTACTTCAAGTCCATAGACACCTGGCTAGCAGGAACATGCAAAAGGTAAGCAAAAGCTCAAATAATGGGCTGATATGTACCAATCTCAACCTGAAACAATGTCACTATGAACACCAGAGTTAAGTGTGGTTGAGAGTAATTAGAGAGTGCTTTTATTTAAATTTGTAATATTTAAGGAATCGGTGAACAATTGAACATTGAATGATCATGGTATCAAAAATCATGCGAATGTGGATACAGATTGTCATTATATGCATTTGAGCATGATGACAATGTACATCTCTAATGATTTATGACACAGTGCAATGCAAAATTACATTCTTACTTAAAATTATTAAATTCTTTTTTCCACTTGTTTCTTGAAAGTTATTTTAATCTATTTTATCTAAAAGTTTATCATTGAGACATTATATCTGTGAACTCATGTTATTTCACTGTTATATCCCCAACAAATATTTCTGCTGTTACAGTAAATGTTAACAACAAACTATACTACAGTTTCTATGCACAGTCATCCATCCGCCCTTTAATGTAAAATTCTCCCTACATTTTGAAATTCAGAGGCAGTCAAATTGATTTCCTACTGGTGTTGTAAAGATAACTAGTACTTACATATAATAGCACTATAAAATGTACTTGATGCATTACTGTAAATTTAAGCAGAAATAATCATTGGGTATTAAATTTTGTTGTTAACAATTATCAACGAATCCCAAACATTTTTATATAGTTAAATATTGAATACAGTTACTTTTGAAACAACAAAATTTAACCCCCATGAAACCATTAAAGATAAAAAAAACGACAAAATTTCATCCCAACGAAAATTTCTGCTTCTACAGTATTTACTGAGCTTAATGTACTATATGAGCTTCCATAAAGATAATGAGGAAAGACAGTTGTAAACAACCCTGAAGGAAAATTAAATGACAGAAATAATCCTTCCAATCAATGTAAAACATAAGCTTTTAACATTAAGATGACAAAATTGATGCCCAAACTAAATACAAATGTAACAATTTAACTTGAAAGCTTTTTAATGCATGCATAGTTTGATATTGGCTATTGTGTTACAAAAAAGCCCTGGACCAGGATATTCAACCTAGTCGTGTGTGTCTATTGGAATGAAATATCAGCAGGTCCTGTTTAATTAACATTAGAGTAAATGGTGTGTATAAAAAGATCATAAATTGGGAATTGTTTAGGAAATAAAGGACTGCTGGCTGCTGTGTGGCCTGATACTATATCAGAGAGGATGGCAGCCTACAGAATTGATCTTCTTAATGCTTTATCCCAAAGATAAAAAGATTTTATGTCCTGCAATTAATCAATTTTTGATGAATTATTTTTAACCAAAAAGTGATAAGCTCCCAGCTAGTCTCCTGTGAGAGGATAGAAAATTAAGTGATTGGACATCTCCCACAGTCAGGTCTGAGAAAGACAAATCAAATAGAGGCTGATGAAGCAACTTATTATTGTTCTTGGTACTCTGCTACCTAGCAACTCGACTCAATTTCCTTTGCTTCATCTGACTATTTTAGATCACAGAGTTTGTACCTGACCAGACTAATACATTAATGGTAAATCAGGAATATCCAGAAAATACTGTCTGACTTGCAGTTCAATAGAAACCCAAGACGTTTATGTTTATTATAGCCATAAAATATTGTGTTGAACACAAGACCTATTTCAGGAATTTATTGCTTGTTTAAGAGTGTGGCTGAGCTGGGTACTTAGTCTTGCTGTAGTAGATTTACTTTAGTGATGGATTCGTTGTGATCAAACGGCCAAGAAATCCACTCCTAAGTAGACCTATCACACTGTAGCATGTCTTGTCAGCTTTACTTCTGTGTGCTGGTAATATGCAAGATGACTGCTCACGAAATACCTTAATTAAACTTGTAAACATGACAGGCTTGCATGCTGAACTCTTATTAACTTGCCGATTCATCCAAATACACTTGCCATTTTTCTACAGTATACCCTTTATGCCTGACTTTGATTCCTGTTCAGGTTTAAGAAATAAATAAATAAGATTTAGATCTGAATCCCTCATTTTTCTTGTCCCCTTCAGTAAGCTGTGTGTTCGATGTAGAACTAAAGATCTGGCAAAATTAGCTAGTAAGTGCAACATACCCATGATTCTCAGTCTCCAACCATGTCGAGCACCAAGGACATAACATACATGTAATTAAGTTATGAAAATTGTTTTCCCCCAATATGTGCTGTTCTGAAGACATCAGTATATATTTCTTTCTTTCATTATCACATATAATGCCTGCACACAAATTTCAAGAAAATGGCTGTTTTTCTTTTTCAAATGTCTTGTTTAAAGTAAGATAATAGATAGATACTGTTTATATAATTCAAATGTATTTGATTATTTCTGTAGTTTCTGCCCAGAACATAAATGGAGAAGAAGAAAGTTTAACCCAAGCAAGAAGTCTGTGTTTTCACTTTCTGGTGAGCAGAAGAAGAGTCCTAATGCTGGCCCATCATCCGAAAAAAGTGATGAAGAAAAACTAGGTCAAGTGATGGTTGAGGAAGAAAAGAAAGAAATGACAACTGAGGAAGAGGGAAGTGAAGAGACTGAAAAAGCTCAGATGGCTGAGGCAGAGAAAACAGAGGAAGATGATGAATTTGAGGAACAAGATGAAGATTATGATGATGATGATAATGATGAAGATGATGGATGTGATGATGATGAAGATTATGATGATGAAGATGATGATACCTATTTGTACCAGGAAGGTGATGATGGTCAAGAAGATGAGGATGATATAAATGCAACACCTTTGGATCTTCAGAGTCAGATTCTTTCCAATAGCAGCTCTCTGGCTTCTTTGCAGAATTATGACTCTAACACAAGGTCATCAGGAGCAACCAATCAAAACACAGAATCTATACGAAGGAGTAACCTAGCCATTGAGACACAACTAGCCAGTAAATGTATCATCACTGATAAAAATGGTAAAAACATTAATAACAACAGTAGCAGTGCCAGTCTAGACTCTGTGTTCTCAAAAGCTACTAACTCCATGCTCCGTGGAAAAGGCAGTCAATCTTGTAGTCAGCTGTCCCTAGCCTCTTCATCCAAACAGACAGTCAAAGAGACCAGAGGTCAGCAATGATGATGTCACTTCCTGTTCAATGTATTTTGAAATTTATACTAACCTTTATTATAGTACTTTACATTTGTTATCTGTTTTGATTACTTTAGTATTGGATATTCTTTTATGTAATTATAGCCAAATAAGGCATTTACAGTTTTAATTAGCATTTATTTTATAGTTCTTTGTTTTGAACTTTATTTGTAAGCATTTTGGTGTGTTTTTGTTTAGTTGAAAGGCATTTTGCTAAAATTATCTTTTTTTATGATTTAAAGTTATTTTTTTTAAGACAAAGAATCCTAAATTTCTCTATAAGGGAATGAAGGAAATTCATGTAGTAATTTTTGTGATGAAAGCAAAAAAATCAATGAAAACTCATTTAATCTATTCGAGCCTCCTCATTTTCAATCAGCAAATATTGATGAACTGTTGTTAGACGCAGAATAAAAACCACACCCTCAGGAAATGAGTGCTTGTCTAGATTGATTGCCATACTGGCGCTTTGTGGCTCTTATGGGATTTACATATCATTTCATTTTATATCCTGGAGATGGGTTTTATTTATTAAAATACGGACTAGCATTTTAACTTGATGTGGTTATAGTCATACAGTTAAGGGGGATTCTTTTCAGGTTTCTGGCTAAATAAGATATTCAAAGTACTGAGGGTATATTAGTTTAAATTTCCTTGATACTGACATGTTTTTGAGTGTAAAAGATAAAATTTTTCTTTCTTTCTTCAAATTGTACAATTTAAAATAGAAATGGTAAACTGAGAGTAAAATCTAGATATTAAGGGAAGTCCTAAATTTTTAGTGGAACAGCAGCGTAGGAAAACATTGCACATTTGCTATTGAAATTTACTATAGAATACTGAATTGAATCACATATTTAAAACACTCAAAGTCCTTGAAGATTTTCTTAACTAAACTAAATTGTTTAAAATGTTGTCTCATCCGGATGTTGTCTTATCTGGTTCCAATTTCTTTAGAACCAGGGGTGTCGCGAGTTAAAGTAGGTCGCGAAACTCGCGGATATTTCTTGCACGCGAATAAAAGTTGGTTTACAGTATCCGATAGCTGACCTTGTGTCTTTTTACACAAAAAGAAAAATCATACATGTATTACATTTTTACATGAAAAGTTAATACATGTACATGATTGGCTACAGTAATTTTTAATCCTTAAAGATTCAGAAAAAGATAGTGACCTTGACCTGACCTTGCAACTAAAATAAAACAGTCAAATTTGATCAAACTAATAACATCACATAAGGATATTGTCTTGTTGGGGCTGTGAAATTTTCATTAATACAATAAATTTGAGAGAATTCTTCCTTAAGCCACTGTTAGTACTGCTGAGTTTTTACAATTCTAGTCCTAGATTTCCAAGACCATAGCTACACTAATTTTATTTGATAGGTCATGAACAGCTTTCAATTTAAGGGAAATACTTATTTCTGTTGGTCTTCTTTCATGAAATTAATTTGGAACAAAATCAGAAAAAATTGAAATATCTTCCAATTGTTCTGAATCTTATCATTTATTGTGCTGCTCCTAAAGGGGTGGGGGGAGGAGGGGATTTTTTTTCATATTGATATTGATGGGAATGTTGTGAAGCTTGCTGTAGAATGTTAACAAGAATGTGGTTCTCAGCTAAATCAGGTTTACAATACATGTAATTGTATTTCAGCTTTTATTACATCGGGTACAATGTCACAGAATCTAGTGAGCAGTGACATGCAGTCGTAATGTAGAGTGCTTAGTGGATATTATTTTAACTTGGGGACCTTTGGGTAGGTGGGGTGTTATCAATATTTGTCCATATAAGGTGTGGGTTTTCACTGTCCTCATTCCCAATATATGGCATATCATAGAAACACTGGTGGTATATCATAGCCTTTTATCTGTGTACCACTTGTAGATTTTCCGTCCATTGTTATTATTTGAATGTAATGCATGAGATCTGTGATATTTAAAAAACAGGGGTACTCATATTTCTGTTCAGCAGAGCTGTTTTTTTTTTTAAAGAGTACAGTTAAAGTTTGTTTTTATGGAAGAAATTAAATTATGGAAGAAATTTTGCTTTCTTATTTATAAATAGAAACAAAAATGGGAGTCCATTGTAGTGTTTCCTTTGTAAGTGTTGACATAAATTATTGATTTAAGAAATTGCCATTCAATAAAAGTTATTTTTTAATTCATCTTTTGCTTAATGCATATTGTAATATAATGTGCCTCTACTTATTGTTACAGTTGTATGAAGTTTTTCTTGTGGAATATAAGACTTTACGGGGTATATATAGACGTTTTGGCAAAGAAAGTGTTCCAGAATTTAAAATACATGCTTTTTTTTTTTTTGCAAATTACTCAGTGTTATGAGGAAGGACAATCAACCAAGTGTCAATTTTCTTGATCAATGAATAAATACAATGCATCATTGAATAACAAAGTTTTAACTCATCTCCTTACCTATGGGAGAAAAAAAAAACATTATGCAAGTTGAATTGTAAAATTGATGTAGATAGATTGGTTTGCCAGCATTGCCAAACAAAATATTTATTTCATCCCTAAAGGCATAGATTACCATAGCAATAATAAAATTTTGCACCACGCACCAGTGGGCTAAGTGCATGGTAATTACGACAGTAAAGCTGGTGTATATTGATGAGGCACTTTGATGGTCGAACTGTGACCTGAAGTAAATACACATGTGTCGCCCTAGTCACTTCATTTCATCCCTTAGAACATCATTAAATGTGGTTATTAAAAACTGGCGATTCAACATGATATAACAACACTTTATGACCATTTTAAAATTCACCTTATAGGAGGTGGTATTGTAATATATTTTATTTATGTCATAATGAAATTTTAAAAGCTGAAATACCCTTTCAAGTTTACTGACTGGGGAAGATAATTATACAATCGCTACTGTCAATGACATGTACAGATTTATTGGCCAAATATATACTGCCCTAAAAGTCAGGCTTTTAATTTCATGAATAGAATTGATCATTTGAAAAGCAAGTAAAAGGTTTTATGGAATGCTTTTATCCAATTATGAAAAGTACATTTTATTTTCATCTCGCATAACACATTTTTTGTGTGAAACTCATATAAAATCATTTTTTGAGAGATGATCAGATGATAAATAATCAAGTTTTTGCAAAATGAAGTGGTTTAAAGATTGACTTCAGACAGTTAAATTGAGTATAAATGAGGCGTAACTTCTATTCATCAAAATTTGTTAGCATATTAGCGCTACAGGAGGGACTGTTTGTTGTCTGCCATCATTGATTCATCACAAAACACCGTTCTCTTATAGCAGAGATAATGACACTATATTACGCAATACATGGATTACCAACAACTTCCATATCAGAAAGAAAACTGATATTTTTTTGTTATCTTTAGGGTAAAATAATTCCAGTGTTTGTGAGTAGTCTTTTCCCGTGATGATTTTGTAATAATGTACGAGAGGTGTGTTTGAATTAGTAAGGGCATGTATACGGTTGAATGGCAGGTCACCATACCAATGTCCTTTCTAGTCCAGTGAACCTATAGGCTATATGTCCAGAAGTTAATGATATCAATGAAGCGTGCATGTTTTCTAGAGTTGAGCCATCCCAGCTGCCATATTGTCTATTTATGGTTCTACTAACACTATAGATAGCCTGGAAAGTGCTCTGATTGGCCATTCACAGATTCAGTTGACCTCTTGGAACTAGCTAGCTGTTCAAAAACCGTAGCGGTCAAGAAAATTTGCATCAAAAGTCACTACCTTGAATATCATTTTGCTTATAGTCAACATTGCTATAAATCTGCCCAGTAGCTCATTTTACCATTTACAAGAAAGGTGATAAAATTTTTTCAGCTGGGGGGGGGGGGGG
Source organism: Saccostrea echinata (assembly GCF_033153115.1). Lineage (NCBI taxonomy): Eukaryota > Metazoa > Mollusca > Bivalvia > Ostreida > Ostreidae > Saccostrea > Saccostrea echinata. The sequence continues at coordinate 54,031,991 of NW_026889803.1, read as the reverse complement.
GGGATAGGCTTTTTTTTTTCAGTGGAGCATAAAGTATATATAGTGATAGGTTTAATAACAATATACTGTTCAAATGTAAAATTGTTGGAACTGACAATTACTGTGTTGTAACTCAGTTCCTCTGCATGCTATGGTGATGTGGGTAATTTTATGATTTGAACCCATAGTAAATTGTAAGTCATGGTCCCAGGAGGAGTGATATACATTATTTTTTCCAGTAATTTTACTCTCTGAGTGCCATTTTACACTTTATTAATAATGTATAAAAGTTTAATTTTCATGCCAGAAGTTTATCATTTTAATCTAATACCTTCCATCCCTTATACTGCATGCATGTTATACATATATATAGTTTACCAGCAGGTATACAATACTTTTAAATTTAGTCCTTCAGAGAAACTCAGGTGAACCTCTTCACATGATGCAATATTAGTTGTCATGAGAAGATGACCTTAAATCATATGATAGAATTGTCTGTATTAGTAATCCAAAGGGTCCATGTTAAACTCTGTTATGTTGCCATATTTTAAATTGATTTGTGTTGTTAAGTTCATGCAAGTTTCTTTTCATACTATAGTAAATTTTTCTTTTTATGGTAATGTGATTTGTATAGATGTCAGGAAGATTAATTATGGTCAGTTATTTTGTCCCCAGCCTAAGTAATGGACTTTGAAGTATCAATTTTAATTGTTTATCTAAAAGTGTATTTTAAATGATGTCCTTGAATAACAAGTTGATCAAAAGCCTTAAACTGCTATGTCATGATTTCAAAGAAAATCAATACGGGATTGCAATTAGCTTTAAATAAAGAACCATTAATGAAAATGCGAACAACTGACAGAGTTTTTGAAGAAGACATTTTTGAAGTAACAATTACATCACAGTGACACTGAGCCTGAAGAACAAAATTAAGCTAACAATTAAGTGTCAGACTCTGTACAACAAACAGGGCCCTAGTGCCAGCATCTGTCACATCAGGTCGCTGTGGGACAGCTGGATTGATGAACGATGTAAGGATGAGTCTGCAGGTCTGGCTAAATGAGGACTATAATGTACAGGTGATGATGCAGAACGGTACAGGGATCAATAGATAATCAGAACATGTGAGAACACCCATAGTCCTATACATGGTGCCTGAATGAGCTCATTATACTATTAGTTGGAAATGGGTATTTTTGTCATTGAAGGGTGTCTGTGCAGAGGCCAAAGTATATACAAGAGTTATCTATCCTTAAAGAGAAACTTGCAAGGGGAAGTAACTGTCATCAAGTTGTCACTATATATGCATAAAAAAGCTCAAAGCAGATATAAATTGCTCATAATAAACAATATTTCAAAAGCAGATATAGGCTGGATAATATTATACATTTATTGACTGGGTTCAAGGGCAACATGCATTTTGTCGGACTCAAGAACCAAACTGTTTGCCTGAGGCCATTAGGCCGAAAGCAAACTGAGTTTGGTTCGAGGTTGATAGAACGCATTTTGCCCGGGAACACAGTCAAATGTTTTGGTATACCTTTTAAATTTTTTTTTGTTATACATATATCTTTTGTTGGCTTCCATACCAACGAATGCAAATAAGATTTTGTTGATCCCTCCCACAATGTGACTTAAGCGGTCCAATATCTCGTCCACAGGTCCAATATCCCACTCTGCGGTCAAACATTGATTTTTTTTTTATGACTGCTCAGTAAAACATTAGAAATGTTAGACTGTTTTTAGTATACATGTATATTTATATAGGAACTAATTTTAAAAGGTATAACAATATACAAGTAATGGACTTCAGTGTAGGTTGATATGTGGTTATAAGGACCCAATTGTCAAGTGATATTGACTCAGACACAGAAAGTGACAGAGACTGAGCTTGCAAGGTCGCTATCATTTTCTGTGTCTAAGGTCAATATCACTTGACATGTGACCTTATAACCACATAATGATATTGACCGTTCACTGAAATCCATAATAGTTATATAATCATTTAAAGTGAATAATCTGACACAGTCCTAACTGAACAGACTTGGCTGTCATTACATCACAATGGTAAAAACTTGCTTCTTATATTATGATGTCATGTTCTACATAACTTTGGTGTAGCCAAATGGTGAATCATGCGATGTCATATTCCACAGACAAAATTCGCAACAGTATCAGAAAAGGACGAATAGCATGTGACATCCTTTCAGCCAATGAAAATTACAAAAATAATCTTCTCATATAATATATTGCAATGCTTATAATACATGTAATTATAGTTCAGAACTCAAACTTTTATTGTAACCAAATACACATGTACTGTGATCCTTGTTGATCCTCAGATATTTTATTCTTTAATTAACACATTTTTTTTCTCAAAATTAATAGTGCTGTTCTATTTAACTGTTAAATGAAGAAGCTACCATGCAGAAATAAAAAAAAAATCAAATTGTATTACGCTATAGTAGATGTACACTACAAAGAAGATAGTCTTCACAGTTTTATTGTTCAACTGATCATATATATATACATGTATATTTATACAGGTATAAAATAAACAGTCTTGATTTATTTAATCGAAACCTTAATGCATGATACCAATCCAATTTTAAAATAACATTTCTGTGAAAAAGTTTTACAATTCTTTATTGTAGAATAAACAACATGTAAAATTTATGCATGGAAATTTGCCCATGTAGTGATGTGAGGGCTGCGGCTCAGCTATTGATGTTTTTGCCAAAGAGAATTATTGTTCCCTGGCACATCTTATTTTTTATGTTGATCTTTCATTTATCAGTACACGAAATTAATGGTAAATATGCAAATGAATTCAGCTTATTTAAATATTCTATTCCAGCTGGTACCCAAAATATTGACAAACTCTAATGGACTTTTTGTGGTATGTTAGATTCTATCAAAGCTGAAACCAACAGGTTATAATTAACTACTGAAGTTGTTTAAATATGCTTGTTTTTAATGAGCAACTCCTTGGAAAAATGTTCAAGTTGTAATTTTTGAAAGGGAATCATGATTAAATGATGAAAACAAGAACTGAAGGGATGATGAAGATCAGAATCTGTGACACTTGATTTACATTATTACAATTAATGTACATAAGAGTTCCTATATTCTTTTACAAATAACATATGAAAACAAGGTTATGGTTTGAATTTTCATTCACCCAACTGTGGATGCCTTTGGTAGCATATGGTACCAAACTGAAATATTTTTGTTATGTACTAAAATAATATTTTAAAATGCAATTCATTCAGTTGAAAGATGAATAACTCTTGTAATCTTGAATATACCTATTAATGGAGGCTAATACAGTTATTGAAAATTTGGGGCATGCCTAGGCTATTATCCTTTCTAACTATGTGGGTTTTAATATATTATTATCATTTAATTAGAAGGAATCTAAATATTAATGATAATGATGAAATTCTAAAATTCTAAAATGTTATCTGTGTGGCGTAGTGGTTATAGAGCATTATAAACTATGGAAATTCCTGAATTAGAGAGATGACACAAAAAAGATCCCATTATACAACTCATTGGCCATATAAGTCTACTACAGGTGCAGATTTACAGCCTTTCACCATTGCAATTGATGGCATATTTCAATATGAGTGAAAAAATCTCAAAGGGATGTAAGGCAAACAAAACAAAATCCTAATTTTATGATATCTGTCTTCTATCTACCAAACTTTGGTGTCTTCCTTGATCACATTCACAGTGGTGCAAATTTGCAATTTTGCTTTCTGGGCTAGATCTAAGAGTGCATGGTTTTATCAGTTCATAATAAATTATAAAGTTCAACATTAAAGACAATACAAAATATGCCCTAACATAAGTAAGTTACTTCTATATAATCAACTCAAGAATTATATATGTATGTATAAAACTGACATCAAATGTATTGGCTGGATTGAAACTGTCAGTATCAATGGCTGAATAAAAGAGAAGTGTGCAACAAAAACGGATGGGGAGCTAAATATGAATCTTCACTTATTGGGAGTCAGTGTAAGCTAAATTATGGATCTTGTCTTTAATTACTTCAAATAGGTACTTGACCATCAAGTTAAATTATCAAACTGAAGTATGTAGTAGAATGAGATTAGGCCTTGTTGCTTGGATTTTGTCAGCCCAAATGGGTGGCCATGGTTTAAAAAAAAAATTGACAACAGCAGATAAATATCTTTAAAGACAAAACTCACAAAACTACCTTTTTGATATGACATAATTTACCACTGTACGGCATGCAGTAATAAGTGAGAGCAAGAAATTAAGAGGACAAGGTGCGACAATGAAAGGTTAAAGCTAATCTTTCTCACTTGCCCCTTGATACTTCATATTGTTCTCATTTTAGCAGTTAATTACTGTATACAGGGAAATATTTGCCCTCGTTTTATTTTCGCCCCTTTCGTTCAACCCTCAGGTGGGTGAATTTAAAACGGGGCGAATTCATAGATCACAGTATAATTTCTTAAACAGAATTGTGACTAGGTGAATTTAAAATGGGACAAAATGTTTGTAAGTGTGAAAGGGCGAAAATAAAACGGGACGAAAATAACCCTGTATACAGTACTCCCTTCATTTGTCTCCCTCACATTTTCTAATCCTGGCTTAAATCTGTGATTATATCATCCTAAAATTCTCCCTCCCTCCTTCAGTTCTAAATTGCTTCACAGAGATTAAGGTTCATAAACCCTCTGCGCACTCATATAAAATGTTTCTTTAACACTTATGATTTTCCAAAAGAAATGTTTTTGTTTAGTAAAATACAAACAATTATAGAGCTTGCAGGGCAAAATGGACAAAGATTAGACACTTCAATTTGACAAATTTATAAAGGATTAATAGACATTTGTGTCATTAAGAGTTATCTCTCTTATCAGAGTATCGATGAACCTTAACTGACAGCTTACTAGTTCTACAATGAGGCCTAAACTTACCAACATTGTAAGTGTCTTCTACAACAAGAACAGAATTCCATCACTCAGAACTCTTCAGCCCTATGATATTTAAAGTATAAAAGTAATAAACAACTGTAGAGCTACAATAAGGACAAGATTCACAATTTTTCTTATGATAGCTTTAAAATAAGAATAAAACTTAACTATAGAGCTTATAACAGAAACAACCTGAATGCAGAAATATACATTGTAAATACTTGTATAGGCTTACATTAAGAACAAAACTCACAAATTTGTAGCCATATCAGAAAGACAAAACTCACTTAGGAACCAGGAAGGGGGTGGGGGGTTCCAATAATTTTGCCGATGTATAGAATATTATAGAAAACATAGCCACCACATGCTGGTGCCCCCTCAATAATAATGTCTGATGACCTTCTTTTTTTTCTTTTTTTTTTTTTTTTTTGCTTGTCAAGGAAATTTTGGTAGTTGATAATGCCCTCCCCCCAACTGAAAATGTATTGGTATGTGCCCCCCTCCCCCCCCCCCCCAAACTGAACTTGCTTCCTACAGGCCTGTTAAAGCTATGTACAAATAATCAAAAGCTTAATTTGTGAGAGTACTTAGATAGGACCAGTTTCTTCCTTACTTCCTCAGTCATAGGACAGGGAGTCACCCACGTGGCGCAGTGGTAGAGCGTCTGCTCTAGAGTCACAGAGTACGGAGTTGATCCTTACATCGCGGGTTCAAATCCCACTGTGGGACGTAGAGAGCGGTCCTTCAGATGAGACCATATAAATTGAGGTCTGGTGTAGCAGTAGGTGCTAGCATAATAATGCTCAATGGCCCTAAGTGCCCAGCATAGGTCAAAATTTGCAGCTCTCCACCAGCAAGTGGTGGCGTCTCCACATGAGTGAAAAATTCTTGAGATCAAGGGACGTTAACAACAAACAAACAAACATAGGACAGGGGAGCTGAAGGATGGGAGGGCAACAACTTGAGTGTGACAGTGCTAGTTGGTGAGGATACAAGGCAGTGGTTGATATGTGATGGCAAGAGAGCAACAATGTGAGCAACTATGCTCTTTATTATTGCCTCCTTGAGTTGCCTTCCTTACATTGTTGCCCTCACAATTTCTTTCTTTAGCTTTATCACACCTTAAATGTTCTCATCTTGAGGGTGAGGAAGCTGTAGGGACTGTCAGTACACAATAATGATAATAAAAAATCAACAACATATAGTTCTGCAATAAAGATAAGACTAGCAATATTAAATAGCTTGGCAATAATGAGAAATCTTGCTGACATAAAGCCCTGCAATATGGATAAAAATCATAAACATGGGTCCTTAGAACCACATATTGACCATTCACTGAAGTCCATAATAGTTATATCATTATACCTCATTATGATTATTCTGTAAAACACGTTATCTGATTGGTTCTAGAGTATCATGTGACAGGGCCATAAAACTTCATATTTCCCTGTTGTTGTCATGCTTTTCATCATATTCAATCTTTTCGGATACCTCGTGCATTTTCCTGCGATACTTATCGTTCATTGAACGAAAACTTCTGAGAGCAGCAGACGTCACATGTGCTGAATGTTTCATCTCTTAAGCAATGACGAAATTGTCAGTCATCTTTTTAATAGGGATGCTTAAAAAACAAAACAAAGAAATTGGAATGAGAAGTGTCCAAGAGATTTCAGTAAAGTGTTTCAGTAATTCTACTTTAAAACTGAAAGCGAATTTTAAAGCGGTGCCGAATTTGAAAGTTTATGTGTATTTTTAAATGCTTTGCTTGTTTTGGTATAATAAACAATTTATTGCATGAAAGTTCGGGAAACATTCAGCCAAGTAAAATCATATTTCCTGAGGGCTTCGCCCTTGGCTAAATAATTCTTCATATTTCCCCCACCTTCATGCAATAAATGTATATTACATAATCACTCAAAGTGAATAATCATACATGTATTATTATATACAGTCCTAACTGAACAGACTTGACTGTTATTAAATTACAATGGTAAAAACATGCTTCTTATATTATGGTCATATTCTACTGTATACAGTAATTAACTTCGGTGCAGGCGAACGGTGAATGGTGCAATATCATATTCCGTGGACGCACTTTTGCATCAATATCACAAAAGGACGAATATCATGTGATGTCCTATCAGCCAATGAAAACAACAAAAACAATCTTCTTATATAACATTGCAATTTATCACACGTTTCTCTGTATATCTGATATCGATGGATATCACCCTTATTATATTTTTTTGATATTCCACAGTTGTGATGTCACAGTGGTCTTTGAGTGAAATTCATATTTAATTAGGATATACCCTAAATGAAAATTAATATATTATAACAGTGTAAAAATGTATGATATAACTACATGTATGTGTATTACACATGATGAAAAGAATCTACCATGGTTTGTGGTTTGGAATTTTTATACCCATTACTGTTGTGTTTTCTATCCCCTGTTAGATAAAAATCATATCCAACCACAAACCATTTAAGATCCTACTATATATATATACAGAGAAAGAGAGAGAGAGATTACCAAATCACAATAACTATCTTCTCTACAGTAGAGTCACTGAAAGACCAGAATCATGTTTGTAGATTACTGTTTTTATTGTATATGAAATAAATAAAATAGGAATATTTCTGTTCATTGTTCTGCCTAGAATCTGCTATGATTGCCTTTGAAACTAACTTAGGCCTAATATGGAAAAGTTTTTGCTTGAGATTCATTATAGGGGTTCATGAAGACGTACTGCTCTGTTAGACATATTGAAGCACTAATGAATGGGTTGCTTGGTACAACCATACTAGTGAATGCCTAATGTCTAGTATACCAAATGTTCCGAAAAAGGTACTTGATGGCTAATGCTAGTGTAAAGTAAATTATACTTCTTTGATTGATTAAATATATATAATTCTCAGAGATTAGTATTAAGGTTAGTAATTAATGTAGACAGAATATCTACCAAATTAATCTCTCTAATAAAAGAGTTCCCATTAATAGCCCTCTGGGTAGATTAAAAATATCCCCAATTCGGGGTAAATGAATGTGTCACTTTAAATGAGGCATGCTGAACAAGCAGTAGTCCTAATGTTGTTTAGAATTTAGACTGGCTATTTACTGATCTGTGTGCATGGTTTTTTAATCTTGAAGATTTAAAAATCTGATATGCTTTAACTTGTAGTAAATGTAGGATTAATGGAAAAACTCGATAATCAATTATGGGTTTAAGCATTTAGGAAGGTGAAAATATTCTACCTTCTTGAAATTTTAATTTGGGGATTGTTGCTTCCAACTGTTGGTTGAACCAATGTATGAGTGTTTGTTGTACGTTATCTTAGAGATTATAATGAATTAGGGTGACATTAGGGGGCTTCGAGCTGGGTATAATCCTGTTCGTGGTGTCTCGACTAAAAACACTGTGCTGTATCATTATAGTTTTAATTGTCATGGATCTTTAACATATTTAAATAAAATCTTTTCCGTTTCTAAATATTGATTTAAATAGAATTAGCACATGAAAACCGTTCACCCCAATAACACAGATCAATATGGCTGAGGGTTTTTAAATGTCTCTGGCACTTTAAATTGGGCCTTTAGAGTTGTAACGAGCTAAATCTTGTTTCCAATGGTAGTGGCATTGTGTATAGAAACTCGATAGAACTCTGGCCAGCACTACTGTATTGAAAGCCTACTCTGTGTAGATAAAGAATCACCTTGTTTATGAGGGGGGATAGAGCTGCCCCATCATATGCCTGCTATGGATATTTTATAAAATATATATGTGGAGTGAACAAATGGAAAGATATGCTACCTTAGGTTGAACACAGATAACAGGAAAATTCTCAGAACATGCAAAATCCGGACACCAAGGGTAAGATATTTGGCTGATTGATTGACATTTAAGGTTTACAAGTCACTCTGGGAAGTTTGCATTGTAAATACTGATGGATTTTATGGAAGATCGGAATGGTTTAAAATTAAATCTTTTCTATATGCTGGAGACATGGTTACTCTTTGTCTGAGAGGAAGTGTGTGATTTTCTTTGACAAGTGAAAGAAGACTGTCTTCATTTCCATGGTCATTGAGGTCAAATCTGGAGACTTTAATTGATATGATAAATCAGTCATACAAACTTATCAACTTTGATAAATTAATTTATTTTTCTAATGCTCAGTTATTTCAATAATGTTTTATGCTAAGATTTAGGTTTTGTTTTTGACCTTAAACAATATTAACAATCAATTCTTCACCAATTTTCTTGACATATGAAGTATCATCAAGTTTATAATGCCAAGATTCAATTATTATCAGAATTAAGTTCTATTTCTTGGACAATCTCAGCTAGTATATAAAACAAATCTACATTATTTCGTGCCCGTGGAGAAAGCTATGGACATGTTATATCTGAATTGGCTAAGAAAACCATTTACAGTAAAACATGCTTATAGCATATAACCTGGGATGAACAATTTTGATTCAATAAATGTAATGCATTAATTATATCCAATAATTTCATTTTTTTTTTTTAATCACTTTTTTGTTAGTGTGAATTCATTATAAGCATATTCACTGTAACTGTATTGTACTGTATAACAAAATTGCAAATTGGGTATCCCCATAGATCCAGGGAGGATGTTTTTTTTTTCTTCTTGTATATGTATATTGTGTCCTTTTTTCTTTGAGGATGTGTGTGTTTTAATACTTACCTATATATTACCTGGTTTGAAATAAGCCAATTTGTCCCACAATAACATATAAAACCCTAAGCTGTGTACAATACTGCATCATTATTTTACAGCATGAAATGCAGTTACCTGGTAAAAATTAAGATTACATACAGACAGCACATGAATAAAGAAGGAAAATGAATGGGTTGATATGTGTGATGAATAATTTACTATGGGTATATAGGTCAGATCTGAAGTACTGCTAGATATTGTACATGCTGTGATAAAGTACCCCAAATACTGATATTTGATCATGGCGTAAAGCAATGTTAAGACTTACATTGGTCATTATGCATTCAATTTCATTGACAACTAAAATGTCCATCACCCCTCCCTTAATTCTTCCTTTTCTTAAAACAACATACTGTAACATTTTTCTAGCAAATCATATTTATGACATTAAATTTGTTGAAATGACATTGCAAGGAGTTCTTTTGCTTAAATTGCACTTTTGTAGAAAAATATATATGGTACCAAAGTCTAGAGTTTTACACATAAATGATGAAGGAAGACTAGTAGCAACAGAGTAATAGAAAAGGCATTGAATTTATGTTTACATTCATTTAAATTATTGAACAGAAAATTGATTTTTTGCAACCTGTTAAAGCATTGTCCTTCTTAAATTACATCACTGTTTACACTCTGTTACACTCTGTAATCAAAGAATTGTACTTCCTAGCTGTATCATAGCTGTACTTGTTAACAGGAAAGTCTCCTGTCACTGTAGGTAAAATCAATTACAGATATATATATAATTGATTGGATTTGTAATAGAACATGCTTTGTTTTATCAGGTCTCATCAAAAACCCGTGCTATTCACATTCCAAGTAGTTCATTCTGATCTCTGACAAAAGCCCTCCCCACAGAATTCTATCAAGTAGTATGTAATGCAGGAAATACTTGTCTCTGCATCAGAAAACAAGTTTAAAATCCATTTAATTCATAAAATAGTAATGTATATATATTCATTCACACAGGCAGAAATAGATTCATAATGTGTTTCATACTGTGAAATCTATTGTACAGACTTTGCAAAGGAAATTCAATTGTTCGTGTTGTGATCCTGGGTGGCAATGTTTTGCTAGTTTCCTTGACTCCGCATCATACCTTTTATCTGTTTACGTGCTATGGGGAAATTCTTTTTTCATTAATTAATTTTTCTGATTTTTTCTGCTCTAACAACAATGAATCCTTTTGAGTAGGTTTCCAGGCAATCAAAGAAATGCCTATTAATTAATAATTTACTGATTTCACAAACACTGCATACAAAATCCATGGTCTTTTCTGGTATGACATATACTGCTAGGGTACTACATACCAGTATTTAAGCTAAAATCTCTTACTTTATTCTATTTACTATTCACAGTCTATTTTTTTTTTTTTTAACCACATAATTGTAGTAATCCAGTCAAAGATTAAATTTGTTGTTTACTTTTTAATTTATATGTGTTACAATTTTTTTTAGCATTGTTACTTTACTATGTGTATGTCACTGTATTTAGATGCAACATCAGAAAACAAAACTGAGGGGGCCACCAGTACAGAACCAGACAAGGTAGCAAGTAAAGCTGATGTCACCAAGAAAGAGACCACCATTGGTAAATCGGAGGTAACCAACCCAGAAAAAACCGACAGTCAGACAGTCAAACATGACAGTGGTCTGAACCCAACCAAACCTGACACCACTAAAGATAAACCAGACATCACCACTAAAGATAAACCAGACACCACCACTAAAGATAAACCTGATACCACTAAAGACAAATCTGACACCACTAAAGATGGTGCCACCAAGGAAACTAAAGAGGAGACATCAAAAGAAAAGAGCAAGAATGGGAAAAAGTCACCTCATGTACGCGCCACCAGGCTCCCCGCCTGTAGCCTCCCTGTTAACATGCAGCCAACATTTTATGTGGGTGGAGGAAATGGGGTGTCTCTGTAAGTTACTGCCGGGAGTACAAAATCTAGATGTGGGTATAGGATCAAAATTAATATTCTTTAATACCAGAAAAGTCTCCTATAAAGAGACTGGGATATACAGTGGAACCTTGTTAATCTATTAAGAGACTGGGATATACAGTGGAACCTTGTTAATCTATTAAGAGACTGGGATATACAGTGGAACTTTGTAAATCCAAATGCCAATAGTCCAGAATTGGGATGCTTCAACTTCCAAACAAAAATTTTGGGGAACATAATTTACATATCTATAATTATGAAAGATTCCTTTCAGTAGTCCGAATGCTTCATTTATCCCAACAAAAAGTGTCCAGATTAACAAGGCTGTACTGTATGCACTTTAATAGGAAGCTCAGTTTTTAAAGAGTGTAAAATTGGGGAAAAGACAGATAAATTCTGTATTAGAGATTCCAAGAAAGATATTCTTTGTAAGAAGCAATCAAGGGCACTATGCAGATTTCTTTTTTTATATTTGGAAGAAAGACAAAATATATGGTGCTGATCTTTGTGCCCGTTCAGAAATCTGTATTTATTGGTTCTTAAAAAAAAAAGAAACATTTAAAAAAGCAGTATTAAGGGGAAAGCTAACTTAAAAAGCCTATAGTTGGAACTGCAAACTGCAATGGTTAGTTATTCTTAAGTGCTTATTTTTTTATTTTAATAATATCAGGATTTATAAAGTGAAAAGCATGACTGTGTATCTTTCAGAGCAATATGGCATGAATAACCTGGATTTCTTTTATTTCTTTCACAAATTTAACTTAATTTATTCTATTATGGTACTTCAAATGTGAATATGCAATAGTTTATTACTATGTAAACAAATCCTGAATTTTGATTTATCACTTAAAAGACACAGCATCCAAAACCACAAATGGTGACTCCAAAATATTTAAAGTGATTTTCAAATCCTTGGTTATTGTCCATTATCTCTGAACTCAACAGATTCTGTTGTCCCTTTGTAAGACACCTGAAATTGATCACCTTCAGCCAAAGTTTTCACTATTCAATGGAAATGTAAATAAGATAGACAAACTTTTCTTTCAGAGTGGAGGCCCCACTACTCAATCTTGGATGGAAACGAACCAATGACAAATATGATGAGCGTTTTCGATTGAAGTGGGTGGAGTGCAAGACTAGAATCAATTACAGTGCTTTCAAAGAAGGTACAGGTTTGAATATGCATTCAGGAATGGATATAAAATGTTCCTTCCTAAGATTTACAAATACATAAACCTTTTTATTTGAATTCAGCTATTGACTGATATTAATTACCGTATATGACAGAAGTCCATGAGCAAAATTTCTTTTCTTTTTTGTCATTTACTAGTTTCCTTTGCTTTTTCGTTCTGGCAACTTGTTACCTTTTTATCCCAGTGTCAAAAATTTAAAGAAATGAATATATACATATAAAATTACGATGCTTCACAACACAATTAGGTTATCAAGTTGACTCTCTTGCAACATGTACGCATGAAAACTTGACAATCATTGCCAAAACATTGGTGATATTTGTGGGTATATGATTCACACTAGACCCGAATGTTTAAAACGCTTTCACAATGGATCTAATCAACTATGTCAATAAATGTTCCAAGTTTAAATGATAAATGCTTAATCAGTGCTGTAAAGTGAAATTGAGAAACTGTAGACTGTCACTGGTAATGACATGACAATTGTAAACTTACTGAAGGAAGACATCTGTACATGTGTATAAAATTCAAAATTTCAGATGCAGAATCTTAAATGGTTATAAAAATGCAATAAAGTTTTTCATGAAAATTTAATGAATACACTGGCATTAAGTTATCAAATTTTTAAAGAACAGATTCTAAGCAAAAGTACCGTCACAGTAGCTCAGTCAGTAGAGTGCTTGCTCCGTGATCGGAAGGTTGTGAGTTCGAATCTCGGCTGCGACTGACCCAAGTCAATAAAAAATAGGTAGCAACTGTTCCTTCGCCATGCGCTTGGCACTTTAGAGTGAAAGTTCAGGTCCTTTGGATGAGACCTTAAAAACTGAGGCCCCGTGTCATGGCAGGTGTTGGCATGATAAAGATCCATCACTGCTCAATGGCCCTGAGTGCATAGAAGGTCAAAATTTGAAGCCGTTCACTGGTATATGGTGATGTCTCTATATGAGTGAAAATTCTCGAATGGGACGTAAAACAACATACAATCAGTAAATCAATCTAAGCAAAATTTTATGATTATACAAAAATACATATCTTTTTTTTTCTTTTCTTCTTTTTTTTGAAAAATAGTGTATATGCATCTTTTTAAATAGTTTTTATATACAACTCATATTCATCAACATTGCATTGGTTTCAGGAGAACAATTGGTTAATCATATCCCTAATGGAAACCTTCTGACCAATAAACTTGGACTACTCAACAGTCTTCAGGAGTACGAGAGAGTTACTATGAGTACCAAAGGTCGACCTCCAAGGTTACGGTTCACTGACTTCGTTCCTGAGACTTACAGATTTGATGAAAAGCATGACAGAGAAGTGTTCTTGGAACGTTATAAAGGTGTGCCACCTGAAAAAATATTTCTAGAATCTGATTCTCTGAAAATGATAGAGAATTCCTTTATGTTAAAGTGTGTTCTTTCCATTAATGTATTGTTTTATGTTCCTTGACTAAAGGGCAATTGTTATTTGAATAGTTTTATTAACTTTTCTATCATTTATTGACTACTGTAGATTCCTAAATATACGCAAGGAATAAATCATGGCGTAATTACGCGAGAAGCACCACTCGCGAAATAAAAGTACTCGCTTTTATTCTTATGGTGCTTTAATGTATGTAAAATCTCTAGATAAATCACCCATTCGCGAATTATTGTTCTCGCGATTTGAAGCCCTTGGGCCATTTCACGATATTAAGTGCTCGCGTAAAATAAGGAATCTACAGTATCTTAACACAATTGAACATCTATCACTTAGAGAATATTAACATTTCAGACCCAGAGCTTTGGATCTGTAAGCCTACAGGTATGAATCAGGGGAAGGGTATTTTTATCATCAGGAGTCGGGAGGAGGTTAACAAGCTGATAGAGGAGCGAGAACAGAGACGAGAACAGCTGGCCAAGTCCTCAAAAACCATGATGACCCGTATTGTTCAAAAGTAAGGGAGATAACTCATAATAATGCACACAGACAATAATACAATTTAGTTATTATGAGGGAAAATCGATAGTAATAAAATGTATAGAAATATTGTACTTGACTTTAAAGTTTCCAAGATTCTTTAGAAATAACATAATATTTCTTTAAAAAAGGTGTTGAAATTGAATTCTAATGATATGAAATTTTCTTCATTTTTCTTCAAGTCTTTCCATTTATTTTATGTTGCTTACATTTTTTCTGCATTGAATAGGTATATAACCAATCCATTGCTTCTGACTGAGAGAAAGTTTGACATCCGTGCATACATGCTGATTGCCAGTACAACCCCGTATTTGGTGCTATATCACAAAGGTTATGTGAGACTGTGTTGTAATAAATACAATGAAGACTCCAAAGAGTTGTCTACACATCTCACTAACCAGGTAAATAATTCACCTCATTAACAAGGTACATAATTGAAACCTTTCATATGCTTATCACCATTGCTGCCACTCTTTTGACAATCAGCACCTTAACTTGGCCAAAGTTTGAGAAATAACTTTCTTAATACACATACTGTAAACCAACTATTATTCATGTCAACTTTTATTCGCGATTTGTCAGTTTGAAATCAATCCACGAAGATTAATTTTTGCGACTGAGGAAACATTCTCTACAAATACAAAGCAAAATAAACGGTTTGCGGTGATTAATATTCGCGAGTTAAAGTAGATCGTGAAACTTGTGAATATTTCTCGCACGTGAATGAAAAGTTGGTTTAGAGTATCCTGAATTGGTGTTATCAGTTAAATATATAATGTTAAGAAGTCTATTTTCTTCTCTAATTACATGTAGTTTGTGCAGAAGAAGGACCCTAATTACAAAGACATTAAGGAGGATACAGCATGGAGCATGGACAAGTTTAACCAGTACATTAATGAGAACATAGCCCCTCACAAAGATCTGGAGCAGGACTGGGTCTACAACACCCTTACTGTAAGTACACCTAAACAACCACTCTACAACACCCTTACTGTAAGTACACCTCAACAACCACACAACAACACCTTTACTGTAAGTACACCTCGACAACCACACTGCAACACTCTTACTGTAAGTACACCTCAACAACCACACAACAACACCCTTACTGTATGTACACCTCAACAACCACACAACAACACCTTTACTGTAAGTACACCTCAACAACCACACAACAACACCTTTACTGTAAGTACACCTCAACAACCACACAACAACATCCATACTGTAAGCACACATCACAACCACACTACAACACCTTTACTGTAAGTACACCTCAACAATACTACATCATGCTTACTGTTAGTACGCCTCAACAACCACACTACAACACCTTTACTGTAAATACACCTAAACAACCACAATTCAACAACCTAACTGTAAGTACACCTAAACAACCCAACTACAACACTCTCACTGTAAGTACACCTCAACAACCAGATTACTACACCCTTACTATAACTAAAACCAGACAGTCCTCAAACATGTTGCAATACAGCATTTTAGACATAAAATCTGATAAACTTTTATTATAAGCATAAAAAGTTATTTTTATCTCTTGAGACTGAACACCACCACCCATGAAGATAATACATGTAACTAATTGTTACTCACAATTGGAAGTAATGGATATATAATTTTTTTCCTTCAGAAACAAATGCAGAAGATCATGATCCACTGCTTTAACAGTGTCAAGCACAAACTCCAGTCCAGAGTGGGATTCTTTGACCTTTTTGGACTAGACTTTATGGTAGACACAGACTTCAAAGTAAGAATACCCTGTAAAACAAGAATTATGGCAAATTAGTCTGTAAAGCATCAGAGTAAATATATATATTGAACCTCAAATGTGTAGATAAATGCAATTTATTCAGATCCATGAGTTGTTATTTAAATAACACTGCTACATTTTTAAAAAAAAAATAGAAGAGTGATTTTTTTTAATTCCTTCGGATAGAAGCTGGTGGGTGCCAGGTGAGAAAAACAGTTTATCTGGATGGAAGCCAGTAGGTCCCAGGTGATCTAGAGACCATCATATGAATACATGTATTTGGCAGCCACCACAGTCCAGATATTATATATGTCAGATGCTAGTTAATCATGTAGTGGCCATCTGAAACTTGTGTGGTAGCCACCAGATATTTTCTCACCTGGCATCCACAGGCTTCCTAAAATTTTAATAAAGCAAACATCATGAAATGCTGGAAACACTTAAATGCCTACTTTTTGCAGATTTACCTGATTGAGATCAATGTTAACCCAGCTCTCCACTGTAATTGTGAGGCTCTGAAGGAGGTGATTCCCGGAGTGGTAGAAGAGACCCTCTGTACGTTATAATTTAATAATAAATCTAATTTAATCTGTTAGAGTTTAGAGAAATTTTTGTATCAAATTAATCAACAATGAATCTATTTTTCATTTGTTTTATAGATGTGACCATTGAATGCTTTGAAAAAACACGCAAAAACCAGCAACTACTGCCTTTGAATTCATTAAGGAATTTTTCTATACTTTACTGTGGTTCTCGGCCATACAATATGCCTTCCAGGCCTAGCCGCAGTGTATCACCAACAAAAGACAACACACCACAAGAAAAGCGTGCTTCCATTCCAAACACTGCTGTTCCAACTGCACCACGATCTCTCCACCGGTTGAGCACAACCAGTACTCCAGTTGTGTCTGCTCCACCGGTTGTCTCCACTCCTAAGCCAGCACTAGCTACTGAAAAGTCATCCACTGACAAAAACAGTGAAAAAGAAAAAGACTCCACTGTTAAAAAGCAACCAGTTGTTATGGATGTTCACAGGGTGTCTAACCCCAATGCCAAGCTATCAGATATGGTATCATTTTCTTCCTCTACCCTGCTGGCAGAGGCTGGGAATCTCTTAGGCCAGACCTCTCATAAACTGGATGAGTCAGCAACATTGAGAATGATCCATGGTGATGAGAAACAAACAGAAGAAGATGAAAAACTGAAAAAGGAGGACAGTAACCTGAAGGAAAAGGCACAATCTGTAGCCAAGAGCTCAGAAGGTGTTGTACTGAACCTTTCTCCTCCTGAAAAACAAAAGACAACAATGTCTGAAGAAAAGTCAAGTGCTGCTGACGCTGTAGTCAGTTCTACCACCAAGACCACTACAACCACTTCTACCAGCAAAGCAAAACCATTTGTAGGCCGGTTGTCTGTTAACATCACTTCTGTACCTGCTACCTCTACTGTGAGCTCCATCACAAAACCTAGTCCTGGTGACACCAACTCTTCAGCAACCACCTCAAAACCAGGACCAACTGAAATCACACCAAAACCAGCACACCCTTACGTTATAATGACTAGCACTACCAGCACAAACCTCATACCAACAAAAAATGTATCAAATTTTCCTCTTATTACAAACAATGGAAATAAAAGTGCTCGCCATAATTCAAACTCTCAATCTCTTCGCTCATCCAAAGAAACCAGTGGTAAACTTTCGATGCCTGGAGGCTTGAGTTCAAATCCTTATAATCTCACTAGCTCATTAGGAAAAACTCAAGGTTCTGCTGTGTATCTCAACACAGCCACTACTAGATCTCTTAATGTGACAGGATCTAATGCGTTATCTACTGCAAATTCACATCCAAGCTCCAACAGTGCCAAACTAATGACTGTTCCCTCCGTTACAATATCAGAACCTGGCCCTAAAACAATAGCAACACTGACTCTAACAAGCTCTAGAAGTGGATTCATGGGAAGAAATGAAGCAAGGTCTGCAGTCCGACGAAGCAGGGACAGGGACAAACCGGACAGGGGGAATTGACTACTACGCTATTCCAAGTACAGCTGGGGGTGACATCTAGTGAGAGAATAAAACAAGGGAAACAACCTAGTCTATCACAACAGTCAATGCATACAAAGTATCTGTGATATTATAACACAGGGTACCTAGGGATTTTAAAGAGCTTACTTTAATTACTTGAAATGTACCCACACAAGCTTAAGTGCAGCACTTTTAATTTTTTTTATGCATGTATTTACAAAGAGCAGGGATATTCAGATTAGCTGTAGAAAATGAATCACCTCATCTGCTAGCTTTATCATTTTTCTTAAAGAACAAGACTATCTTTTCACTAATATTTATTATCAACATTAGTGTTTAATTACAGATACTCAAAAAAGCCATTTAAATCCCAGTAGTTTAACTTAAACATGTTAAATATTACAAGTTTAATTATTTTAATATTTTTCTCTCCCTACCTTCATAAAGTTTTCTTTGTCTTTTTTCATGATCTTTTCTTCATAGGTTCCCCCCCCCCCCCCAAGAGTTAGATGTAGTCAAACTTTTTAAATTCTCTTGATACATGTAGCAGGAACACCTTGACCGGTCTTTGTCAATACTACGCTTGTTTTAACTTTCAAGGTTCACAATTGAAAAAAAATGGTGGTTTACAGTTGTTTTTCTATTCCTAATTTTGATCATTAGTCCTAAATCTTACAGAAATTGATGTCATATTAGGACACATTTGAGTGCCCTACAGCTGTTTTCATTATTATTTTATTGTGCCAAATATGATGGAGATAACAAGATTTTATTTACTTGTAGAGTATATCATATTTATACAGTTTTATTAAACATCTGTGATACCTATGTGATATATCTAAACTAAAGATGCTTCATTTATGACTGAACACTGCATTTATAACAATAAGCTGTCCGAGTTTGACTGTGACTTCAGTGCATCACTGGAGAAACGGAGATTTTTTTTTGTTGCCACATTAAGATTGGATGAGTTGTGTCTTTGTGCTGAATGTGGTATATTAGCAGTATACCTTTCTTTCTGTTATGCCTTACATAAATTTTTAATAAATTATTATTATAACACATTCATTTCTCTCAATCATTATTGTTCTTTTCAACATTGGAAACACAGAATTAATAACTGATTTAATTATCTTATTAACTGAAGATCTGTAGCTCACTGGTCTGAAAAAATTGTGATGAATGTACAGGTCGTCTATCCAATTTCTTTCAGACATTAGCTATGCCTCTGCAGCTAGTTCTCTGTATGTTAATCAACTTCTTCTTAAAGGATATCTTCATACTACAGAGCTTGTAGGTAATGAACCATAAGTCTGTGATGAGACTGTAGCTCTACTGGCATGAACTTGAAATAGGTTGGTGTATGTGTATTTATATTGTTTCTCTGCATATGAATTGCCAGTGAAAAGTAAGAACACTTGACAAATCTTGGAAGTAATCTCCACTTGATTGCCTGTATGTAGTTTTATGTCCCATTTGAAAATTTTTCACTCATATAGAGACCTCACCATATACCAGTGAAGGGCTTCAAATTTAGACCTTTACTCAGCACTTTTCTTGGGAAAAAAAAACAAAAACAATCGTTATAAAAAATGTAAATTTCATTACTTTTAACTTCATCTGGAGTTCTGGACACAATCAATTTGCTAAATCCGTAAATGCACTATATCAGAATTTGTTATAGCCATAAAATTTTACAAGAAATTGTTAACAATTTTCCTGCATATCCCAAATGAGTTTTACAGTAATCAGAATTACGTATCTTGAAAACTTGGAAAAGTAGCATTTTGAAATTCACAGACAGAGAGAAGCTGAAGTTTGAATCAAAAATCTGCATAAAACTTAAGAATGTCTTGAAAAGTACAATTTTTTTTCAGTATATACATGTTCACACATGCATATCATATGTATAAACAATCAATAAATTGAAGCAATAAAAATACATGTACATGTATTTCTTTATGTAACAAGTATTGCACAATCTTGCCAGTATGGCCAACTTAATGTGTAGTTTTTCCTTCTATGATAAATTATCACAATAAAAGGACTAGTTTTCATAATCATTGTCTTTAAGTTTTGATTAACAGGTCCACAGTCCTCTCTTACAACTCACATGTTGTTTAGAGAATCACAGATTAGGTACTGCGGAATAAAGAGCACATTGTTCAATGTTGGATCACTTCCACACTTTGACGACTCCGTCCCTGGAGCCAGTGATCACCAGACACTGAGAGGTCTGACATAGGTTAATGTCACTAATGATATCACGATGCCCCTGTGGTGGGGCCTCCGGGCCCCTCCGAGGATTATCTTCACTAGTTACTGGTTTCTTTGTGTAGAATTCCTGAATTACTTCCACCCCGTCTACAAGTCTTGCTCTAATTTTTCAAGAAAAAGATGAAAATTTTTAATATGTTTAGTTGAAGAAGCTTTGTTAAAGCACAATCTTTTTAAACAAAAGGATGTGAAATTTACAAAAATGGGGAAAAAAGAAATGCTGATTGCCAGTTTTAAGACATTTGAAATCTTGCAATCAAAATACATGACAGGATCGTATAGAAAAAAACCCAACAAACCTGTAGTTCACCCCTGTCTGTTGTACAGGGTCACTGGCCGCCCCTGCCAGGATAAAAGAGTTGGCAGGATAGGAAATGTCCCAGAATCGAGCTCTCATGTCTGACCCACCAGTCAGCATGAACACATTGGTGTCTGTCACAGCAATATGTAACCCATACACAGAATGGTGACTAGCCTACAAAATAGTCATGCACAATAGAAAAAAAGGTCCTTCAAGAGGAAAACATCCAATCCAAATCCATGGTTCTGCTCTCAGAAAAAAATCTGATGAAAGGAAAACTGAGATATAATACCAGGATGGTAAAAGTGGGATAATGACACAAAGTAGAAAAATAGGATACTTTCCCTCTTGACTCTAAAGCCAGACTATTCTACTTAATTTGATATTAAAGGTTTCTTATAGGTTTTCATGTGACCAGTTCAAAAAATACACTGATATTGACCCATTAATACTGACCTGATTAAGACTAAGTGTGGGTGTTGGACTTGCCCACAGGGCTTTTTGTCTGGCCCCTGTTTCTACATCCCAAATGGACACCTCATTATTTCCCTGGGTGGCTGAGATCAACCAAGACTGTTCCTGGGGGTGCATGATCAATCTCCTTACTCGAGCACCTGACCATAGCAAAATAGTTATCAATAAATCATTATGCCACTGAAATTTAGTGATAATGAAAGGCAGTTTTTTTTTTCAAAAATAATGAAAGACACATCCATCCATCAGGGATGGGGTTATCGTAATCGAGTGATCGTAATCGATTGTAATGATTACTTTTTTTCAAGTAATCGACAGTAATCTGTAATCGAAGAGATTTTCAATTACTTGTAATCGTAATTTAATCGATTACAGCTAAAATTTTCAATGTAATTATAATTACTTTTTCGATTACTTTCGATTATTTTATGCGTAAATGGATGTTATTTTGGAGAATTATTTCCTGTCATTCACACACAAATATCAAATATAAACAACCTAGTGTAATGTTTGGATTACCTAACTTTTATTATCATAAGTTTAATAATGTTCTCAATAAAATTTGCATTATAGACCTACTGGTCTAGTATTAAATAATTCAGAAGTGTATTTCAACTATTTATTAATAAAATATATACATGTAGATTTTCTGTATGCATTTTACATTTGACCCATAGTCCTCTTGCTGCATGTCCTTCATATTTCAAATATTGAAAAACTTTGTGGTTGTAATAGAAAATTATAAATAGCAAAAACAGATTTAAGTGCTGTATTAAATATAAATGATTTGGTAAATAAAGTACATTGTACTCGAAAATAAGAAGATGGAAATACTTATTCATATCTGAAAATGTTTAAACAACTTCAAACTTGTTGTTTTAGTAACTTTAAAATTCGCAAAATCATTCTCATGTTTTCATTCAAAATTGTAAGGTTTCTTTTGTATCAGTGAGGGGTTATAAGTGTCTGTAAGAGAGGGGGTAAGTGTCACTGTGTTTGCTAATCTTGGCTAATTAATTGACTGAGACATCCCTGACTTGCAGATAATGAGGTGTAAACTGTGAACTACCTAGTTTTAACTTTTATTATTCATAGTTCTATTGAAGACAAACAATATTATTAAAACAATTAATAGCTCTAAAAACACTTATTTCAATACAGAATGAAATTGTGCTATTAGTTTAATTACTTAAAGACACATTTGATTTACATGTTTATTACTAAGAGTTCTAATTTACTTATTTTTTTTAAAGAAGACACAAGAATGTTTAATGTGTACTGTCAACATACGGGCAGCCCAAATACTTCTAATGAAGTTATTCACAATAAAATTATTTTACAATAAATAATTTTTGCAACAAGTCAAATCTGAATATGGAGGTTCAGATCCAAGGTTGAGAGGAATAATTAATTCCTTGACATATTTTATTGTAGGAATCATGTCTCCACTTTTCATCGTACAGAATCCCTCATTTGGGCATTTAGTGAGAATGTTAGCCAGAATAAAACCTTAAAAGAATCTGCACTGAAACTGCAGGAACACATTCTAACTTCAGTGGATATCATCAACATTACCATTTAAATATTGCTTTGATATTCAAAGGGATAAAAACTTGGGAGTAATCGATTATTAATCGATTACATCTTCCAAAGTAATCGATTACAATCGATTACAGGACAAAAATGAGTGTAATCGATTAATAATCAATTACACAAAATTCCTCTAAGTAATCGATTATTAATCGATTACATTTTTCAGTAATCGTGCCCATCCCTGCCATCCATACCTGTGGGATGGACTATTGAGTTGATAGGAAGCTGAAATCTCATGTCCCAACAGACATGTGTCCCACTACTGGTCCCCACAGCCAACCAACACTGGGAATGGTGTACAGCAAAAGAGGTGATCAAGCCTACAAAAGTTTACCCTTAGAAGGAAAGCAGCTACTTTCTAGTGCATAAACATGTTAAAATCTGGTATAATGATTAAGTTTAATATCAACATAACTGTGATCTGGTTCAAACATTAACATTTCAGATATGACTTTATCTTTCAAAATCTTAACCTAATTTACTGGAATGATTACATTGATAATTTTTCTCAAAGCAAAAGTTACTTCCTTTTATCAGCTTTCTGCCCCATGTAAGACTTGATTGCTTTTTACCTGATTTTGGGTCATTTCTGAGCTTCCATACCTCCTTGTTAGAGCGAAGATCATGGCCCACTAGGAACCCATTGACTGTGGCATACGATAACACAGACTGGGCTCCTGTAACAGAACAGAACACTTTAATAACTAATACACAAGTCATCCTTTCATTGCATCATATCTTAATAAAGGAACTAATGGACAACATTTAACATTTTTATTCTAATCTCCTATTATCTTAGTTCTTTTTCCCTATACACTGTATATAAAATTGCCAATTTCATAATATATCTAAATAAATATAGATATGATATTTGTATAATGAGGTACCTGTATCAAAGTATGTGAGGTCTACAATATTTCCATAGTCGGATTTGTCTACATTAAGAGCTTTGTTCCAAGTGGCCTTCCCAGTCTCGATCCTGTAAAAACAAAGAAAATCAATCATAGAACCAATTATTTTGTGTCTTACAATAATATTATAAAAAAAACACTACTGACTTGTAGACGTGGATTGCCCCCATGTCTGTGAATGTGGCCAGAGAAAGAGCTGGTCCTGGAGCTTCACAGAAAACTAAACCTTTTACTTTCTCTCCTAATAAAACAAAGCAATACTCAGTACTTATATGTTTCTTAATTCTGGTAAAAATGAAACAAAAAAAGAACTCAGAATTATTCCTCCTTCCAAAATAAAAACTTTTTTTTTTTAAATCATTTAAAGAATGTCCAGTGAAATTGGATGTTTATAGAAGAAGTTAACAAAATATTAATGGCGTAAAATATCATAATAAAGAGTTATCTTACCAGGTACAGAAGTATTCTTCAGGGTCTGTTTAGAGTGGTTAGCAACACTGTTTCCCTCCAGTTTTTCAGACTCCCATAATTTGACTGTTCCATCGTTGGAGGCTGTGGCAAAGAATGCATGGTCCTGAGAAACTTGAATCCTGCAAGTAGATAACACATTTTACTAATGAATACTCAGGGAATAGTTACCCTTGGACTTGAATATCTGGACTTGAAATACTTTATTTATTTATATAATAACATATAATTTGGCAAATGAGCTTCAATTTCAGGTTATTGATGGCTGGATAGTATTATACAGAGAAGATGAGTTTAGTACTAAGCGGAGTTATTCCCCTTGGTGATGCACACATTTTTTTATGAAGATCATTAAGCAGTAATTTCTATGCCACCTCCCTACCTGTTGACTGCAGCTCTGTGCTCCTGGAGGTGGGCCACCAGTAATCCCTTGGGTTTCCAGTTACTAGGTGGTGGTCTCCTCTCCCAGGCTATCTCCAGTAAGTCTTTGGACTCGGCGGTGTACAACTCTCGCTTCTTGTGAACAACGTTTCTCAGGGCTATCTTACAGGGATGATATCTTGCTGTAATGCATGTTCATCAAAATTAATCATTAAAGTTCCAGTGCTAAAAAGCACAAACCTGATAAATGAAACATTGTCTGTGAATCCATGGAAAAATATTAAATTTTTCAACAAGAGGCCCATGGGCCACATCACTCACCTGAGCACATTGGCTAGGCAAAAGCACAAATCAGTTCAGTATTGAAAAGATTCCTGGGGGGAGGGGGGGGGGGGGGAGGGAGAGAGAGAGAGCTTGAATTTTAAACTACCTGATGATGCTTCCATGTCAATATAACAAAATGGCTTTGTTGTACTTGAGAAGATTTTAAAAAATTTTCCCCATATATTATTTTGTAAAAATTTGATCCCCCATTGTGGCTCCTCCCTACCTCAGGGGTCATGATTTGAACAAACTTGAATCTACACTACCTGAGGATGCTTCCAAATCAATATGACTAAACATAGCTTTTCTGTTCTTGAGAAGAAATAATTTTTCAACATGTTCTTACTTCTTATGTAAAACTTTCTACCCCCCATTGGGCCCCACCCAACTTGGGGGTCATTATTTGAACAAAATTGAATTTACACTACCTTAGGATGCTATCATATCAAAATGACTAAACACAATTTTCAGTTCTTGAGAAGAAGATATTTTCCTATAAGTTCCTGTGTAAAATTTTTGATCCCTCATTGTGGCCCGACCCTATCCCCAGGGTCAACATTTTATCAAACTTGAATCTACACTACCTGAGGATGCTTCCATATCAAAATGACTAAAAATGGCTTTGCAGTTCTTCAGAAGTAGATATTTTCCTATATATTTCTATTTATTGCAGTTCTTCAGAAGTAGATATTTTCCTATATATTTCTATGTAAAAATCTGATCCTCCATAGTGGCCCCGCCCTACCCCCGGAGGTCATGATTTGAACAAACTTGAATCTACACTACCTGAGGATGCTTCCATATAAATATGACTCATCATGGCTCTGCTGTTCTTGAGAAGAAGATTTTTAAAGATTTTTTTCCTTTATATTTCTATGTAAAATTTTGATCCTCCAATGTGGCTCCACCCTACCCCCCAGGGGCCATGATTTGAACAAACTTGGATCTACACTACCTGAGGATGCTTCAATATAAATATGACTCATCATGGCTTTGCTTTTTTTGAGAAAAAGATTTTTAAAGGTTTTTCTTATATATTTCTATGTAAAACTTTGATCCTCCATTGTGGCCCCACCCTACCCCCTGGGGTCATGATTTGAACAAACCTGAATCTACACTACCTGAGGATGCTTTCACATGAGTTTCATCTTTCCTGGCCCTGTGGTTCTTGAGAAGAAGATTTTTAAAAGATGCTATTAATTTTTCACTAATTCTTTATTATCTCCCCTTATAAGAGGGCATGGCCCTTCATTTGAAAAAACTTGAATCCCCTTACCCTAAGGATACTCTGTGCCAAGTTTGGTTGAAATTGGCCCAGTAGTTCTGGAGAAGAAGATGAAAATGTGAAAAGTTTACAACAACAACAACGACGACGACAGACAACGGACAAATTTCGATGAGAAAAGCTCACTTGAGCCTTCGGCTCAGGTGAGCTAAACATGATAAATTAGTATAAAAATCATTTTAACATTGCACTTTTTAGAATTAAAAGTTTCAAAAAGTAAGAGTATTTTAGCATTAAAAACATACAATGTAATTATCTACATGTATATCATATGTTTGTCAATAAATGACAGAAATATTCAAACAATTCAGATACTAATACAGGGAGGGTCTTACTGATGGGGTTTTTCTCTGTGCCTTTCTCTGTCAGGGATCTAACTGACCCCTCAGATGACACCTGACTTTGTGACATTGTTACAAAGCTTCCAGATGATGAAGATGTCTGACTCAGGGTCTGTGAAGTGTTCAATTTCCTCTCCAAGCTCTCAGCAGTTTTCTGAAGGGTCCTTGCTTTTGGAGACAAACTACTTGATGATGAATCTGACTCACTTGAACCAAACATACTTTTCCACTCTGAGTTCTGAAATATTCATACAACAGCCTTTATATTTATGCTGTTTTTTTTTCCTTTAAGATTCCTTTGTAATGCTTTAAAAGAAACCAATACATCTTCTCATCAGTTTCACTACTGAGCAGGAATATGATAGTGTCACATAATTACACAGGGAGGTCAACATTACCGCTACATTGCAAAAATTTCAACTCATTACCGCTACATTTCTTCGAAATTTCAGGTGATCGATAAAACTATGGCCAATTACAACTCATTACCACTACATATCGAATCTGCCAGCAATGGCACGAAATATGAGTTCTATTCAATATAATTCACTCACAATGTAGTGACACACAATTTTGATCTGAGTTCTAATCAGGATAATTCCTTCAGTCTGTAGTCGAAATACAATTATTTGCGTCAGTTGAAGTCATGGCTACTATTAAGAAGATTGTGACAAATTGTGGCAATCCTGGATTAGTCATTGATGGATATAAATTTTGTATAAATAAGACTTTCAAAAACTCCGAAGCGTGGAGATGCGTGGAAAAAAATTGCAAAAGCAGCAGTAAAGATTGTGTGTTTTATCCATGACAATGCTCGTTTTAAAACTTTCTAAAATCTTTTATTAAATAAAATAGATTTTAAATAAAAAAATTGGGAAAAAAAACATCCTGCTCAAAGTCTTACTTTCACCTCCCCGTGGTGAGCAGGGGGGAAAGGTCTTATGCATGTATATGTTGTACTTTAAATCAATCTGTACATGCATAAACCGCTGACTAACGAAGGAGGCAATGTAGCAGTAATGTATACATGTACTTTTAAATGTAGTGGTAATGTAACCTTTTTTGTAGTGGTAATGAGTATTTAGCGGTAATGACAATTTTGAAAATGTAGCGGTAATGATCTGTAACCATTACACGAATACCTGGAAACCTCCATTATACAAAGTTTACAGACATAACAGTATCTGGAGTTACTTAAAGCCCAAAATTTCAAAAGCTGGAAATGAATATAACACTGATTTTCAGATCCCATTTATAAAATTTAAATGAAAAATTTTATCAATAATGTTAATATAAATAATGCCTTTAAATTATTTAAATTCTGTAATGACAAATGTAGAGTCACAATACACAGTTACTTACCATGTTTACAGATTGGTCCTTTGAATTTGTTTTCTTAGAAGAACGACTGAAAAACAGAAAAATATCTCTGATATTAACGAATATCAACATTCATTTTTTTTGAAGCACTAAAAATATCTTCCAATATTGTTTTCATTGCATAACAAAGCCATGTATACATGTACTTATCAATTCTACTGCACATGTCTTGACTTCAATTGCACTTCACAACCACCACCCCCACCCCCCATTTTTCCATACAATTGATTTTTGCACTACTGGTACATTCTTACAAAAGCAAAATCTTTTATTTCGCAACATTGAAGAGATATAGAACTACATACAGTTTACAGTCACTAGTATTTACAATAGACAAACCTGGAGGCACTTAGATCCACTCCCAGTTGTTTTGGATCTTTCTGTTTCAGCAATTCAGCATGTCTCCTGGTAATCACTTTACCAGGGCCCACGATACAAAATCTACCATGGGAATCCCCAGCCTCTTGTTGAGTCTCCACCGAACTGAAAAGAAAATTGTGAATTACTATATTAAAATTCAAACTAATATTCATGCAAGAAAGCTTCCCTGAAATTGGATTAGAAAGATAAATGAGCAGTTTGATTACTAATTTTACTGAGATGATGTTGAGAGCTTGCTTACCCTGCTCTAGATCTGTGTAATTTCATTACATAATCTTTCATAGCCTGAAAACAAATGCAGATCAATGTCAGAAACTGAGTGTCACACTCCAGATAAGGCATTTAACATATGAGCCTTATCATATGAAAGACAATTATTAATACACTGTACTTACAAGAAGTTTGTCTTCATGTGATTCATCCATACCAAAGGAAGTCAGCTTTTTAAAAACCTATAAAATGATTCCTCTAGTATAAAATTAGACATACGAGCCCTGAGTAAACAAGGAGGTGAAGAGAATTTTGTATTGCTTTTTTTTATGCGAACTGTTCTTTTAATGAATACTTGACTGAATCACCTGTGACATTGTCTCGTCTAACTCTGGGTAGATGATGCGATGTCCCTGCCTGATGATGGACCTCATATACTGCCTCTCCCTCAGAATATCAAACACTCGGTCAGGCTGGCTGACCCTCAGGATGTAGTCAAAGACAGGGCGGGGGATTGGGTTTTGGAGGGCATTTAGCAGAAAAATCTGAAAGTACTTATCTTATGTTGTATTTGGATAAATAAAATATTGAATATGTTTATAATCAGTGTTTATTTTCCAAATTCATATCATTAATCTGTATAAAGTAGAGTACCACCAATGAACCTCATGTAAACTAAGTGATTAAAATTAACCAATCAGGAATCATTTATTAGCCAAAGTTAGCGTGCCTGCAGTGTTTTTGTTTACTTTTTCCAGTTCAATAACCACCACCAACCCCTTCCACCTTCCAATTATTGATTGTTCTAGACATAAAAGGGTTCATGAGTATGTTTTGGCAATTACGTAATGATATACTTATATATATCTCATTACTTTCTCCCAGCTATGGGAAGTTAATCGCTCAGCAATGAGATCAGGTGCTTGTTGTATGAGTGGGTGCATGTGGTCTATCTTTGGTGAGCATTTCTTATCAAGATTAAGACTCTCCAGTTGTGTACTCTATTCCTAATCTATTCAGGTGCATGTGAACATGCCTCATATATAGGCAAGCATTTCTTGCCCTTAGCCATCATCATACAGGTGCTAGTGAGCATGTGTTCAATAGGCAAGTTACCTTCAGGATTCTCAGAGTATACAACTGTTTACAGTTATGTAACTAGAATTTGGTTCTGATGCTGGGAAATTGACTGTGTGTATCTTTGTATAAGCTGCATGAGCCCTCAAGGCAAATATTGTAGAATGTTTTTAGTAGTATTGTAAATAAATGTGGAACTTTCACTTATCTTATGTTGTATTTGGATAAATAAAGTGTAGTTATTACATACGTACAATTTTGTTCGTTAAAAAATGAAAAAATGTAGGAAAATCACTTTTCAAATTTCCCACCATTTAAATTATGAATATTTATTATTTGGCACATGGCCCTGAATATAATTACTTCCTGTTTCTTTTTGATACTCCACAGGTAAGACATTTACTAAGTAAATGCCCCATATAGTGTTTTTTACAGTAAATTAATTTTAAATGATTGTATCATATATTATATCAAATTACCAGTCAAGTTACAAATTTCACTGCACTTTGTATGGTGATAAAGCTTTTTTTCTTCTTTTACTTTCAGTTTATATGCATAATATGCACATTAAGTGAAATCTATCTGTACTTTATCATTTCAGTGCCAAGATGGACAGCAGTTTCCTTTCTGTTCCTTTGTACAACAGAATGCTTGAGTTAGTGGGCTGTGAGGAGGAGATAGACATGAGAAGAACAGAGGTCGATGTATGTGACTATCTGTACAATAAGTTGTCCTGTGTGGCATGTCACAGGAGAAGTGCTGGCAGTCATAGGGAGGGGCTACGTATAGGGGGCTCTGATGTAGATATCTTGTACTATCCAACAAACCACCATGTTATTTGGAACCCCACAGATGCACATAATTACAATCCTAAATCAGAGACAGTGATTCTTATGGAGTATCAGAGGGACATTCCTGGAACAGTTCATCTGTGTCTGTTGAATATACACCCCTCTAACAATACTATTACTAAACAATCCTGTTTACTAAGGGATTCTAAAACTTATCTCAGTAGTCAAAAGTACCTGGAGAATGCTGATAAACTTTACTTCGGTCAAAAAGTTTTCAAGCATGGCCCATGTCAAACCAATACAGTGGGTGGCTTTGAATTTGATGGAGCAGTTGGATTTGTGGGCAGAAAATGGCCTCCACAAGCAAATGAATGGATAGCAAGATGTATGCAATTTGGATGGCCTGCAAATAATATCCTTAAAAGTATTGTAATTTCTGGCTGTCATTTTGTGCCTGTTGGTAGTAAGCAGTCTAGAGAAGAAAATCTCCCCGATCTTGACTTGGAGTGGCGCATGTCATTTGTTCAAGCTGAACAGAAGTTAGTGTATGCCATGAACCATTGCCAATTTCTGTGTTATGCATTACTGAAAGTATTCCTAAAAGAAGTGTTAAACAAAAACTTCAAAGAACATGAAAAACTCCTGTGTTCTTATTTTCTGAAAACTGCAATGTTCTGGGCCATTCAAACTGACCCTGAATTTCACTGGTCAAAAGACAATTTCTTCTTTTGTTTCTGGAAATGTTTTAAATTGTTACTACACTGGGTATACACAGGGTATTGTCCAAATTTCTTCATTCCACAAAACAATCTGTTTGTATTTAGGATTGTTGGAGCTGATCAACACAGACTCTTTACTCAAATGTACAGTCTCTACTGCTCTAGAGAGCAATGTCTGGCGCAATCTTCTTCTCTACAGAAAATCAGGAAGGCTATAGCTGATCCTACAAAGCCTATTTCTGATTCAAAAGAGGTTGATTTCAATGAATATGACCAAGATGCTGTTCTACAACACATTTTGATTTCCATTAATGCACTTCAAAACCAAGAGCTTGATTTTGACAGGAGGGCATTTTACAATCAAGCACACATGGATACAGGCAGTCTGTCCCTCACAGAACAAGTTCTGATTAAACGACACACCCTGAATTTGTATCATCATGTAGCATTTATAGAGCACTGCAGCTGCAATTGTAAGAGAAAATGTCAGAGGAACAAACAAACTTATGTAAAACATAAAAAAGTTGGACAACAACTTCTCGAACTGACAGCAGAGTTTGGATGTGCCAGTGATCCTCTTTATTTGGCACTTTATCAATATCTAGATGGTAAATTCGAACATTCTCTCCATGTCTTAAAAGAGACAAAAACAACACTACATCAAGACTACATTTTCTATTGGAATGAATACAGAAATATGAATGATTATTCCAAAAGAATGTTAGGAAAGCCAATGTCTGTAAAAATGAAAGAAAGCATGGCATTTGACATCTATATACCACTGTTCACACAATTCTCAGAGTTAGATGTGGAGCTGTCTCTGCTTTTACAGACAAGAGAGAGAAGAGCTTTAATGATCTCACCCTTTGTTTTCCAAAAATTTCTAGTCTTTTTATGTCACCATAGACTAAGCAGTCCACAGAGTGCTCAGTCTCTGCTAGATTTGCATACCCTGGTGCACAGTGACAGTGGGAAATATATCGTAAACCACACCAGAGATATAGCCTGGGAGATCCTTGGGATCTGTCATGAGCTGGCGGGGAATTTGGACCTAGCAGTAGACTCCTACCTCACCTCACTGCAGGAGACTCCCATCAACTTCATAACTAAAGCTACCAAGTTACGCTTAATTTTCCTCAGCAAAGAACAAGAGATTGAAAACACAGCTTAGCAAAGTGGACATTAAGGTATTACAGAGACCTATTTTGGTTTTAAAAAATTGTAATGTGTGGATACATACATTAGTCTATTGCAATAGGGTAGCGATCAATCCTTAGTAAAGATGTCTGACCTCTTTGTCCACTTGAAGAATTGGTTTGTTGAGACATGGTTGTAGAGCAGGCAAGACTTTACAGTGGATGTCTGCGATGTTAAAGGTCCGCGTCAGAGCTGAGATAAATCCTACTGCTCCCTGACGGATCCAGATTCCCTATGTAAATGTGTCATCATGTATATATCAAAATTTCTCTTAAAAAATTAAAGTTCCAAGATATTAAGGCATGATATGTGTTATCTTTATATGAAAGAATTTGCAGTCGATAACAAACTTCAGTTCAATATATGACATGTATGAATTATGCATAGATACATATGAATATTTATGTTTAGGATAGCAAATAGCAGATTTTATTTGTTCATTCATCACATTAAACATTAAAAATATAACATCTAAATCCTAAATATTTTTTGAAAATTTGAGAGACTTTTTTCACATATTACTTACAGGGTGTGCCAGAAAAGGGACCACTTCATGTAAGAACTCCTGAAGCATGGATTTCTGAATGAGACCTAATTCTGTAAGAGCCTGAAGAGCACCTAATGTCTTGTGTACAACAAATTCTTCTGGGTCACTAAGGCCCTGAAACAAAAAATGAAGTTTTAACATAGTGCAGTTGTACATGTGCATATACATGACACTGTATTTAGCAAAAATCAATTAGTAAAGTACGTTTTAAGGAAACTGATCTGTGTAAGCTTATCATAAAATACATGTATCACAAGTATGAACTGTGATAACATGACTGTACATTTACATTTCCAGATATTTATCCTTTAGATTCTTTGAAAATTAGAATACTGTTCATTTTCTCATGAACTACCATGGATGAGCAAGAATATCTCCATTGTGACGTCATAATACCCTACTTGACGTAAAACTATAGTGCAAACTGTTTTACTTTGAAAAATGACAGTTGAATGGTGTAATTTGTGGTAACTCATCAGAAAATAATGTAAATATAACAAATGAATTTAATTTTTAAAGATTTATGAGGTACATGAGCTACAACACTTCACGTCAGCATATTTATCATGAAGCGCTAATGCGCTTCATGAAATATGCCGGCGTGAAGCGTCGTAGTTCATGTACCTCATGAGTCTTCAAAAATTAAATTCATTTCTTAAATAAATCAAAAGCATTCACAAAATAGTTGATAAATCTATTACAGTAAAATGATCACATTTGTTTTTATGTTACGTGATTTTGCTGCTTAGAAATGTTTTTTTGGCCTATTGTCTTTTTGACTAAAACTGTGAATATTTATCAAGCAATGAAAACATATTTCATAAACTCAAGTTTCCTCCATTTGTAGGAAATTCCTTTAAAATAAAAAATACTGCTCTCATTTCTGCATTTTCTTTCAAAAAATCCAACTTTTAATCAACATTAAAAATAAGCATTCAATATGAACATAAATAATAATAATTTTTGGAAGATGGTCTTTAATTATTATCACGATTTCCTTACTTGGTCAAGAAGTGGCTTTAGTATAGAACAGCTCTGCCACCCTACATAGGCTGC
Organism: Saccostrea echinata; assembly: GCF_033153115.1. Lineage (NCBI taxonomy): Eukaryota > Metazoa > Mollusca > Bivalvia > Ostreida > Ostreidae > Saccostrea > Saccostrea echinata. The sequence goes on along the minus strand of NW_026889803.1, from coordinate 53,997,710 downwards.
CACGCCCACAATGTTGTCAAAGAAGGAGCCACGGAGGTGCCAGTCAGTCTAAAAATGGATGGAATCGGTATTCCAAAGAATAAAAATCTTGATCATAAAAGAGAAAATTTTCTTAATTTTTGCATAGGGCTTTATGGTTTTAATATTCATTAAACAAAACCTGTTCTGAGTGAGCTAACCTTGTCATTGAGGAAAGTAATCATGTGGGACAGAAGTACATCATTGGCTGAAAAGTAAATACAAAAATAGACATTTCTAAAGTTTCAAAACACTACCGGTACACTGTATCTCAACTGAAATTTATATCAGACTGGAGAATGAGATAAAACTTCAAAACAACTCTCATTACTCATACATGTTTTAACTTTACAGCCGTACATAAGATTAGAGAACAAGATCACATTGTTATGAGGAAAATATTTTGAAAATCTGATTTTTGTAGAAAGAGTACCTTTCTGCCTGCCAAAAAACACACAGAGCTTTGTGATTCCATTCTCTAGTAGGGTTTGTTTAACACTATTGTCTGGGTCACTCAACAGGGTAACAACCTTCTGTTGAATAGTTTCTTGTAGAGAAAGCAGCTCTATGTCATAATTTGCCTGAATAACAAAAAGTAATTTGCTTCTTGATTTTATACAATGTTACTGTAATTAAGGAAATATATATATATATATAATTCTTTTTTTTTTGGGGTAGGTACATGTAAATTATTCTGTGCATTCAAGTTTTTGTCACATCTCTATTCACTGACAAGTATTTCATTCAATTAAAATTTTTTTCCTTCTACTTCTTCAATCTGAAAATAAAATGAATATCATTTTTTTAATATTCATATAGCACAGAATACTGACAGAGACATTCTTTATTGGATAACAATGCAATCTCTATCTATTTCTTGGTCTAGAGATCAGCTGATCTGGGGTGTAAGTTTTTTTGTGACTGATTTACCTGATACAGAAGGCCACCTCCACCTTCCTCATTGTCATTCTCCTCCAAATCAATCCTCTGGGTCATCTCTAACACTCTACAAATAACATCTACTTTGTACTATAGAGCGGATTAACACAATATTACAACCAATTATAAATTATCATAATCTCTACATCAAAAGTATTTCAATATACTTTTAATCACTAGTAAACTTTCAATCTGTAAAGTACAGTAAAACTTGTCTAATCTGGACACCACTGGTTCCAAAGAAATTGGCTGGATTAGACAACATTCTGGATTAGACAACATACATGTATTAAACAAATAAATTTACTAAAAAGGAATTAATTTTTACATCGTATTAAGCAAGATTTTGGACTACACAACATCCAAACTAGACAAGTTTCACTGTACTTACTCTTTTTTCACAGAATCTAAAAATTTAAGAACTTTCATTGAATACAGAAAATAAAAGCCAGCCCTGGATTTTGAAGTTACCTAAGAGCCGTTTCTGCCAGTTTTGCAATATTCTCTGCATAAGCAGCTCTGACCATAACTACTGGATCTTGTGTAAGGTGTGTCTGTTATAAATATAAAACATCACTTAACTCAAGAAAACCAAGACAATGTACCAAACTCTGCTATAAGGAAGGCACATACCTGTACATGTATGTATTTTAATTATTCAATTAATAAGCAAATGTAATATATATCACATAACATAACATATGCCCAAATTCTATACTCTGCAAGTAATTTTGCACTTACTATGTTTGGAAAAATATACTCTGGGAAAACATTGGCATCACTGTAATTAAAATGTACATGTACTTAACTCTTGGATTAAACTAAAAAATAATGCTTTAATTTATAATAAAAGTACCTCTGAATGCAATCTTTAAATGAAATACTAATACTGACCTCCTTGGAATTGAGTCCACATCCACCAGACATTGAGTGACCACTCGAATCACCTCAGCTCTTACTTGAGGAAACTGGTCATTGACAAAACTTAGCTATAAAACATAAACTATAATGTAAATTCCGTAATAAATGAAACCCTTCCTAGCAAGTAGAGGTCTCAGCTGAGACTGCACCTCTTCTGTTCTGAGGGAAAATGTGGGCACTTATTTACCCATATATGTAAGCTCTCCGAATCTTTGACCTGTAAACCTAACTTCAACTCAAAATACACTGTATATACAGCAAAACATCTATGCAATCTGTTTTACTGTGAATTCTGATCTTTATTTTCTTTCCCACTTTACCATTTTCCATGTTTATAACACTGTCCAGCCCAACACCCTTTCTATTCCAACACAAAATTTTTGTCCCAGTGCATGTCAGAGTTGAAAGGTTTCACAATGGCGTGAATTTCTACATGTGACATTATGACAAGACTTATAAATACAGTCAAGCCTTGTTATCTCTACCTCGATGGGACCGAGAAAAAACTTCAAGATATCCGATGGTTCAAGATATTGAGGGTTAAATACTTAAGAAATTTGTGGTTAGGACTTTCCAATCACTTCGACATATCCATGGCATTCGAGATATCCGTGTTCGAGATACCGAAGTTCAACTGTAACAGACTGTAAAAGTTACCATGTAAGGGATGATTCTGTCCAGTATGATATCTGTGGTGACAAGCTTTGATGTATCCAATAGGAGTTGTAAGGCCATCAGCTTACTGTTACAGAACTGGAATCAATTATTTCCATAAATAACATTGTATTGAATGTTGAGTATAGCAAATGTTCTTGGATTTCACAAGTCATAAAAGTATTGGTTTTGACATATACATGTGCTGTTTATCGAGTTAAAATATGTGAATTATTCTGTTCTACATCACTAAAAGTGAATTTTGTAATGTACTATTACAAATATCCAGGTAGGGGGAATTTTTTTATGAATCTGATTTGTAACATTTATTTCTAAAATTTTATCTTTTTTATTCATATCAAATTTTATTTAGAAATGCATGTAATTAGGCCAAAGTTTTTTTTTCGTTTGGTTTACGATTCCGCCGACCCTAATTTTCACCAATCATGAAAATAAAAATAATGTCTTTTTCCGACATATTTTTCCGGATTTTTCTCAGCTGAACTGGTGGGTTTTAAATTTTAGAATGCATCTTAGTCGAATAAGCGCTTATAAATATATGAGACCTTTACAAACATTTAGGTGACCGTAAATAAACACATGTGCAGACCAAAAATGGCGGTTCTGTCATGTAACAGCTGTGTAACAAGGTAATTCTTCGCTGAAAGCAATGACATACACTTAAAGAACTTTTCTGCATGGAAAAGTGAATAAAATCTTGGATGCATGATCTCTTTCTCCAATTGCAATGTCTCAATTGGCTAAATTCATACCGTAATATTGGAGAGTGTATGCCCAACCCTGATCGACCTAGCAGACACGGTTACACCTATAGATAATAGGGATTTATCAGTGCCTTCTCATGTACAATTGCCCAATTGAAAATGAGTTCAGTTTTTCCCAATTTGGCAGTATTTTTTGCCAATTGGTGAACAATGCTTTTATTTTTAATTATCTTGAAAAAACACAAAGTAAAATTGTCAGACTGTCTGTAATTTTCATCTATTTAACTCATTTAGCAAAGCTACAGTCATAACACATGTTTAAAAACACTGTAAAAACATCGCCAACTTTTAATCCGAACTTCCTCCGTTTTTCTAAAAATGATGATATTGTATAATTATATAGATTTATTAAGTTATTTCCACCTATTCAATTGATCTTTGAGTGAATGGTAAGGACTTTGGGCATTATTTCAAATAGAAATATATATTTTCAATGCATTAATACATATTAAAAGAGGACTTTTAGAAAATATGTACTTAGTATTTATGCAGGAGGTTTATAATCTCCAGAAACAGATCTATACTATATGATCTAAATTGAAATCTCATACACACATGTACAACCCTACGTTGTATAACTGCTTTACACTCATTGAAGTCCAATTTACTTTCATTAGTCTATTATTCATAATTGATCTTGTATGATGAAGATGGATCATATTTAATTGTCGTTTGGTTGCCCAAATTAGAGTTCATGCTGAAATGTTAAATGAATTACCCCTGAATACAGGATTTAAGTAACATTTTAAAATTTTTTCCAATTTCATCAAATAGCCGATAATTTATTCCCAATTCCCCAAAAATGGTGTTTCCCAAAATAGGCTGATAAATCCATGGATAATAGTTAGACCAATTTAGTGTTGAGAGATGCATCTTAGTTGAAGTAACGCTGACCCATATTTCACTGGATAAGTTCAAATGTGTATAAAACATTTGTTAATTTATAGAAGTAAATTCAATATACAAATCTTTGCAAATTTCATACTCAATTGAGATCAAAGCCCTTTGAATTACTAAGAAAATAATGAGCATTGCCTACTGTGCAGGTACATAACAAAAATTTAAAGAAGGACTTGATTGAGAAATTATTAGGCTTTTGTGCCACAGGTTGAACATTAAATTTGATAGCTGCATGATCAAATTATTATAACCTTTATTTCAATGTCAATTACTTTTGATATTGTTAAACAGTTAAATTGTATTTTTCTTCAATCTAAATTTAATTTAAATTTGGATCCTTATTTTTAGTTTGTGGGCATACCGAGGTTTATAACACATCACTTATCACTGAAGAGCACAAAAAGAAGTTGAACATCATGAACCATGCACTGATTGACAAACAAAAATCAGAACTACATGTATATGTAAATGAAAATGACATTCAGTCTAAAGTTAGAAATGAATCAAAATTAAATAAAAAGAGTTATGTGATCTAGACAATAAAACTTAAAAGTACTATTGACGTGTATTATTTTTATTAAAATAAACATTGCTGGTATTTTAAAATGAAACTGTTGAATCCTAAATTATTTTTATTTTTATTTTTCGACCACCCAATGCATTTTTTTGAGACAGAAAATCGTAAACCAAAAAAAATAAAAACTTTGGCCTTACATAAAATCTTCAACAAACTGACAAGACAGTATAAAAGGCAGATGAAATACTGATAGAGCAAAACATTAATTGCCAATCAAGCCATTTCTTTAAACACATAAAAACATGTTTCTAGGTAAATACATTTACAAGAAATCTACAAAATCTCACATGAAGTTTCCTGGAACTTGAGCCAATGAGTGAGATGATGAGGACCAGACCAATATTGTCCTCAGATCGCTCCTCATGAGGACAGAGACTCTTTACAATCCTTGGAAAATCCCTCTTTATCCTATGAAAATAAAAAATCTACTTGTTCGGTTCTTTTCAATGTTAATGAAATGAAAAGCAAATAAGGAGAATCCCTTCCCCAAAAAAATTCCAAAACTTTATTGCACATCTACAAGACACCACCTATCATATTCCAAAAGATCAATTGGTTACTGCTTAAAATAAAAGAGTAGTTTGAGGAAGAAGAAAGTGTGACAGACAGACGGACAGACCAAGGTAACAACAAAATACCCAAACTTTATTTAGAATGTGCTGGTACATGTATAACAAGTGATTATGACAAGTTTTTTTTCCAGCATGATAAGAAAATTATATAAAATCACACGTATTTTCTTCAAAAGATTTGGAAAGAAACTTGATAAAGAACTACAAAATATGCAGCTTGTGCATAAAACCTACAGTACAAGATCTAAGGTCAATGTCACTTGATTGAGTTGGGAGAGGGATGAAGCTTGATTGAGATGGCGGGGGGGGGGGGGGGGGGGGGGGGGTGTTACTAGAAATACCTGCTAATTCTGTCATCAGGGGGAAGGACTGGGGTAGAGACAAACTGTTGGAGGTAAATCTTGAGAAATGTGTAGAAATACTCTGGGAAGGCTTTCCCCCTTTGTTGTATCATATACTCCTCAGCTGAGAGTCGATGGGAAGGGTCCTTCTTGATCATGTGACGAACCAAATCCTTTAAAGTCATAGAAATTTTAATTTTACTCAGAATCTCACCATGCACTAGATCACATACCCATAGGTCTCATAAACGAAGTGTTGATCTTTTTTTAAGCATCTATATACAAGTTACAACAGAAAAGTGACCTTGCACCTCTGTTAAGAATTAGGAAGAAGTATTTGACTCACCCTAATGTAGTCATCATCAATTTTTTCTAGAACTTTCCAAGGACTGTATTCTCCATTTCTATAAGCCAGCAGCTGGGAGAAGTCAAAAGGTGGGGTGCCCTCAGTGAATAACTCACATATAACACACCTAAAAACACAAAGACATTTATATCGGCTGAGAAAAAATGAATTTCTACAGCAATTTGTACCATTACTTTATCTTTGATCTACTCCTCTTGCAAATGTAATGCAGGAAGTAATTCAGTATCGTTTAACCTTGGTGGAAATATCTTTTATAGAAGTTTTGGTAAAAAGAATCATAGTATCACAAAGACAGGAAACCACAAGGTATATGTAAAGGATGGAATATTTACTGACCCTGCAGAGAAGATATCCATAGGTGGAGTGAGGTCACCTGATTTGACCTCATTACCAGATGTCAAATCAATAGTTTGACCTTGACCTTCTTGGTTTTTTAGTCCACTTTCTACAAATCGTTCAGGTGCAATATAACAGCATCTTCTTCTTGATGTGTCAAAAAAGTAGGAAAAATCTGAAGGATTATCCTAGACAGAAAATATTAAAAAAAAAAGTAAGAAAAATCAGAAGGATTGTCCAACGAGGAAAATATCAAAATAAATTTACATATGCATGTACAGTTGAAATTCGGTATATAAAACATGGATATCTCAAATACCATGGATATGTCAAAGTGATTTGGAAGTCCCAAGTACTTTTTCTTTCAGTATTTTACCTCAATATCTCGAACTCTCAGATATCTCGAAGTTTATTCTCGGCCCCATCGAGTTCGAGATAGCAAGGTTACTAAGAAGATTAGTCTTTGCAGCTCTCTTGGATGTATATTTATATTAACACATTCAAAATACAGGATACTGTAAACACGGTGTCATAATTCTGTGGAATCACAATTTCTGTTCAATCAGCAGGTAGAAGATTATGCAGATTTCTTAGATTGCTACTATATCCCTTAAATGCACTTTAAGTATGCTGGGAAAAATTTTTGCATAAATTTTGTGACCTCATATATAATGCAAATTAATACCATGCAGAAAATGTACTTCTACAGATGTATTTTACTTTGCTAGGGGAGGGGTGGGGTGAAGGTTTACTGTAATTTCTCTGTACCTCTGGCAGGTATGTGGGTTTAAAGCTGGCAAAATCAGTGAGGAGTAACCAATTCCAGCTGGTAATCATTACGTTTTCTGCTTTTATATCACCATGACAAACCTGTCATAAAAAAAAGAGAAATTCTTATTTATTTTTGCAGTCACTTAAGTCAATCTCTGTAAAGAAATTATTCAGAAATATGTACTGAAGATATGTCTATGTTAAAGTGATGAAAAAGAATTAGAACTAAGAATGACTCACTTTGATTTTATGACACTGATTGAGGGCACATAAAAGCTGAAAGGCCAGCCATTTTTTCTCTGTTCTATTAAGGAATGGACGAGTGCTGATTCTGTCATACAGACTGTCTTTGACATACTGTCGGAAAATCAAAGCCGCTTTGTCCGAATGCTGAAATAGAAACTTGTTCATCAATATCCTTTTCCTGTTTACAAAAGATTTTCTATATTAAATGTCACATTTGTTTTTCTAACATTGTACATATTAATTTATATATAACTTGTAGAATTGACTTAATGTAAATTTTGTCAATGTATTGGTAATTAATAACTTAACTTTACTTGCTTTTCCTAAAAATTATCCATAAAAATGTTCTTGCAACTGGTAGTAAGAAAACAGAGTTACAGTCTTACAACAATAGGCTTGCAACATATACTGTATACATGTATAACTGATTTACAATAAGCTATACAAAATTTCTTTCTCAGCAAAAGTAATATTTTCAAAATTAAAAAAAATGTTAAACTACAGCTCTCTTCTTCAGTTTTTATTTGTTGAGTACTATTTACAACATGAACATCTGATTTCACATGAAGCTAAAGTCAGTGGAATCACTTACAATGGCCTTTTGGAATGGTAGACAGTTAGATGTGCTTCCTTGTAGTCTGATGTGAATATCTATTAGAAAAAGAATTAATACACGAAAAGGAAGAAATTGGTTTTGTAATAAAGGTGGATGGGGAGTAATAAAATTAAAGCTTCTATAAGTCATATACAATGTACCATCATGTTTATTAGCTCTTTATATAACTTACGTATGTAAAACATTTCATTTAAAATTTTTAACAATTTGTTTTCAACATTTTCCTGTCTTTGTACAGAAAATGTTATAATTATCCAGTAATTAATTTTCAAAGGGAACATTTCACTGAATTAAAAGAAAAATAAATCCCCCTCTGCATTACTTAAATTTTCTTTGGATGAAATGAAATGACAAACAGAAACAGCTTCTCCAAAATGAACTCAAAGTTGAATTTTTCTTTTGCTATTAATCTACACTCATGCTAAGATGACTGTGATGAATTTTACCCTCTAGTTTGTTCCTGTGAGAAGTCAATGGAAGAGAAGGATCATGTATAACAAAGACCTTCACCACAGCAAGCCCCTCTTTTGTTCGAGCACGGGCTACCTTAAAAAATCTTGTACTTCCCAAACTGAAAAAGAAACGTATAAATTACATGTATGTTGGGTTGCAGTGAAAAATTTACACAATTAATTTAAGTCATTTATATGAATTCAAGCATATACAATTAAGTGATCAAAGAAAAAAAAAATAAGTGAAATTATACATCTGTGAATTGAACTTCTATATAGTACTTTTGGTATTAAAAACTTTATATATGCATTAAAGGTTAAAAAAATCTTTTTTATTTCAATCATTGCAGAAGAAAAACCCCTGCTGGCACTGAACTCCTAATATAGAGGTTAAAGGTCAAAGTTTGATGAACTGTCAGGACAGAAGAATTTAAAATATAAAGTGAAGTGCTTCCAATAAAAAAAAATGTTTTATGTGTGCAACTTGGTATTCTCCACTGAATTTTGGAAATGGGAAGACAGTGCATTTAATAGTTTTTTTTTCAAATTTAAACAGCAAACTGAGCCAGACATCAAAATACATCTAGACAGTATTTTTACTTAGGATAAGCTTTGCATTATCAATTAAGTTCTTCCTGTGATGTGTTTTTGACGTAATAATAAGTATGTAAAACTAAAAAGTACATTTTTTTTATATAGGAAGAATACAAATACAATTGAAAATATAATTGTTTGCTATGTCACTCACTCTATTGAAAACCTGATATATTCCCATAAGTTGTATATACTTTTTTTGTTTCATTGCCCTCTGACCTGTTTTCATACTGGTAATCCTGAATGTCTGTCAGGTACTGATCCACTGGTTGGATCTGAGAGGGGGCAATTCCTGTCAACTGGTTCCCCATTTCACTTTCATGTATCCATTTGTTTTCTGGCAAGAGATAAATGATATCAAAATTAAATTGTATTACACAAATCTTTGTTAGCTAAGAGTTTCTGATCCACTTTTCCCCTCATAAACCCTTAGCCTATCAAAAGTCAGGATTGTTTACATCAAATAAAATAGCTCTGAAAATACTTTCCTTCATATTCTCTTTTATTTACATTCTGAAATCTGCAATTTCTTGAATGAAGCTTTTTTTATTTTAAGGAATGTGTGATATCTCCTTCAGTGCAAACTTTCTTTTTGCTTTTATTTACTTTCCCTCTTCATTAAAAAAAAATTAAAAGTTTCTTCTTCATTTAGATAGTCATACAAATTAAATGAGAAATGATCCTATACTCTTTTTGTCTCTAACTGAGCTAAATGAAAATATCTCATTTTTAACCAATTAATACATAAAAGGACACAGGGCTTGCAACTTTTCTCTCAGTGTCTGCCTCACCTCATGTAAACTAAATGTTGCTTGCTTGTTTACCTAAAGCAAGGAGCATGGCATATGCATACATCAATAAACTTGTTACACAGTCTTTTCCTTTTTTTTCAATTTTTATTTTAAGTGCCACCAATTTGCAAATATATTTAGTCATTCACAACAAGGGCAAATCTTGTTTGTGTGCATCAGCTAATTAAATAATAAATATTGAAGTAAAGTTTATGGGAAATGAGACAGATGATGAGAAATTTTTATAGGTAAAAAAGTGTGTTGATCCCAGATTTAAAAAGGAAAAAAATGGAAATGGGGGCAGGGCATGCCCCTAGTGTCTGTGTTTCTAGACAAATTAGCTGCATGTAGCCTTATGTTCCTCGGAGAATTTTTTACTCATTTCGAGACGCCACCGATTTCTGATGCAGGGCTGCAAATTAAGACTAATATTCTGCACTTCATGCCATTAAGCAGTGAGGGATCTTTTTCATGCCAGAATCTACTGCAACATGGGATCTCCATTTAAATAACTATATCATACAAAGGACCGGTCTCAGTCTCGCAGTGGGATTTCAATCAGTGATGTAAGAACTTGTAATGTATAAAATGACATCAAAACTAACATCATACAGGTCAGGCACAATCTATAGATTTAACTACATAGTTTGAATTAGCTATATAGCTTGATTTCAGCTATTCAAAATAGCTTGTTTTTCTATTTTATCATACTTTTTTCAGCATGTACAAAAAGTTGCACTTAGGTACAGTGAAAGTTTTCAATTTTGAACTCCTAAAAACAATGCACAAAAAATCACTCATCAAATTGCATCTCCTTGAGAAATTTTGTACTCAAAGTTCTAAAGGTTTTGGAGCTATATAAAGCAACTGATGTGTGACCACATAGTTACTTCTTGAATAAAATTATCAAGGAGGTCAATTGTTGCCTTGAAACTATATAATCAACTGGTAATAATTCTGTACGTGAAGTAATCATACATTACTTAGCTATACTTCACCGCACGCAAGATGTATACAGCTACCAAAACAATGGAATTACATCTTTTGCTTAAAAGTGTTCAAAAGCAGCAGTATTTAAGGGGATGAAGGATACATGGTCACATGACTCTGTTAAACTACGTCATAGTCTCCTTTATATAAGTGCAAAACGTGTAAAGTATCAGTTCTTGTAAATTTTTGACAATTTTTTTTCTTTAATTACCATCTTATATAAAAACAAGAGGCCCATGGGCCACATCGCTCACCTGAGTAACTTTGGCCATGCTGTTCTTTACCAGATTCCCCCCCCCCCCCCTTGTAATACCTATTGTGGCCCTGCCCTACCCCAGGGGTCCTGTTTGAACAATTTAGAATCTACACTACCCAAGGATGCTTCCACATAAGTTTCAGCTTTTCTGGCCAAGTGGTTCTTGAGAAGAAGATTTTTAAAGATTTTTTCCTATATATTTCAATGTAAAACTTGGGTTCCCTATTGTGGCCCCGCCCTACCCCCGGGGGTCATGATTTAAACAATTTAGAATCTACACTACCCCAGGATGCTTCCACATAAGTTTCAGCTTTTCTGGCCAAGTGGTTCTTGAGAAGAAGATTTTTAAAGATTTTTTCTTAGTATTTCAATGTAAAACTTGAATTCCCTATTGTGGCCCCGCCCTACCCCCGGGGGTCATGATTTTAACAATTTAGAATCTACACTATCCCAGGATGCTTCAATATAAGTTTCAGCTTTTCTGGCCAAGTGATTCTTGAGAAGAAGATTTCTGAAGATTTTTCCTATATATTTCAATGTAAAACTTGGATTCCCTATTGTGGCCCCGCCCTACCCCCAGGGGTCATGATTTTCACAATTTAGAATCTACACTATCCCAGGATGCTTCAATATAAGTTTCAGCTTTTCTGGCCAAGTGATTCTTGAGAAGAAGATTTCTGAAGATTTTTCCTATATATTTCAATGTAAAACTTGGATTCCCTATTGTGGCCCCGCCCTACCCCCAGGGGTCATGATTTTAACAATTTAGAATCTACACTACCCCAGGATGCTTCCACGTAAGTTTCAGCTTTTCTGGCCAAGTGGTTCTTGAGAAGAAGATTTTTAAAGATTTTTTTCTATATATTTCAATGTAAAACTTGGATTCCCTATTGTAGCCCTGCCCTACCCCCGGAGGTCATGATTTTAACAATTTAGAATCTACAATACCCAAGGATGCTTCCACATAAGTTTCAGCTTTTCTGGCCAAGTGGTTCTTGAGAAGAAGATTTTTAAAGATTTTTCCTATATATTTCAATGTAAAACTTGGATTCCCTATTGTGGCCCCGCCCTACCCCCGGGGGTCATGATTTGAACAATTTAAAATCTACACTACCCCATGATGCTTCCACATAAGTTTCAGCTTTTCTGGCCAAGTGGTTCTTGAGAAGAAGATTTTTAAAGATTTTTCCTATATATTTCTATGTAAAACATTGATTCCACATTGTGGCCCCGCCCTACCCCCGGGGGTCATGATTTGAACAATTTAGAATCTACACTACCCCAGGATGTTTCCATATAAGTTTCAGCTTTACTGGCCCTGTGGTTCTTGAGAAGAAGATTTTTTAATGACCCCACCCTATTTTTGTCTTCTCTTGATTATCTCCCCTTGTGAGGGGACTTGGCCCTTCATTTTAACAATTTAAATTCCCCTTCACCCAAGGATGCTTAGTACCAAGTTTGGTCAAAATTGGCCCTGTGGTTCTTGAGAAGAAGTCAAAAATGTGAAAAGTTTACAGACGGACGGACAGACAGACGGACAGACAGACGGACGGACGGACGACGGACAAAAAGTGATCAGAAAAGCTCACTTGAGCCTTCGGCTCAGGTGAGCTAAAAATGAAAAGTTTAACATTCTTGTAAACATTAACAAATTATGAAAAAAGATTGATCCACTCCTCTGTTTCCCTAAACTGCGCGTCCAACAAGTCGGTGACGTCATACATGATCCGTTAGTACAGCAAGATCATACTTGGTGAATACGGGGGGCGGTATTATTATGTAAAAACAGCTCATAATCAGTATATGAAGAAATATTTTGAGAAATGGGGAACAGAAAAATTATTTTTGCCTGGCTGATGACGGAAATCATATGTAGGTATATCTTATTTCGCTTATTTAGCTTACGTGTGACGTCATAGTTGGTTTTTCCCGTACTCGAGAAATGTAAACATGACAAGTGTTTGTCCTGTCGTCTTTAACGATGTCCTGTGCAATATTGAGGTCAGCTTCACCATTCGAAATTTTTACAGTTAATCAACGATTTGAAGGACTTGCATTTCAACGTAAATTTAAAAATATTGAATGATAGAATTTTTTGTACATTACGTTTTTCATTGTTTAAGTTGTCTTAAAAAGTTCGTAATTTTCCCTATCCAGATGCAGTCTGATAGAAGAAACTTGCTTTTTCGAATTTTAAACCCTATTCATACTCTGAAATATTTTAAAAGATACATGTTCACTTACATATTTTTTTACATATGCTTTAAAAATCCCATTATGGACAGAGTAATAAGCCCGGAAACATGGAGAATTAAAACTCCACTTAGATACTGTAGGGCATAGTATTTATCAATCAATATCTCTAAAATTAGGTAAGAAACCTAATGATATAACTGCTTTAATATATGTGGGACATACTTAATTAGAAATATACAAAATATAAAAAAAATTGAATGACAAGTATTTTTTCAGCTAGAGGTCCTTCTTCCCCTTAAATGATGCTTGATTTCGATTGCTTATTTTTAAGTCCATAGTGCAAACATGAGTAGTCACATACTCGCAACTTTTTTGTCCATTTCTTAAAAAAACTATGAAAAACTGCTTAAAAATAGCATTATCAAGCTATTTTGAATAGCTTAATAAAGCTATATAGCTAATTCAAGCTATAAAGGAAAATCAAGAGATCGGTTAGACCGAATGTCAGACACCTCGGCCCAAGGACAGCTCGGCCCATTGACATCTGGGGCTAATGACACCTCAGCCCTAACAGGTTGGCCCAGGATTTAAGACAGGTCGACCCATGTATAAGGCATCACGCCTCAAACAAAATTTTATTTCGAAATATATACCTCCAATTTAATTCAATTCTCATAATAGAAATTCAAGATCATAAGAATTGATAATATTTTGATAAATTGTTTCAATTAAGTGTATATTTAGAGCATTTTCCAGAAGAGATTGATTGATTGAGTATGTGTTGTTTTATGTCCCATTCAAGAATTTTTCACTCATATAGAGACGTCACCATATACCTGTGAAGGGCTTCAAATTTAGACCTTTACTGGCACTTATGGCCATTGAGCAGTGAGGGTTCTTTATCATGCCATCGCCTACCGTGACACAGGGCCTTGGCTTTTAAGATCTCATCCAAAAGACCTGCAACTTTCACTCCAAAGTGTCGGGCGCTTGGCGAAGGAACAGTTGCTACCTATTTTTTATTGACATAGGTCAGTCACGGCCGTGATTCGAATACACGACCTTCCGATCACGGAATGAGCACTCTACCAACTTGGCTACCATGATGGTTTTCCAAAAGAAATAGATGTGTTAGTTAAAGACTGATCCAGTTTTCTTAGGGAAATGAACTAATTATAGACCCCCTCCCCCCATTTTATATTTATTTTAAACTGAAACTGAAAATCGCTTAATCATCAGAAAGAATAACTCATTGGGTGGACCTGTCAGGGCCGAGGAGTCAGACGTGATGGGCCGAGGTGTTGTTGGGCCACAATGTCTGTCTACCACTGCACCTTTATAATTATATACCCTCTGTTTATTCATCACTAGAAAAGAAAAGGGGCCTACTGAAAACAGATTGAAGAGGTGTATGGTGAAACGAATAATCAATATTATTCCTTGCATACCAATGGCATTATTTGTACCATGTTGAAAAGCAGTTGCTCAGATCTGCATGCTGTGCACCAATCTCTTGACAAAAAATTCTTCCCCAAATTGCCAAAGTCCCTCCCCATTTTCAGATATTTTATATCAGTGAATGGTAAATAATGAGATCGAAATAATTGACAGTCTGTTTAACTCTTACAACAATTATGCAGAAGTTCTGTGAGCTGCAATACACCAAGATATCTGCTGTTCACTGTTGTTATTGGTTTATGATTACAGATTAATTAGTTGATCAATGTGAAAAGATCGTCTTTATTTTAACCGGAAGTAAACATGTTAGTCTCAACCCAAAATTATTTATCCTTGTATTCATTGATTTGACGTAAAATGAAAAAAAAGTATTGATGTTTTAACTTGGAAATAAAAATTTGAAATCCCATAAATGCTTAATTGGAGAAGATTTTTGTACTGTAGGATAACTGATTTAGAATTATTTTCCTCGAGGCTATAGTCTGGACAACATGGCAGACTATGAGACTGTCTTGACACAGTGCTTCCCAAATATTGACTCAGAAATCGTTCATTATGTCAATGGTGAGCTGAAGATAATTTTTAGATTATTAATTACCACAAAAGAGATTTATTTTCAATTCAACACATTAGTTGATGAATGAATGATTTTAAAATATGACTCAGCTGGTCATGCCGGGTATCGGAATTCATTACACAATGTGTTTAATACACACTGTATTAAAAACGTCGTAGATATTTAATTCAAATGCTTTTGGTATCTGTCTAGTTATAAAGACTTATTCGAATTGTAATTCGAGTAAACGTGCCTAGAATGTAAAAATAACACTTGTATCCCAACTAAGGGGGGGGGGGGGCATCATAATGGTTATAGACCTTCATTTTTTTCTCCTATAGAAAATGTCACAATTAAAAAGCAACATTTTGACTGTTAAATAATAAAGGTCCTGAATTTCACTTTCTGATCTTTTGACTGGCCTCCTGTCAACAGTCTTCGATTTGTTGATTGTGATTGATCTGTTGACCAATTGCCCTTTTTCATTAGTCACTTGATCTTGGAGTCTGCTGCTCAGTATATGGTGTTAAAGTCGATATGACAAATGACAATAAACAAAAATAGAGAGCAGAAACCCTTAAAATGTAATCAACTTAGTAACAAAAACTAAAACAAAACGGTATTTTGTGTTATGTAGGTTGTATTTGAAAACAGTTAAACAAGTAATATAACATCAACAATAAGTTCTTTGAACAACTGTATTATCTACAGACCATGTTTAAAACGTATGAGTATATAATGATTTAGGTCAATGTAAATTGACAGGAATATCAATTTATTAGGAACACTGTGGGTTTCTGATGACTTTGTCAGTTTTTTTCTCCCTTAAAAGAATGAGAATTACTGAATAAAAATATATAAGTTCTAGTTTAAATTCATAATAATACAGTCAGAATGCCAGTTGACTCTGACATATCCCTGGTAAACAACATATTGTTTTAGGTACTGAAGTTCATCAATGTTTTCAGATTCTATTTTAATTATGTGTTTATAGGGTTTTGTTTAAGTGAGAACTATTTTGAAATATGTTGTTATTGGCATATAAATTAAAGTTGTGTAAAAATTAATTCAGGAATGTTAGAAGATGGACATGATGATTTTGAGTCATCAGAAGATTTGTACGATGCTATTGGAGGAATTCTACAGGGCACTGATGATAGCAAAACAGATGAGGAAATCAAAAATATATGTGAAGAACTCCATTCTCTAATGACATCGTAAGTTATCTTTGTACAATGCCCATAAAAGAAATACATTTTGTGATTAAATGTTTCTTTATCAGTGTAGTGAAATACCTTATTAGCAGGTATTTTTTGCAGTTTGAAATTTTTTTTGAATTTTACCCCTGGAAAGTAGAAAATTAATTTTTGCATTTTTAATTTTTGTGGTTGTATTATACCACAAAATTTTAATTCATAAAATGACTAAGTGAATTGGAACTGAAAGTCAGAAACTATATGTAAGCTCTATATTTTTTAAACTATTGTTCTTGAATTATTTTCAAATTACTTATTTCTTATTACCTCATTAAGCACATTCTTAATAGTATAAAATAAATGAAATACATTTAAGTCAGGCTGACTAACATATCTACCACATGTCACTTTGGGAATGGAAGATATGCACTTGTAGAATATCTTAATTTATATTTAAAGAATATTTTGTGATTGTAATTTTTGTGGATTTGTCCTATCTGCAAAATTTGGCTAAAAAAATGGACAACAAAAGAAAATACCCGTTATATGGTAGTTGATAAATGCCTTGAAGGTCAAAATGGGGAATAAGATTTACTAAATTAGAATTTTATAGCAACATTTTAATTATATTCAGGAAAATGAAATTGTTTTTCATTCTGATGATCAAAATTTTGTTTCTTCAATCATTAGGATTCATTGTTTTCTTTGAAAATTTACATGAAATGAATGCTGCTATGAATTTCAAATTTTTTTTTTAACCCACAAAATTTACATATACGTTCTTATAATTATTGTATATCTTTTTACTTCTGTACACACAGAACCCAGAATGAATCTGCTGCACCTGTTCGTAAATTATTGAGTGCCCCTGTCCAGATTTCAAGCATTCAGTCAGACAAAGAGGATGTAACACAGTCTAACAGTATCTGGATATCTAAACGAGACAGCAACACAGTAAGAATGATTGAAAAACAAAAATTTAATTTCATTAAGTTGTAAAAATTCATTATTCAATATCCTAGATCAGAAAATTAAGTGTAACTAAGAGTGCAAAATTAAAAAGCTTTATCATGTTTATAAAGAATATGGAATTTATTCTTTTGGTTAAACGCAACCCTGTAAAACATTGTGGCTAGTGTTTTTCTTTTTCAAACTTGTAACATTCCACAGGTTGTTGACCAGAAGAAGTTGGAAAAAGCAGAAGCACAGATAAAGAAAAAACAGGAGAGAAAATCAGACAACAAAACAAAAACCAACAAGTAATATTTTCATTTATTTAATAATGGAGCGCATATACATTCGACTTCTAATTTGTATTATATATGAAATTTTTTGAAAGAATTACATGTACATATCTCTAAGAACTAGAGACATATATACCATATATGTTAAACATGTTTATTATACCCTCCACAATGTTCATTGTTAGAAAAAGGTATAAAATTCTTGTCTTGGCTATAACTTTGTAATGAAGAATCATTGGATGCTCATACTAGGTAAAAAGATTGCCTTTCATCTGTGGGTGTATCATGACTTGACCTGGGTAATTCCAGCGTATTCAAGGTCACTGGCAGAAAGAGTTTAAAATTTTTTGGGGAAGTTGAAATTTCAAACAACAATTATTTGTGAGCTTAAAGTATCATAACCTTGACCCTAGGTCATTGTGGCAAGTTCAAGGTCATTTGCAGAAAAAAGTATAAAATTCATGTCAGCTCATTAGTTTTCTTTTAAATGGAAAAACATTGGATGTCCATATTTCACTCAAATTTTACTTATGACTAGAGGATGTCATTTTTTTAACCAAGGTCATTTTGCAAGTTCAAGGTAAATTTTAAAATGTAATTGTGTGTAAACTGCAAATGGAGACTTTTTAAAAATTTTTAGTCAGGAATATTTTTTTGAGAGCTCACTTACAGTACCTTTAGTAAAATATTTGACAGTTGCAGTAATTACTCTTCATTGTTGTGCATATCAATCTAAAGTTAAAGTAATATTGATTTTATTTATATGTATGAGTGAATGATTTTTAAGATTTAATACTATATATTGATCATTAAGAGCAAAGTAGGGCAATTAAAGCAGTCAATGATTGAAAGTTGGCGAAATATCAGAGATATGACTGACCATGGGTCACCTGTTCGTATTTCTGACTTTTCCTTTGTAATTAAATAAAGGAACTTAACAAAAATATCACATTCTGAATAATTTGTTGATACATGTATAAATTAAAAAAAGATTCTTCTTTGTTATCCTTCATGATTTACAGATTTGTGCGATTTCAACAGTTTTAGATTTGAAAAAGTAAACAATAGGGCTTGTGAGAAATCGTGAGATTAAGAACAGTTGCTGATCTCTGGTGTATATGTCTCGGTAAGAACTAATATGTACATTTAGATAAACACCTTTATAATGTATGTGTACCTTCTCCTTTGTTGTAGTATACAAGAAGAGGCTACTGCTTGTCAACAGATAAACAAAAAAGATGTTAAGCTGGATTCATCAGGGACAAACAGATCCTATGATATCAAAATAGAGAATTTTGACATTGCATTTGGTGAAAAGTAAGAGAAGAATTTCATAAGTTTGCTTTAGCATGGAATTTAAATAACACAAAACTGTTTTCAAGAATTACAAGCATTTTAAGCTGTGTGATTTCCTCTAAAGTATATTTTCATGTCAAACCCAAGATTCTGTTCAATACATTCAAATCTAAAGATGATACTGAAGAAAATTTAGAGAAACTGAAGTTGAGTCTTGAATTCATAAAAATAACATGGTAGAAATTCTTGTTCATATGTACTTACTGCTGGTATATGTATATGTATTTGACATACAAGCATTCTAGGTAACAAAGATCATGTGTTATTATTATCCATTACAGACAACTGATTTCTGGAGCTTCAATCCACCTGATCTATGGAAGGCGGTATGGGTTTGTGGGAAGGAATGGACTTGGGAAGACAACACTGCTCAAAATGATATCAAAGTAAGCAAAGTAATGATATCTTAACTGTTAGGAGGATCTACTTAGACTTTTGATCAAGTATCCATTGTCCATATGGTAAATATCTTTTACATGCAGTTAAAACTTTTCACTTTATCCTTTATGTTTCTTTGGGAATCTCCCAGTAATAGAACTTTATCAAATATCAGCTCAAGTTATTATTAGTCCCCTACCGGTGAAACCGGAGGGGACTATAGGTTTCCTCTGAGTTTGTCTGTCCGTCTGTCTGTCTGTCTGTCTGTCCGTCTGTCTGTCTGTCAGTCTGTCCCACTTGGTTTTCCGCACTTTTTTCCTAAACGCTTGCAGATATTGAGCTGATTTTTGGTATGTGAGTGTATCTTGATGAGTTACAGATCAAGTTTGCATTTCGTTCCGCTTCATTGATTTTTGACGGAATTACGGCCTTTTCAATTTTTAGGGGTTTTCCGCAATTTTCTTCTCAACGCTTTCAGATATTGAGCTGATTTTTGGTATGTGGCTTTACCTTGATTAGTTAAAGATCAAGTTTGCATTTCGTCTCGCTTGATTGATTTTTGACGGAATTATGGCATTTTTAATTCTTAACGGGAACCAGATTACACTTGCCGGTAGGGGACTAGTATTGCTAATGCAATACTCTCATAATGCTTGTTAGTCCCCTACCGGTGAAACCGGAGGGGACTATAGGTTTCCTCTGAGTCTGTCCGTCCGTCTGTCTGTCTGTCCGTCTGTCTGTCTGTCTGTCTGTCAGTCTGTCCCACTTGGTTTTCCACACCTTTTTCCTAAACGCTTTCAGATATTGAGCTGATTTTTGGTATGTGACTTTACCTTTATTAGTTATAGATCAAGTTTGCATTTCGTCCCGCTTCATTAATTTTTGACAGAATTATGGCATTTTCAATTCTTAACGGGAACCAGATTACACTTGCCGGTAGGGGACTAGTATTGCTAATGCAATACTCTCAGAATGCTTGTTACATTTGTATTATAATTATTATCTATAAAGTTCTCTGTGATTTATTATAATTATTCATTCTATATGTATTATAATTATCATAAGTTCTCTGTTTGTGGTATGGATTATTTTGAAGACTGATGTGCATAAGTTATAAACTTCTTAAAGTTAAACAGACAAAGAGATTTAGTTAAGTCTTTATTGAATGGGATGTATTAGAAAACCACTGACATAAAGTTAGTACCATAATCAGATTTAGAGATAGGTTGTTTTTTGTTGGAAACTTCGGAAATATCAGTGTATTGTCAGAGAGCTAAAATGTTGTTATTAGATAACCACTCATTGCACTTTCAAAGTTTTTTTTTTTAATGTTTGATCAAATTATTACATTTTAAAGATACATGCTTTTAAAGTCTACAAGTCTATAAGCAGGACTACTCAGTTAGACAGTTTGCTCTATGAACCAATTGTTTACATTGTTATGCTACTCAGTTTTGAAAAAGGACTGTCTTATCCTATAAGATTTCACTAGAGTTTTTTGCTGCTGCTGTTCTTTCAGAGGGAACTTGATGATCCCCTCCCACATTTCTTTGCTCCATGTGGAACAGGAAGTGGAGGGAGACAATACTATTGCCCTAGAAAGTGTACTGGAGTGTGACGAGGAGAGAGAAAACCTTCTGAAGGAGGAGAAAGAAATCTCCCTCAGACTCTCCTCTAGGTATGTACATTGCAAATACTGATCCAGTGTAAGTGGATGTTTGTCAAACGTACATTATACACTGTTGAGAGGATTTGGGGTGGGGTGTACACAGTAAAACATGCTTAAAGCCAAGTGCCAGGGGCTGAGAATTTTGCTTCATAATAATCATAATTCGTTGTATCCTTTAAGTTTGCAATACATTTTAAAACCACAGAGAATGAAAACCACTTTGCTGTAAGCATGAATTCATAATAAGCATGATCACTATGAGCTTGTTTTACTGTACATGTATTTCATTTTCAGTATCCAGTCTTGGATGCTTTGATGAGGGCAAATATTTTTCTTATTGCATACAATAATTATTTTTAAAAGAGATTACATCACTTAAAATTTTTCGAATTGCATAATCCCTGTTTTAGCCCAACTGGCACAGACAACATGTTGTCTACTCGGCTGACAGAGATTTACCACCAGCTGGAAGCCATGGAGGCAGATAAAGCCCCCGCTAGAGCTGGTGTTATACTGGCTGGTCTGGGATTCACACCAAAAATGCAGAAAATGCCAACAAAGTGAGAATACTGTCAATATAAAAGATAATCTGTATGCTGTACTCTTCATGTATACATCTATTCAGTATTAAGCATGTGATGTTTGCAAGCTGAAATCATGTGAATTTGAAATATTTTTAGGGAGTTTTCAGGAGGATGGAGGATGAGACTTGCATTAGCCCGAGCTCTTTTCTCTCAGTGAGTATCTGTATAACTAGACTTCCATTACTTATTTGTATGTGATGAGGAGTCTGCTTTCTTTGTTTGAAATTTCATAACTATGTACAAGCTTTTGAAACAATGTATATTGGTATTGAAAAGCTGACTTTACAAAGTGAACCAATAAACAAAAAAAAATTGCTTTTACAAAGTAATTACTTTGTTAATTAATTAACAATCTTTATATTTCAGACCAGATCTTTTACTACTTGACGGTAAGCCTTAAATTCTATATTTTTTTTTCCTTTTTAGCTCACCTCAACGAAGTTGGGGGAGCTTATGTAATACCCTAGGCGTCGGCGTCCCAGGTTAAGGTTTTTGGAGCAGTTTTCTTTTCAAGTACTTCTATGGCCTATATTAGTCAGAGATGCATGGAGGATGCTTCTAGTGTGTTTTATTGTACCAGTCAAGGTTTCAGATGCTGCAATTTCAGCTAAAGAATGACCAGGTTAATGTTTTTGGAGCAGGTTAAAGTTTTTGGAGCAGGTTAAAGTTTTTGGAGCAGGTCTCATTTCCAAGTAACTATAAGCCCTATATTGACCAAACTTGCATGGATGATACATCTAAGGATGCACACTACTGGACTTGCTTCGGATGCTGGATCTGACCTATATTTTCCGGATGAGTGACCAGGTTAAGGTTTTTGGAGCAGATCTCATTTCCAAGTAACTATAAGCCCTATACTGACCAAACTTGCATGGATGATACATCTAAGGATGCACACTACTGGACTTGCTTCGAATGCTGAATCTGACCTATATTTTCTGGATGAGTGACCAGGTTAAAGTTTTTGGAGCAGATGTCATTTCCAAGTATCTATAAACCCTATATTGACCAAACTTGCATGGATGATACATCTAAGGATGCACACTACTGGACTTGCTTCGGATGCTGGATCTGACCTATATTTTCTGGATGAGTGATCAGGTTAAGGTTTTTGGAGCAGATCTCATTTCCAAGTAACTATAAGCCCTATATTGACCAAACTTGCATGGATGATACATCTAAGGATGCACACTGCTGGACTTGCTTCGGATGCTGAATCTGACCTATTTTTTCTGGATGAGTGACCAGGTTAAAGTTTTTGGAGCAGATGTCATTTCCAAGTATCTATAAACCCTATATTGACCGAACATGCATGGATGATACATTTAAGGATGCACACTACTGGACTTGCTTCGGATGCTGGATTTGACTTAAATTTTCTGGATGAGTGACCAGGTTAAAGTTTTTGGAGTAGATCCTCATTTCCAAGTAACTATAAGGCCTATCTGAACCAAACTTGCATGGATGATGCATCAAGGGACGAACAATCTCAAAACTTGCTTCGGATGCTGGATTTGACTTACATTTTCTGGATGAGTGACTAGTTTTAAGTTTTCAGATAAGTCTATTCCCAAGTAACTGCAAGCCCTATCAGATCAAAATTGCATAAATGTTGCATCTAGGGATGCACACTCCTAGATTATTAGTTTAGTGTGGGACTTTGCCTTACTTAAAGACAACATTCGTTGAGGTGAGCTCTGTAATCTCTGATTACCTATGTTTATGTATTCTTGATACATTCATAAATTTGCAATGAACAAGTTTACTTAACATAGCCTCTTCTCAGATTCTACTTGTGTTACAGATGAATTTGAAGTTATTAACGCTGACTTTTAACTTTCAGAGCCTACAAACATGTTGGACATGAAAGCCATCATTTGGTTAGAAAACTACTTACAGGTAATACCAGCTGTCAAATACTAACATAAGAACATGATATACATATCAATGAAAAGATGTGATGTATGTTCACAATTTCAATTCAGTTTGTATTGCAAAGTGAGTGATCATTTCTTCTGCCAAATATGTTAATATGCATGCTTAGGGTGCACATTTCCATTGTTTTCAATACGTGTACATGTTCCTTAAACATTTGGTCTAAAAAAAATCTCATGCTTGTCCTAATGAATAGTAATCTTATATTATTAAAAAAAAAAATGTGGGAAGAATGGTTGCATTTTGTTTCATTCATGATTTTGATACTATTTCAGAGCTGGAAATCCACAATATTGGTTGTGTCTCACGACCGGTCCTTCTTAAATGCAGTATCCACAGACATTTTACATTTACACAATGGTGTTATAGACACATATCGGGGTAACTTTGAGTCATTTTACAAAACTCGGGAAGAAAGACTGAAGAACCAACAGAAGGAGTATGAAGCTCAGAAAGAATACAGAGATCATATACAGGTCTGTATCCAGATAGTGTATTGAGCTCAGACAGAATTCAGAGATCATATACAGGTCTGTATCCGGATAGTGTATGAAGATGGAGGGTAATACTACATGTAGTAACTTGCTAAAGCTAGTTATATTCACACTCTCAAAAAAGTCATGAATTCAAGAAGTACTGAACTAATTGTCATTATTTAAGGTTGAAGAAAACTGCATAAATCCAAACACCAGTAATCAGGTGTCAAGAAAAAGATGAATGAAATCATAAACTTATGTAAGGTGTAAACAGCTGATGAATAGGTTTTCTTTTTTTTTTCCCATTTGCTGTTTCAAATTAATTTATAGGTCATGAAGTTTATGAAGTTTATGAAGTTTTTTACTTAATCTATGTGGAATTTTATTGTTCTGTTTAAATTTAAAATAAAAATGAAATTTAACTTTTTTTTAGCTCACCTGAGCTGAAAGCTCAAGTGAGCTTTTCTGATCACATTTTGTCTGTAGTCCGTCTGTCCATCTGTCTGTAAACTTTTCACATTTTCGACTTCTTCTCCAGAACCACTGGGCCAATTTCAACCAAACTTGCCACAAAGCATCCTTAGGTGAAGGGGATTCAGGTTTGTTCAAATGAAGGGCCACGCCCTCTTTCAAGGGGAGATAATTAAGAATTAGTGAAAAATGAATAGCATCTTTAAAAAATCTTCTTCTCAAGAACCACAGGGCCAGGAAAGATGAAACTCATATGGAAGCATCCCCAGGTAGTGTAGATTCAAGTTTGTTTAAATCATGACCCCTGGGGGTAGGGCGGGGCCACAATGGAGGATCAAAGTTTTACATAGAAATATATAGGAAAAATCTTTAAAAATCTTCTTCTCAAGAACAGTAAAGCCATGAAGAGTCATATTTATGTGGAAGCATCCTCAGGTAGTGTAGATTCAAGTTTGTTCAAATGATGACCCCCGGGGGTAGGGCGGGGCCACAATGGAGGATCAAAGTTTTACATAGAAATATATAGGAAAAATCTTCTTCTCAAGAACAGTAAAGCCATGAAGAGTCATATTTATATGGAAGCATCCTCAGGAAGTGTAGATTCAATTTTGTTCAAATGATGACCCCCAGGGGTAGGGCGGTGCCACAATGGAGGAACAAAGTTTTACATAGAAATATATAGGAAAAATCTTTAAAAATCTTCTTCTCAAGAACAGTAAAGCCATGAAGAGTCATATTTATATGGAAGCATCCTCAGGAAGTGTAGATTCAAGTTTGTTCAAATGATGACCCCCAGGGGTAGGGCGGTGCCACAATGGAGGATCAAAGTTTTACATAGAAATATATAGGAAAAAATCTTTAAAAATCTTCTTCTCAAGAACAGTAAAGCCATGAAGAGTCATATTTATATGGAAGCATCCTCAGGTAGTGTAGATTCAAGTTTGTTCAAATGATGACCCCCGGGGGTAGGGTGGGGCCACAATGGAGGATCAAAGTTTTACATAGAAATATATAGGAAAATCTTTAAAAATCTTCTTCTCAAGAACAGTAAAGCCATGAAGAGTCATATTTATGTGGAAGCATCCTCAGGTAGTGTAGATTCAAGTTTGTTCAAATGATGACCCCCGGGGGTAGGGCGGGGCCACAATGGAGGATCAAAGTTTTACATAGAAATATATAGGAAAAATCTTCTTCTCAAGAACAGTAAAGCCATGAAGAGTCATATTTATATGGAAGCATCCTCAGGAAGTGTAGATTCAATTTTATTCAAATGATGACCCGGGGGTAGGGTGGGGCCCAATGGGGGATCAAAAGTTTCACATAAGAACATATAGATAAAAAATTTCTTCTCAAGAACAGAAAAGCTATGTTAGTCTTATTGATATGGAACCATCCTCAGGTAATGTAGATTCAAGTTTGTTCAAATGATGACCCCTGAGATAGGGAGGAGCTACAATGGGGGATCAAATTTTTACAAAGAAATAAATGGGAAAATTCTTTTAAAATCTTCTCAAGTGCAACAAATTCATTTGTTATATTGACATGGAAGCATCATCAGGTAGTTTAAAATTCAACACCCCCCCCCCCCCCCCCCCTCCCGTTCATTACTGAACTGATTTGTGCCTTAGTCTAGCCAATGTGCTCAGGTGAGCGATGTGGCCCATGGGCCTCTTGTTTTAAGTAAGGGCTAATCTTATGGAATTGCAAAAATAAAAAGAAAGAATATGATTTTGAGATTGCATAAATGTATACAGTGTAATTGTGTTTTGTTTTTGACTTTAATCTTTGATTTTAATGATGTTTGAATTTGACTTTAGGTGTTCATAGATAGATTCAGATACAATGCAAACAGGGCATCACAAGTACAGAGCAAACTCAAGCTGTTAGAAAAACTGTAAGTTAGATTCTTATTTAAAACTGAATGCATTATTAAGGAAATACATGTATACATTGCACATGAAATTACATGTATGGTTTATCTTTATAACTCTGATTGTAACTTTATTAAATGTTTTGATTAGGATTTTATTTTTTAATTCATCAACTCATGCAGAAACACATTTTATTTTTAGACCTGAATTGAAACCAGTAGAGAAGGAAAGTAAAACAACTCTTAAGTAAGTCATGGGTAGATAATACTGTAAAGTTTCATTTGTGTGCAACAAATTCCCACATGTTTTTGCATCCTTCTTTTACTGCCAAACATTTTTTGCCACTAACCAATTTCTTAATTTTGTATATGTATTTATGTAGAATTTGTTGGTTGAGAAAATTAGTCTTTGCGGATGGATTTTAAACATGACAAATCATGAATAAAAGTTGTCGAGAATAATAGTTTGTTTACAGTAAGTCATTATATGTTGATACTACTGATTACCACACTTCAGTAAGTCATAGTACATGTATATAGTCATCCACTACTTATAAGCACTTTTAAGGAAGTTTTTATTACAATTACCACACTTAAGTCAGCCATAGTGCAAAGTCAATGACTATTTATTGTCATACTTAAGTAAGTCGTAATAATGTTTAACTGTACCACACTAGAGGAAGTCATAGGGTAAAGTCGATAACTATTTATTATCAAAGTGCATAATGTTTAACTGATACCACTCTAGAGTGAGTACAGTACATGCACCTAGTGTATTATAACAATGCTTACATGTAAATTCATAACTTTTGCTTTGTTGTGATTTATGAGATACAATTACAGTGTATTTCATAAGTTGTCATAATACGTAGTCTATTTCTACTGATTTCATACACTTTTAACCATCTTTTGTAAGTTCAAAGTTTTTTAACGTTTTTTTTTTTTTTTTTTTTTATTGAAGAAGATTATGACTATTGAAAATATATCTCTCATAGAACATTGTTCCTAGATAACACTGTTTTCTTTGTTTTCAGATTTACAGATTGTGAACACCTCAAACACACAGTGTTACAACTGGATGAATTAGATTTTTACTACACAAAGGACAGTCCTATATTCAAAAATATCAACCTCAACACACAGTCAGACTCCAGAATATGTATTGTAAGTACAATTTATTTATTTATTTAGTACAAGTTATTTCATGAGATCTTATTTTCTCATGAATATAATTTTTTTTATTTGCAAGAACTAGCTTTGTTGAATCGCTGATCAGAAAATATCCCTAGTTTTGACTTGTATGAGTTACATGAATCTCCTGTTGTGTGCAGTTTAGCTTTGAATAAAATAAATACTAACAGTAACAACTAATCACCATCCACATTCACAAACACCTGTGTTAGGTAGATTCCTTTGAGTCCATTCAAGTAGAACTGAGGCCCCTTTGTCTTTCCTTTAGTAAAATAAAATCATAGGTAAATTTCCTAATTTAAGAACAATTTATGCACATAAACTTTATTTTAGCAAGTTGCAAGTTTTGAAAAATTTTGCATTTAAATTTGAATGGTCTGGAAAACCCTCAGAATTAATTGTACCCAGGAACATCCCTGATTTTGACTGGCTCAAATGTCGATATTCTTGACATTTATTTTAAATGGTAATATACTGTGGAATCATCATTGGGGAATCAATATTTGTGGATTTTGTTGATCATCCTTACCCTAGAATTTTCAAACCCACAAACAATTATTTTGTCAACATATTTATTCATTGAATCTTCCGTATATATACAAGTTACCTATGAAATTAAGGTACATTCCCATGAACCAATAAATTTTTCTTGCCCGAATCAACCCCACAAATTAAAATGATTCCGCAGTACATGACTTGATTCATGCAAGCTTACCATGAATCATTGTAGTTCTCAGTGAGTGGCAAAATAGTCTCGAGTGTGAAAATTATTTTGCATAGGATTTGTTGAGGTATAGAAGCATGCCTCATAAAATAACCTGAAAAGCCTATTTGATATACATTTAAATGATTTAATAGGTTGGAGAAAATGGAGCAGGTAAAACAACCTTGTTGAAGATCCTTCTGGGAGAATTGGAGCCAGTGAAGGGCTGGAGAAAGGCCAACAGAAATCTGTGTATAGGATACTTCAGTCAGCATCATGTTGACCAACTGGACATGAGTCTGACATCAATAGAACTGATGGCTGAACGATATCCAGGTATGTCTTAACTCAGGTCAATCAACTGGATATAAATCTGTCAATTTCTGGAACAAGGGGATAACTTTTTATGTGAGCGATTAAACATCTCAAGCATGCAAACATGCTCTTAGAGTATTGTCAGAATTTTCTAAGTACATGCATAAAATTGAACAGAATTTTCCCTTTTCATTGCTTATATAGTATACAAGTTTGAAAATACATGTATTGTGTATTGATCATTACAGGCAAACCCACAGAAATGTACAGAAACAGGCTAGGAGCTTTTGGTGTATCAGGGGAGTTGGCCACACGCCCAGTTTCCAGTTTGTCTGGGGGCCAAAAGAGCCGTGTGGCCTTTGCTGTGATTGACATGTTGAAGTAAGAATTTCACAACTTATTGATGGGGGCTTTTAAAAAAGTTTTATACATATCCTTTATATGAAATATATTAAAATTGCAGAAGTTGGTTGAACTAAAAATGTGCATGAAACTTCACTGTTGTAAACCTTGGATTTAAAAAAATAAGAATCATGAAAACATGATAACTACTTATTCTGGAAGCACATGTTACATTGTTTACATATTTACTGTGATCATTTCAGTCCTAATTTCCTCATTCTTGATGAACCTACAAATCACCTTGACATGGAATCCATAGAAGCCTTAGGAGAGGCCATACAGAAATTCCAGGTAAAAAAAAATTGTCATTGATAGTTCTCTGTGTTGGGTTTTTATCATGAAAATAGTAAAACTATTATGCATATATATGTACTTTATATGCAAAGGCTTAATCAAAACATTCTTATTTTAAATTATATGTGATTGAATTGAATTATATGTGTCAGATTGAAATTTACAAGGACCAGTGTAATATTATATCCAGGTAATAATGTTTATTTCTTAAACAGGGAGGGGTTGTATTGGTGTCCCACGATGAGAGACTGATTCGGATGATCTGTAAGGAACTGTGGGTTGTAAAGGATGGTAATGTGAAGTCATTGGATGGTGGATTCGATGAGTATCGCAATATTGTGGAGAAAGAACTTGCTGAAAATGGAGTTTGATGACAGTTTACAGCTAGTCTTTATATTTATTACTGCCTTTGTGTGGAAACTTTTATAAATCTGACAGCTTCAGAAGTATCCAGATCAAGATGGAAACAAAAAAAAAAAAAATTCAACATTGGTGCATTTAAAGAGCTCTGTAACTATCTGTCAGATTGTCTAGGGATGGCTTTACACTGTCTGTGATAATTTTTACATGATCCCAGTAGTGGATGCAAGCCCAAATAAGTTGATATTCTTTGTGTTGACCAGTCAGGTGACTGCATTATTGCATATAAAATGTAACATTTTCTTGTGTTCTTCTTTACCAGTGCGGCAGTTGGCAATAAGAAGTTGGTTATTTTGAAAGTAACAGAACAAATACATTGTACTGAGGTACCTTGCAGGTTTGCTTTTGTCTAGCATTTATGTGCACATTTCATGTATGTGATGTCACAAAGGGGACTATTCATTCCTTCCAGCTTTACTATCTAAATTTTCTTTTTCTAGTACACAAACATTGTTCATGTTAGAAAAAAAACTATATGCAATGGAATATTTACAGGATGTATTTATGCTATGATTTTTAAAGTATTCAAGAAATTGTCTTTTTCATGGTCAAGATAGATAGTTTTTTTTTTTTTTTTTTTTTTTTTTTTTTTTTTTTTTTTTTTTAAATCTGCTTTAAGAAAATTGATATTAAAAGGTAAAAATATGTGCAGTACATACATGTATGACACTCGCACCTTCTAGACTTTTTCCTATTTGATAAAATGTTTAAAGTTCTTTAAATTTATATTCTTTTAACTTGAGCTCTATGGGTAAAGCATTGTGTTTGGTACCTATGAGATGTTCAAGACCGCTATCTCTTACTTTGGTAACAAAATTCATGAAAATCATATTTTTCTGCATGCAAAGGCAGAAAATATTTAAGTGCAATTCTTCACATTTTTCAGTACAAAGGATTGGGTCATATAGTCAGCTGTTTGATATTTTCATGCCCTGCCATGTATATGGCCAGGGCATATAGAGTTTGTCATGTCCATCTTCTGTCCTTCCATCCCTCTGTCCTTCTGTCGCACATTATATTTAGCTCAGTTCAAAGCTCAATTTCAAGGAAACTATTCAAGATATTTTTATCAAACTTCAGACGCTGAAAGAAATTGATGAGAGCTATTCAACTGCATCAACATTTTTTTTTACCTTGACCTTTCCTTTGACACTTGACCTCACTTTTCTTAAATTAGTATTTAGCTCGATTTTAAAGAATCTGTTCAAGATAGTGTAATCAAACTTCATATGCTGATACATACTGATGTAGACCATTCAACTTTATCCCATGTTTACGCCTTTTTCCTGTGGATATGACTTATTGGATATTTTTTTCATAACCCACAGTTAAGTGCAGTTGTGACATCACAATGGTTTTTGCGTTAGCGTGATGAAGTAAAATAAAGTGGAGTCCTATATAAAACAGTGTAAAACATTGGTTGTGAAGTATTAAACATGGGATAAAAAGAATCTCCCATGATTTGTAGTTGGATATGACTTTTATCCAACTCATGTGTTTTTTATCCCCTCGCTAAGGCTCGGGGATAAAAAACACACAACTCGGATAAAAATCATATCGAACTACAAATCATGAGAGATCCTATATTTATCAACATTTTTTACCTTGACTTTTCCTTTGACCTTGACCTCACTTTTTTATGCCCCGCCATGAATATGGCCGGGGCATATAGTGTTTGTCATGTCCATCTTCCGTCCTTCTGTCTGTCCTTCCGTCTGTCCTTCCGTCACACTTTGCATTTAGCTCTGTTCAAAGCTTAGTTTCAAAGAAACTATCCAAGATATTTTTATCAAACTTCATATGCTGATAGATATTGATGAGTGCTATGCAACTGCATCAACATTTTTTGACCTTGACCTTTCCTTTGACCTTGACCTCACTTTTCTTAAATTAGTGTTTAGCTCAGTTTTAAAGATACCATGCAAGGTAGTGTAATCAAACTTCATATGTTGATACATACTGATGTAAGCTATTCAACTGCATCAACATTTTATGACCTTGACCTTTCTTTTGACCTTGACCTCACTTTTCTTAAATTGGTGTTTAGCTCAGTTTTAATGAAACAATTCAAGATATATTTAATAAACTTCATATGCTGATACATACTGATGAGAGCTATTCACATGAATCAACATTTTTTTTACCTTGACCTTTCCTTTGACCTTGACCTCACTTTTCTTAAATTAGTGTCAAACTTCATATGCTGATACATACTGATGAAAGCTATTCAACTGCATCAATATTTTTTCACCTTGACCTTTCCTTTGACACTTGACCTCACTTTTCTTAAATTAGTATTTAGCTCGATTTTAAAGAATCTGTTCAAGATAGTGTAATCAAACTTCATATGCTGATACATACTGATGTAGACTATTCAACTTTATCCCATGTTTACGCCTTTTTCCTGTGGATATGACTTATTGGATATTTTTTTCATAACCCACAGTTAAGTGCAGTTGTGACATCACAATGGTTTTTGCGTTAGCGTGATGAAGTAAAATAAAGTGGAGTCCTATATAAAACAGTGTAAAACATTGGTTGTGAAGTATTAAACATGGGATAAAAAGAATCTCCCATGATTTGTAGTTGGATATGACTTTTATCCAACTCATGTGTTTTTTATCCCCTCGCTAAGGCTCGGGGATAAAAAACACACAACTCGGATAAAAATCATATCGAACTACAAATTATGACAGATCCTATATTTATCAACATTTTTTACCTTGACTTTTCCTTTGACCTTGACCTCACGTTTTTATGCCCCGCCATGAATATGGCCGGGGCATATAGTGTTTGTCATGTCCATCTTCCGTCCTTCTGTCTGTCCTTCCGTCTGTCCTTCCGTCACACTTTGCATTTAGCTCTGTTCAAAGCTTAGTTTCAAAGAAACTATCCAAGATATTTTTATCAAACTTCATATGCTGATAGATATTGATGAGTGCTATGCAACTGCATCAACATTTTTTGACCTTGACCTTTCCTTTGACCTTGACCTCACTTTTCTTAAATTAGTGTTTAGCTCAGTTTTAAAGATACCATGCAAGGTAGTGTAATCAAACTTCATATGTTGATACATACTGATGTAAGCTATTCAACTGCATCAACATTTTATGACCTTGACCTTTCTTTTGACCTTGACCTCACTTTTCTTAAATTGGTGTTTAGCTCAGTTTTAATGAAACAATTCAAGATATATTTAATAAACTTCATATGCTGATACATACTGATGAGAGCTATTCACATGAATCAACATTTTTTTTACCTTGACCTTTCCTTTGACCTTGACCTCACTTTTCTTAAATTAGTGTCAAACTTCATATGCTGATACATACTGATGAAAGCTATTCAACTGCATCAATATTTTTTCACCTTGACCTTTCCTTTGACCTTGACCTCACTTTTCTTAAATTAGTATTTAGCTCGATTTTAAAGAATCTGTTCAAGATAGTGTAATCAAACTTCATATGCTGATACATACTGATGTAGACTATTCAACTTTATCCCATGTTTACGCCTTTTTCCTGTGGATATGACTTATTGGATATTTTTTTCATAACCCACAGTTAAGTGCAGTTGTGACATCACAATGGTTTTTGCGTTAGCGTGATGAAGTAAAATAAAGTGGAGTCCTATATAAAACAGTGTAAAACATTGGTTGTGAAGTATTAAACATGGGATAAAAAGAATCTCCCATGATTTGTAGTTGGATATGACTTTTATCCAACTCATGTGTTTTTTATCCCCTCGCTAAGGCTCGGGGATAAAAAACACACAACTCGGATAAAAATCATATCGAACTACAAATTATGACAGATCCTATATTTATCAACATTTTTTACCTTGACTTTTCCTTTGACCTTGACCTCACGTTTTTATGCCCCGCCATGAATATGGCCGGGGCATATAGTGTTTGTCATGTCCATCTTCCGTCCTTCTGTCTGTCCTTCCGTCTGTCCTTCCGTCACACTTTGCATTTAGCTCTGTTCAAAGCTTAGTTTCAAAGAAACTATCCAAGATATTTTTATCAAACTTCATATGCTGATAGATATTGATGAGTGCTATGCAACTGCATCAACATTTTTTGACCTTGACCTTTCCTTTGACCTTGACCTCACTTTTCTTAAATTAGTGTTTAGCTCAGTTTTAAAGATACCATGCAAGGTAGTGTAATCAAACTTCATATGTTGATACATACTGATGTAAGCTATTCAACTGCATCAACATTTTATGACCTTGACCTTTCTTTTGACCTTGACCTCACTTTTCTTAAATTGGTGTTTAGCTCAGTTTTAATGAAACAATTCAAGATATATTTAATAAACTTCATATGCTGATACATACTGATGAGAGCTATTCACATGAATCAACATTTTTTTTTTAACTTGACCTTTCCTTTGACCTTGACCTCACTTTTCTTAAATTAGTGTCAAACTTCATATGCTGATACATACTGATGAAAGCTATTCAACTGCATCAATATTTTTTCACCTTGACCTTTCCTTTGACCTTGACCTCACTTTTCTTAAATTAGTGTTTAGCTCAGTTTTTAAGAAACCATAATATTTTTATCAAACTTCATATGCTAATACGTACTGATGTAACCTTTTCAACTGCATTAACAATTTTTGACCTTGACCTTTCCTTTGACCTTGACCTCACTTTTCTTAAATTAGTGTCGAACTTCATATGCTGATACATACTGATGTAAGCTATTCAACTGCATGAATATTTTTTCACCTTGACTTTTCCTTTGACCTTGACCTCACTTTTCTCAATTTGTGTTAAAATGTTGCATTACTAATATACCCACGGCGGGGCATTCATGTCCTATGGACATATTTCTAGTTTAAATAAGTGTAAAACTCCATTTAAAAAAAAATCAAGATAGTATAATCAAACTTCATATGCTGATACATACTGATGTAGACTATTCAACTTTATTAACATTTTTTACCTTGACCTTTCCTTTGACCCTTGACCTTACTTTTCTTAAATTAATGTTTAGCTCAGTTTTTAGGTAACCTGAGTCACTCAGGTGACCTATTGCTATCCATTCTCATCCGTCGTCGTGCGGTGTGTGTCATGTGTTAACATTTGAACATTTTTAGCTTCTTCTCTGAAACCGCTTAACCAATTTCAACCAAATTTGGCCAAAAATTAATGCAATCTGTAAAAATCTTCTTTTTTACTCCTGGACATCAAGCAGTGAAACTGTTGGCATGATTGTAATAAGCATTGAGCCCTCTACCAAAATTATGAAATTCATGGCCCCGGGGTCAGGGGTTCTGGTGCTAGGGCGGGGCTATATAGATCATATAGTGAAAGTGCATTATTTCTTTGAAAATCATCTTCTCTGCTCCTGGGTATTAAATAAACTAGCTAAGTACATAGTTATGAAGAGCTAGAGTTCCTCTTCCAAAATTAGGAAATTCATGGCCCCAGGGTCAGGGGATATGGTGTTAGGGCGGGGCTCTATTGATTATATAGTGAAGTTGCATTAATTCTTTGAAAATCTTCTTCTCTGCTCCTGGGTATTAAATAAAGTAACTTAGTACATAGTTATGATGAGCAAGAATGCCTCTTCCAAAATTGTGAATTTCATGGTCCCTGGGTCAGGGGTTCTGATGTTAGGGAAGGGCTCTATTGATTATATAGTAGAATTGCATTAATTCTTTGAAAATCTTTTTCTCTGCTCCTGGGTATTAAATACATAGTTATGAAGATCAAGAGTGCCTTTTTCAAAATTGTGAATTTCATGGCTCCAGGGTCAGGGGTTCTGGTGTTAGGGCGGGGCTCTATTGATTATATAGTGAAAATGCATTAATTCTTTGAAAATCTTCTTCTCTGCTCCTGGGTATTAAATAAACTAACTTAGTACATAGTTATGATGAGCAAGAGTGCCTCTTCCAAAATTGTGAATTTCATGGCCCTTGGGTCAGGGGTTCTGGTGTTAGGGCAGGGCTCTATTGATTATATAGGGAAAAAGGCATGAATTCTTTCAAAATCTTTTTCTATGCTCCTGGGTATTTTTCAAACAAAGGAAGTGCATGGTTATGATAAGGAAGAATGACTCTTCCAAAATTGTGAAATTCATGACCCCTGGGTCAGGGATTCTAGTGGGGGGGGGGGGGGAGGGAGAGAGCTCTATTGATTACCAGTATATAGTGAAAATGCATAATTTCTTTCAAAATATTTTTTCTACGACTGGTTATAAAGTAATGAAGCAAGTGTATAGTTATGATGAGAAAGGGTGCTTCTTCCAGAATTGTGAGTTCGTGGCCAATGGGTCAGATGTTCTGGTGTAAGGATGGGGCTTTAATTATTTAAAAATATGGTGAAAATGCATTTCTTTGAAAATCTTTTATGCTTCTAGGGATGTTCAAGGCAAATAGAGTAAAAGTTTTAATATGCAAGGGTATTTTTAGCAGAATTTTGAACACCTGGACCATTTAGTCAAGTGTTCTGGTCCTGGCCAGGGCTCTATTAACTTGTATTCTGCTGAGCAAAGTAATTCCCCTTTGCCATTCACCTTTGAAAATTATTCAATGTAAATAATGTATTTGAAAGCTTAATAGAATAAGAGAATTATGCAAGAAAATTTATTGTATAATAAAAAAAGTAATTTCATAGTTTTAATGACTTGGAAATAATAGATGAATAAAAATGAGACAAAAATAATTTATCTTTTTAAATGTTCTTCAAAGGCCAAGAGAGGCCATTGTGAGAAGTAATAATATGGGGTTAAATAATAGACATTTTGTTAATAGTCTGCATGGGAATAGTGATAAATGGGGGGGGGGGGGGGGGGGGGAGGGGGGGCAGATAGATACTAGACAGATTATCTTGTTGATGCTAATCATACTATTTTTCCTGCTTTTGGGCAACAAAGCTTCATTTATCAGTTTATGGATCCTCTAAATTGTTGTATTGTACTCAGGTGACCATTAAGGCCCTTGGACCTCTTGTTAATAAACCATTCAAATCAGTGTTATCAAACTTCATATGCTGATACATACTAATGTTAGCTTTTCAACTTCATCAACATTTTTTTTACCTTGACCTTTCCTTTGACCTTGACCTCACTTTTCTTCAATTAAGGTTTAGCTCCATTTCTAAATAAACAATTTAAGATATTTTTATAAAACTTCATATGCTGATACATACTGATGTAGGCTATTCAACTGCATCAACCTTTTTTTTATCTTGATTTTTCTTTTGACCTTGACCTCACTTTTCTTATGTTAGTGTTTAGCTCAGTTTTTTTAAGAAACCATTCAAGATGTGTAATCGAACTTCATATGCTGATACATACTATGTTAGCTTTTTAATTGCATCAACATTTTTTGACTGTGACTTTTCAGTATGTGTCAGCATATGAAGTTTGATAATACCTTCCGGAATTATTTTATTCAAAACTGAGCTAAACACAAATTTAAGAAAAGCGAGGTCAAGGTAAAAAAATGTTGATACAGATGATAGCTCTCATCAGTATATTTTTATCAAGCTAAATATGCTGATACATATTAGTGACAGCTATTCAACTGCATCAAAACTTTTGACCTTGTACTTTCCTGTGACCTTGACCTTACTTTTCTTTAATTTGCATTTTGCTAAGTTTCAAAGAAACCATCTAAGATATTTTTATGTAACCTTATACACTTGTACATAATTTGGTGAGAATTTATCATCTATATCCAATTTTTGGATTTCAATTTCTATTTTAAAGAAACTATTCAAGATGTACTCATCAAACTTCATACATTAATACAAATTTCGTGTTGCATTACTAATGTACACTTGGCGGGGCATTCATGTCCTATGGGCATATTTCTAGTTTTAGCAGATTTTCTTAAGATTTAAACCATTTGTGGCATTTAGCTCCAATATTCACTTTAAAAGTGTAAATTTCCAGGTACCATTAATGGCAAAGGGTTTGAAAGATTGCTACTTTTATCTAATACTTTATTTTAAAAAACAAGAGATGTTTGTAAATCACTTACCCCCCCCCCCCCCCAACCAAATAATTGGAATTTTTCTGAGTCCTAGGGGAATACTCTGTCAAAAATTGCTTGATCGTACCCAAAACAGAACTTGACCTAGATATCTTTATGATAAATCTTGTTTCAGTATGCAACCTCTGCAAAGAAAATGAAGGGAAACTGCAAATAATTGGAATTTTTCTAAGCCAAAGGGGCATAACTCTGTCAAAAGTTGCTTGATCGTACCCAAAACAAAATTTGACCTTGATATTCTTATGATAATCTGTATACCAAATTTCCTTTCAGTATGTGCAACCTCTGCAAAGAAAATGAATGGAAACTGTTGGTGGATCGACAGACAGACAGCAGTAAAGCAATATGCCCTCCCTTCTTTAAAGTGGGGCATGAAAATTAGCTCCCTGAAAATATAAACGAGAACCACATGCTTTTTGAAGTAAATGCATGAGTAGACACAGACTTCTCCTGTACTTCATCTAGTAAAATAAAACACAAGTATTTTATAGATTTTATTGTTGCACTACAGTATAAAGCAAAATATACCCACACATTTAAGTTATATTCAGTAAATTTATCCCTGAATTATTTAGGGCAATAGACAACTTTCACATATTAAGGAGTTATTTCTCTTTGTCGGTATAATGCTAATTTTTCTCACTACGTTCTCACCTGTAAATATTTTAAACCTTTGATGCTTTCCGACTATTTTGTACTGTTCCCATACTGCCAAGGTATGGGGCATGAAAGAAAAAACATAATGATGGTATGCTTATAGATTTAATTTGTTGGACACTGTCTCATCAAGTTGGTAACATTATAGAGGGAAAACAGTATACAGTTGTTGATTGGGGTAGAGGGAAACAGTCGATCTGTTGGACTGGAGTGCAAGCTGTTGCCCAAGGCTGTAGGCCACGGGCAACAGCTTGCATGCCGGTCCAACAGTTCAACTGTTCCGAGACTCCTGTCAACAACTGTTTTGTTATACTCCTACTAAATCAAATTCATAAATTTTACAGAAAATAAAATATTTTTCGTACTCTTACTGTCTCTATATATTTTCAAGTATCGCCTGGATTTCATCTTTGTTCGCCGCAGCAAAACGAACATCGGCCACTCCTGTTTATCTTAACGACAGGTTTAAATTACTCGACACTCCTCGGCTGATTACATTTAACTCACAGTTACCTGAATCAGCCGAGGTTTGCCAATTGAGGAAAAGATAACTCAATTTAGCTCCATTTGACGTCAGTGGGCAACAGTCTTTTTTTAAAAGTCTATTTTAACAGTTCCTGGACTGAAACTCAGGGAAAACAGTCGAACTGTTGGACTTTTTAAAGTAAGAAATTATATAGGGACTGTTTAGTAGGGGTATAACAATGGATTGTGCTGATTGACCCCACAAAGAGAAATAACCTTTGTATTTGTGAAAGTCTGTACGCAAGGTTTCACACAATAGAATAGAATAAAATTTCACACTCTTTTGGATGAAATGAGGAATTTATATTTACAAAGCAATTACTCATTACATACAGTACCAGTAGTTTTCAGAAGAATTTATATTTAACATTTTAGTTCAAAAGAATAATTCTAACTTCATTCATCCTTGGCTTCTTTTCATACAATTGAACATGAGGAATTTATATTTACAGAGCAATTACTCATTACATACAGTACCAGTAGTTTTCAGAAGAATTTATATTTAACATTTTAGTTCAAAAGAGTAATTCTAACTTCATTCATCCTTGGCTTCTTTTCATACAATTGAACATGAAATAACTTTACATGACTAGTTAACAGTTCATCTCCTATGGTAGCAATTTATATTTGTTCTTTGACCTCTGAATTATGACCTTTGCCACCCAAGCTTAACAGGAGCACCCACAAGATTAAGCCGCCCTACGTTTGGTGCCACAGACATAAAATGTATTCTATGCATTTATATGGACATAGCTGGTATCATTGATTACTATAGAAAATGTTTGAACTCTAATTCATCAAAACAATGTATTACATAATTACATGTACATGTATCTTAATAATAATTCAATATTCATGTACAAATTTAAAAATTTCCACTAATATTAATGTCTTTCTCATGATATTTAAAATAACAAACGATCGAGCCATTGTATACAACACAACAACAGAGCAAGTATATATCTGAACATATGGGTAGACATAAACTCTAGAAGAAGACTGGCAGTTAATGTAAACCTGAGGGGTGACAGGGGAATGGGAGGGGTTTAATACTGGCTCCATTTGATTCAAACCTTTTGATATTTTAGCAAGAAATAATCAACGAAAACTTCAATGTTTTCTTCACAGTGAAGAAGATTGATTACGTCGTTTTCTGGCTCACTTTGCTAACTACATGTAAAATATATGTACGTGTAAGTACTGGTACATGATGAATTTTCATTTAAACTCGTACATGAATTACCATTTATTATGATATATTTCATATGAATTATGAACAATTTTTGCCCCTTTTGTTGACTAATCTAAAATATATGTACATGTACATACTGGTACATAATGAATTTTCAGTTGTATTATCATTTATTATGATATATTTCTTATTAATTAAGGGCAATTTTTGCTCCTTTTGTTTTCATTCAAATTCAAAATGATCATCTAGCCTCTTCCTTAATAATTCACAAATTTCTGTGTTATTTGTTACGTAGTCCAGTTTTAAATTCACCATTGAGGATGATAACAAAAGGGAGACTACTTGTACAGAAGGGTAAAAACTCTTAGTATACAGATGAAGTTTCTCAGAAATGGCCTTCTTTTCCCCAAAATCTACTTTTCCAAAAATAAACTAAATAGCACTAAATGAATACAAAGCACTTGCATGTATTTTTCTGTATAAAGAACAACTATAGCTCTAACAAATCCCAACAAAAAATATTTTGAGGATGTCTGTGACACTATAGGAAAATATTTCCATGATCACTTCTACAAACGAAATATGCTTAATACAAAATGTACCAGTGTAAAGAAGTAATAAATAACAAGATAATATGCTTATATATGTAATAGAAAAGATAAAAATAAGCACTATTTAGAAGAATACTTAAAGGACAGGTGATAAAAAATGAAATAAAAACATACATAACAAAATAGCCTATGAAGCACTTGTAATGAATTAACTATCTACATTGCAAGTGCACCAACCTAATAAAACTGTCATGTACAAACAAATTTTGAAATTTTATGAAGCTGCTTGATACTGACTTGATACTGAGAAAAAAGAGAAGCTTTCACTCACAAATATATAACAAATAATAAAAATGTAATGAAATTCATACAGAGAAGAACACTAATATGGAAATGAGAAAAAAATCACATGGTATCATTTCTTGCTAAGTTTTTGGAGTGACTTTTTCTTAGCTTTCGTAATTGGAATGAAGCTGAAAGATATTATTTAGCTGTGTTTATTTTGCAATATTGTTATGGATGTACTCAATTGTGGTTTAAAATATTCCCAGCATGCTTAGAATGATTATCTATTTCAAATTAGAATCCTCTGCTGCTGAGGTTTAAGAATAAGTGGACAGGTAAAAGCATGCAAAACAAAATCAATCAACATTATTCTTTCATACATGTAGCTGCACTGAACAATTGGCAAACTTGTGAGAAAGCCCTAGACTGTTAGATACATGCATATAAATAAGACATTGACACTATTCAAAATAAAACATATAGTGTATAAATGATTTCAGTGCCCTACACAAAGGGAATTGTTTACATGTTAATTCTAAATGCAGGAAAAAGAAACATTCATTTTGTGTTAAAGACAGTAACCACTATCTCTACACACATTTATACACAGTTGTAAAACAATTGCCCTGTACACTTCCTTTAAAGAATGTCTTACTGGAACTTTTCCTCTCCTTTGCATGCAGACCAAAATTCTTATTCAAGAATGTGTTTGTTACACACCATACCCCTGACACAATGTTATCTTGACATTTGACCTCACATAAGACCTTGACCTTCATGTTGGCCATTCACAGTCTCTATAAAGAATTAACCTTTTTCCTTTCCCCCTTCCACAAAGTTAGATTTTTAAGTATAAGTGTAGAAGGATCCATAAAGAAATGCACATGTGGTTGAGATGGAGTGATGATATTATGCATTTTCACAACCTATTATCAAGTTCTTCTGGAAATGACAAAAAAAGAAAACAGGCATTCGGACCACACATGGCAAACTAAACAAGCTTATCACTACACCAACCGTACGTACTAGACTAATAAACACAAATATTGTCATGAAACTAAATATTAACTAATTTCTCTGACAGGTACCTATAACTACATGTATGAATAATGAAGAAAAATCATTTTTCTTTGTAAATCTTCTAGAGATCAAAACATTAACTATTTCATTCTTGTTTTTATCTGCAACCGTAAATTACAGATTCACCACCCATTGTCTGTTATTTAGCAGAACTCTGACTGCCACACCAAGTCATCCTTCCATTCATTTTAAAAATCTATATTTGTGAGGTCACCAACACAAAAATAAATAAAAATGACCCTCTGTAAACAAATTAAACACAAAACTGTAAAACCCTTACAATACAGTGATATTCAATTCAAACATAATTTTTTCCAAATGAACTTTCAGTTGAAATTTAACATCAAATGTGTACTCTTTATCTTTCAACTTAGTATATAACATGTACTTATAAAGTCAACCATAGTCATTAAAATTTTGCAACTCTTCTGTGTAAATTTAACTTTAATAAAGCAGTTATGGGTACATATATTTGATATGTTCATTTCAGAGATCCTAAATATGTTCTAGGTAAGCACCAACAGAAATTCAAGTTGCCTTTTTTCTGTTTTTTTTAAATTTTTAAAACTTAAAATGATGACTACTCCTGAATCATGCTACACTGACATTTGTGACATTTGTATTTTGTTATTACCACATGTTAACAATAAGTCACAACTAAGATTTAACAGTAATTGCCCTTTGTTGAAGAATTCTTTTTATCAAATAAATAAATATGACCCCTCATTTAATTCCTATATTTCTCTAGCATTAAGATTTTTCATTCATTTTCTGCATCTCTTCTCCATCTTCAAAGGGTTCCCTGGCTTTTCTTCCACGGGTTATTGTGGCTGCTATCTCATCAAATGTCCGATTCTTTGTTTCTGGTACTTTGAAGAAGATGAAAAGAATAGCTCCCACCAGAATACCAATAAATGGAAGGTATACATATCCAAGCATAGCTTTCTGTAAGTTATACAAGAGAATCAAGTTTTAAATTGAAAAAAAAAAGACATTCAAGTGGCAATTTCTTTGTGGCATGTTTTCATTTTTTATCAATGAACAGGAAATTTTTGTGGTTGAGCCAAACCACAGAATCAGTTGATCAAGGGACGACAAATTTAACTAAATAGAATAAAACAAGATAACTGGATATAAATTTATGTGTCAGCAAAATTGTATTTTTTTTTTTGCCTAAACCACAAAATTTGATCCTAATAAAATATAATAATTCCAAAGTATTTAATACATAATACAGATACATCTCTCATTTTTCTGCACCATCTTTTTTTTCCAATCAATCATACTTGAACATAAAGAAAGTCTTACCTGCATAAACCTAAATATTAAGTTCAAGATAAAGTTGCAGACCCAGTTAAAGGTCAAGGACAAACTCATGGCTGCTGCCCGAGGCTCTTGTCGGAAGATTTCTCCCACCACAATGAATGGAATAGGACCTGTGAGAAATTAAATTCGACATTTGTATCTCATTAAATAGACTTAGCCTGATATAATCAAGTTTTCTAAATGTAGTAAGTAAAGCTGAAAAATATACAGAAATAAAGCCATTACTAATGAACAGATAACAACATAATTTCAGCGGAAAACTTTTTTTTGCTTATTCCTGTACTTGGTATTATCAAAGGGTAAAATGTCCCATTGCTAATTATGATACAATTATAGAGTAGTTATTTCTATTTATCATATATGTTATAATTACCCAGTCCAAGGGCAAATCCAATGACATAAGTGTGCATGGCAATAATAGCAATTATGGCAAAAACACCCCGAGATTCCTGCAAAAGTAAGGATGCTGTATAATATACAACAAGGAAAATACATGAATTGAAACCCTGTACATAAATATCGAACAATTTTTTAACAAATGTACAATATGGGTTTGATAAAGGCAGATATTTTGTTTCTCTCAGTGTAACTTTCTCCTTACATTATCAATGAATGCAATCTCCTCCTTCAATTCTTACTGCAACAATTATAATAATATTCATCTTACATGTACCTCCAACTTTATCTAAATGCAGACTTACTTGTAGATCTTGGTCGTACTGTAGATTGTGGAAGATTGTGAGAGCTATGAAGGAGA
This sequence comes from Saccostrea echinata, assembly GCF_033153115.1. Lineage (NCBI taxonomy): Eukaryota > Metazoa > Mollusca > Bivalvia > Ostreida > Ostreidae > Saccostrea > Saccostrea echinata. Next base: position 53,953,485 of record NW_026889803.1, on the reverse strand, counting down.
CAACCATACAACACATGGGATAAATCAGAAGTGGGCGTCGACCTAATTTCTCCATCAGAGGGACAGCTACAATGGTGGTGAGTACATTAATAAGACTGGTCAGACATACCACCCACTCTACTACACTCTTCTCCACCCCAGCATTCTTGTACATAAAACTGGAGAAGGACATCACCTACAAAACAGACAGGACGTCTTAACCATCTACAAAACCAAAAATATTTTTTTTCATTTTGATTTTTTTTCTAAAATGTTCTGTAACCCTGTTGAGTAGGAACTAAACTCTAATATCTGCTACTAGAAAGAGTAATCTCCCTTACAGCATTAATACCAGACCACTGCTGAGAAATCTGCAGAACACAGGCAATGATAACTGGCCAGCGAAGGTCAATGGTGGTCAAGAGCTGCTTCAGGGTAAAGGACTGGACACTCTGAGATTTACGGGCCTCCACTTTCATCTCGTCAATCTCATCTTCAACATCAAAGTAACCTCTCAGCTTCCTTAATGCTGAAAACATAAGAAGAGACTCAACATTAAAGTAACCTCTCAGCTTCCTCAATGCTGAAAATGTAAGATACTTAAATTTACAAGAAAAGCCTACTTTACTTCCTATCTGCAAATCTTCGCAGATAAAAGACATGTTTATTTAGTAGCACACTCCATTACACTGTTATGGCAGTAGAACCATTGTGGAAGCTGTAAACAACATCTTCACACTTGTCTTTTAATGCTAAAGCTTTAATTATTATCAAATAGACTAAGCCTCACCATCTCTGGCATCTTCTTCCTCGTTTTTCTTGATGAGGAGATATCGGGGACTTTCTGGACAGAACGGGAGACCAATCAGGCAGACCAGGGCTGGGACAGCATTAAAGATGAACACCCATTCCCAGAGCTCATGAGTACCTGTAAAACAATGGAGTACAATTGATAACATGGCAGAGGATGGCATACACAGTAGAGGGAGCATGACAGAAAGCATGGAGTGAAAATCAGCTGATGTTGTCAGTTCATTAATGCTTGAATATAAAATTACATATTCCATTTATGGTAGGAAAGTCTTCTTTAACTTCACTGCAGTAAAATAAAGCATTCTAACTGCTGAGAATATGTCTTATGGAGAATCTATATGTTTTGTGAGTAAAGAACACTTACTAGGGGTGTAACAATTAACCATATATCATAATACATGTACACAAAAAAGCAATTTTATTGTGGTATAAAAAAATTTGTGTCTGTATAATTCTTTCAGTATTTCATATTCATTTCATAAGGATTCTAATGAAATAAAAGTTCTAGCCTGGTGTTGAATGTATTTACTACAAGACACCTGTAATAATGATAAGTTCCTGAGACCGCATGGTTGTATCTTTTTTTTTTTTTGGCCTCTGACAAGTATGTGTACATTAGATTATTTCTTTTTATTTGAACCTTACTAAGGTGATTTTCTTTACTGAATTGTTATCATTCTCTTTAATATCATTTTGTATCAGAGTTTATAAAAGTTACTACTTAAAGAAATAATCTACTAGTACTGTGATAGATTGTTTCCAGTTTTGGAACAGAGAGACAATTCATATGAAAAAATATGAAAAGTGATATATCATGGTACAGTCTCAGTGTATCACAGTATATCATGATACACTCATATCATTACACCCCTAACACTTACCAAAGAGTTTAGATACACCCATGATATTGGACCACAGGATACCAACGGTGATGAACAGCTGATGACAAGTACCAATGGCTCCACGAATCTTCTTAGGAGAAATCTCAGCCAGATATAGTGAGGCAAGACTGACATTCAAACCTGTTCAAATATAAAATAGGTCCATGCATGCTACCTATGCACTCTCTCTCTCAATCTATGGAATCACACCAATGTACAAACTATATAGCACTCTAAACTAGTGGGCAGATTCAAAATTCAAGTCATAAATTTTGACGTTAAATCAGAAATCAATTAATATAATTATGTACTGATATTGATAAATGTGCAAAATTAAACAAAAATTACCGCAGTGCAATCCCACAAGGGCTCGGTGGACAATGAGGACTTCGAAGGATCTGGTAATCTTGGGAATTCCTCCAAATAAGGCGGCCAAAAACATGATGAATGTGATCAGGATCATACCCCTCTTCCTGTTTACAAGAATTCAACACTGTTAACATTAATTCTTAATTCTACGGCAAAAGTACCCTCAAAGAAATTTAGATCTTTGTCTTTGTAAGATCTATCTCTCTCTTTTTCTCTCAATAAACAGCTTTCTAGCTTTTAAAACCAGCATAATTGTCAACTTGCCTCCCAAAGTAGTCAGCCCATTTTCCGGAGATAAAAGCACCAACCATTCCAAAGAGAACAAAAATGGCCACTGTGATGGACCAGAGCCATTCCACTTCATTAGGGGCCTCATAGTCCAAATAATGAACTTTAGTATTGTTCTTTGTAGGAGTTAAGATGTAAGATGTGTTCACGTCAGAACTGTTGTTTCCTAAAGCTACAACAGTTTGGTTGTTCTTCGCTTCACCCATAGGTTGTCCTCCTGCCCTGTCAGTAAGTACATCTTGATAGAACATCTGAATGATCTGTGAAGAAATAATTACCAATTCTGATTTCCAGAAAATTTCACATGCATACATCGCAAAGTCAGGTCTGTTTAAGAACAATATCATATAGGTATATATATACAGTAAAACACGCTTACAGCAAAGTGCCAGGGACCAACAATATTGATTCGTTATAAACATAATTCGTTATATCCCTTCAGTTCACAATATGTTTTAAAACTTAAAGGAATGAAAATCACTTTGCTGTAAGCATAAATTCATTACAAGTGTTTTCACTATAACCGTTTTTTACTGTACCGGTAATTCTCTTTTAGTTCATATATAAAATCAGTGCTCTCACACCAGTTTTTGGGACTGGGGCCAGGGCCGTGAAAATTGGGAAAATTAGCAACCTTTTGAGGAAATTAGGGAAAATCATAACTAGACAATATCCATTAAATTCATTATATATTGAGTTTCTGGTGGTTGTTATCAACTAAATTTCTGTTTTGTAATATAAAGAAATATGAATAACAAGTTTAGGAACTACATATTTTACTAAATGTTCTTTAATATTTGGGGAAGTGACCAATTGGGAAAATTAAAACATTAAATTGGGAAATGGTACCTTTTTTGAATTGGGAATGGGGCCTTTAAACGGCCTCAATTATAGAGAATCGAGAGCCCTGAAAATTCTGGACAATATGTTAGAATATGAACTTAAATGCTATATGAATGTTGTCTACTGGTGAAAATGTTAAGGTGGTTGTTAATATATTATGTACTTGTATCCCAACACTGAGTAAACATACATATGGACACAAAAAGTAATATAGACCAAGCTTTCGTTAGTAACCTTAAGACAAAGATATAGATAGTTTTTGTTATGACGTATTTTCCCTCCAAGTTATTTCCCTTGGTCACAACCCTGGAGGTCAAACAAAGAATGAAAGAGGACCTTAAAAAATCATATATTTATCTGTCAGAAAAATCTCAATACTCAGAATAAGCTTCAATTGGTTGAATTATGAAAGAATCTGTGCATGCTGACCTCCAACATGGCGACCAACGAGAAATAACTCTTGCTTAAATTGCGTCTATCAAAAACTATTCTCTTTCCTGACTTGGTTACTGACATTTACCTACTACGAATCTGCTTGTTCACTTAGTAATTCTGACATACCTTTGCAGGGTTGTTGACATCTCCGATGTTGTAACCGTATAGGAACGAGTTCCCAAATACACAGAAGAACACACTACATAGTAAATAACACGTGTAGTTCACCTCTCTCTGCAAAACAAAAGGAAACGGCATTATATTTAATACATGAAGGATTTTTATACAGTTGAACCTTGTTATCTTGAAATTGATGGGGCCAAGAAAAAACTTCAAGATATTGAAGGATTTGAGATTGCTAAGGTTATAATACATTTTTGGTCAGAAAAGTAAACCATTAAGATTCCCCCTAATGTATTACAAATTTATGGTACCAGGTGAATGATTTCTGAAGGACATCATCTCAGGTTCAAAATTTCTTGCATAACACAACTTTTCTGTCCTTTCGAAGTTGAGAGTATCACTTTTTTTCCTTTTACAACTGATGCCTGCTTAGTCATCACATGATTACAACCCAGGTCATACTTGTGGTGTCATGATAAATTCTTTCTATTTATGGGTTTTTCAAATTTCTTTATTTATACATAGGGATGTCAACGAATATTCGAACAGCGAACATTCAAATATTCATTCGATGAGTTGATATTCGAATATAAATTTAAGATTCGAATATGCGGTGTTTAACAGATTTCGTAAAAAGAAATAGTGATTAATAAATTTTGATTAAATGAAAACCTTAGAATGTCTAAATGACGTGAAGAGTATACTTATCAATTGATCATTGAATGAGTGTCTGATAGAATTAGTCTGTAATTATAAATATTGTAAAGGGCTCAATTTCAGAATAAATGTGTAAATTACTAGATTATCTCGGGTTGTACATACTCCTGAATTTTAGATTCATTATCGGTAAATTAATTAATTACCTAGGGAAATTGTCTATGGAAATATTTGTTTATATTTTTAAAATATTTTATCAAAGATTTTAATCATATCTTTTATTAGACTGATAATTGTAATTAATTACACGTATTGAAATCTAAACAGTATACAACTATCCTGCCTTTGATAAGATGAATGGTTCCTCAGTTGGAGCTACTATAAATTTATTAAATTTGTTAAAATCATATTTTTCTACATTTAAATCAATTATTTATTTCAAACATTGACAAATATGAAGTGGAATTTCTTATTGTACATCTACAAAAGCCTTCACACAATTTTACTCCAATATTAGAATACCTACGCTAAACCTTTCATGAGAGTAGGATCATGCATATTTAAAATAAACCAGATTTTATTTACCGGTATTTTACCGAATATTTGAATATATTCGAATACTTTCTTGAATATTCGAATATGAATTATTGACAAAATTGACATCCCTACTTATACATGTATTTAAAATTGTGAAAATACACAAGTACACATGGACAGCATAAAAATTCATGTAAACTGGACTTGATTAGGACTGTATTGTTCCCAGTGGAACCTGGTTATAGATCTGTATTTATCACAATAACTATACATGGGTAAATGTCAGAGTACAACTCCTTGACATAAAAGAACCAATATATTAGATCTGGTACCAAACTTGGCTAAAGTTTTTTTTTTTTAAATGTAATTATCTTTTTAATATTTTGATCTGTTCTAACAAGCATAACACCAATATAAAACAGAGGTTCAAAGCAGAGAACATTTTCATATTATAAAGAGTGTCTTCACTATGTGTTTGGAACTCTCCAAGTCTCTCCAATGGAACACTCAAACAATGTGTCACAAGAGAAAATTCACATCACCTTCAAACAAATTAAAAATTTTAATGTTGGATATGAATCTTTTTAACTAATCAATCATTTTTTGGATCAGAATAATGAACCAATGTCTAAACAGGAAGGTAAACAGGTGCATTTCAATGAGGAATGTTTTCTAAAGCATGATTGGACATTCTGTTTTTCCTTCTTCCTTCATACATACTTGTATTAAAGGAATTTATGTCCAATACTATACAATGTTTACTACCTCTTATGGAATTCCCTTTTATATTTTCTCGGTTTTAACTGAGAATTCAAGGAAAACTAGGGCATGGCAAATAAGCTCACGGAAATCAATGGTTTTAACACAAGTTGCATGATTTTTTATTGAAAACATGTTTGAACAAGATTGTATAAACAGAAAAATAAAATCAACTGTGTCAATAGAATTGTTTCCTTTCCATTTGAATTATGCAAGTTTCTAACAATGTCCCAGTAACCCTTTAAACTACTATTAAATCAAACCCTAATTACCCACAGGAAGTTTTTTTTTAAAGAAATGATGTTTGAAGATTTAAAAATAATCTATAATTATTTAAATTTGTCCCTGTATGCACCATACCCACTTATGGCAAGTGTAAATCTGCCACCTACATTTAGTACATATGTCCTTTAGAATCAATTTAAAAAACATGCATGCTTAAATGTGTAATTCTTTTCAGATTAAACCAAGCCTATGCACACAGTCACTGGGTGCATGCCCTTCATTTGTTTGTTGATGCAATCATTGAGCACCAACAAATCCATAATAAGCAATTCAGTAACGTAGTAAAAATGGATGGATTCCTCTATAAATAGATGACAATTATATATTGATTGTACGCTCCCACAACTTAAAGGGCTGACGTCAAATTATTGTGAAAAACAGTCTAGATGTTTTCTGACGTAAATAATGACTGAGGTATTTACAGTAAAACCAAAAGTTTCATATGAACAGTTTGTTTTGCATGCAATAATTTGATATTCTCAGCCAGTTTTCTGAGTTGGTGTGGCATCAATAGGAATTCTGTAGCTGTCGATACATGTAATATTCTTTATTTTAATTGACATAATTCCATACATAAACAGATCAGAGGTCAAACCTTGCATAAATTTGTCCTACTTTTCAAAGAGTAATTACATAAATTGCTCATTAATAAAACAGTAGACAGATATATATGATTAAATAGGTTAAAATATAGGGTTATAGTACAAAGTCCACGTTAAAAAATTCTGTTGAGTACTAGGTATAATTAATCTTTAAGCCTGATCCCCTATTGACCTAGGGAGGGTATTACCGATACTATTACGAGGGATTTAACACAACTTACAATATCCATTTTAAAAAAAAACATTCATCTTTCTGTTCTGTAGATACAGTATAACTAAACCTTACACCTTCCCACTCAAATCTCATTAATCATCAATGTACACACATTTTTTGTTCATTCCACATTTTTTCTCATCAAAATAAAGTTTAAACAAACATAAACTTAAATATTACAAACATCCATAATTTTTTTTAGTAGCTAGACTTACACTATTTATAAAAGTTCATGAGGGCAGAGTCAGTGTTACACTGGGTTAGCCCTGGGGTATTCTCCCCTCTACACACTAATGAACTGCTTTCTACAACTTTTAACACACACACAAAAAAAATTAGTTCCAATGCCTAAAGAAAATCAATGCTGCATCCTCTTGTCTTACAATAAATACCCGCAAAACAAAGAATGTGAAGTCCCTCCTAACTAAAATTCATTCAGCCTTGGCTATTAAATTTGACTTATAGTAGCCTTGTCATCGTACATCAAACCTTGAAGAATAGCTAGACTGATATCCTTGGGTGATAAGGTCATTATTGATTGAGAGACTCCATTGACTAACTTTACCTCAAAAAAACATCTTAAAACTACCCCCTTAAGATCTTAGAGGAATACCCTCATACCCAAGATACGCTCAAAGTCCTCTAAGTTTTTGTGGACATTCAGTTTTATCTCAGAAAATCAAATCTTTTTTGGACAGAATTCATATCCTGCTACAGTCGGTACACAATCACATTCCATTTACAAGAATTTCTGACGTAACAAAAAAGATAGGATTTAAAATCCTTTACATATATATTTTCTGCTTATAAATAAATATACAATAAATTTGGGAATTCCTCCTCATTTCCCAATAGATATATACTTTACTTAAGCATGGTACCTATTTATGGAATCATGATTATTTTCATCAAATTCTGCAGGAAAAGAACATATTTCATAAAGTTCTGTCTATTTGTTGAAATTTAATGTCCTTGATTTCAGGAATGCCTTATTTTACTCAATATTTCCATCCCCGTAAAGACCTTGTACTTCACATCACCGCCAATACAGTCTTACATGCCCCATAAGTGTCTTCTAAATGAATCCAAATAATCTATCTCCCGGCATGTAGCCGTCACTGCTAATTTATTATGGCTATCCAGCCTACATTTATTAAGTGGTATATATGTTTAATGTTTTGTTGAGGTATAAAACTTGGTATCAGTCTATTATAAAACAACATTGGCACTAGATTTCTAGCTACTATTAGGATCACTCTTCTCTCTCATTTAACCAACCCCCTCCCAATCCCTCTCCCACCTTCACCCAACCCCCTCCCAATCCCTCTCCCACCTTTACCCTACATCTTCCCAATCCCTCTCCCATCTTTACCCTACATCCTCCCAATCCCTCTCCCATCTTTACCCTAACCCCCTCCCAATCCCTCTCCCACCTTTTCCCTACCCCCTCCTAATCCCCCTCTCACCTTTACCCTACCTCCTCCCAATTCCTTTCCCTCCTTTCAGCACCACCACTGTCACCAAACAAAAATCTTTTCAAGTGAATATAAAAATTTTAACAAAAATTCTCATAAAACTCAAATCATGTTTTATTTGCTACCCCCCAAAAGCATCATAAATATTCATAAATAATTTATTTGAAGGATTTGAAACATCATTCTCAAGTGTGTCAAGCACTCACATGCCTTTTCCATTAGAAGTAATGGAGCATGCATTCTTTTGAAGTTTTCATCAGATGCCACTCCTAATGTTAACCATTAAATAATGCATACTTCTTCTAAATTTTTAAAACATTTTCAGTGATATTGCCAATAATAAAGTCCTTGATTTTTGTTGTTGAAAATCTGGGTAATTAAATCTCTTTGCTAAAGACTTTTTCCATTTCTCATTGTGATTTGTTATACAACTGTGTGTACGTGTACTTATACAACCAATAAATAATGCATACTTCTTCTAAATAAAATAAAAACATTTTCAGTGATATTGCCAATAATAAAGTTCTTGATTTCTTTTGTTGAAAATCTGGGTAAATCTCTTTACTCCTAACTTTTTTCCATTTCTCATTGTGAATTGTTATACACCAGTGTGTACGTGTACTTGTACAGATAAACTCAATATGAGGTAACATGCACTCTAGAAATAAGTACTAAATGTACATATACTATCCTGGAAACTACATATGAGAAATACATTACAATGAATGGGAATTTACTTGAATACTTTAGGGTTTATTCTCTAGCAGGAAATGTGTAACAATCGACGATAGGGATGGGCCACAATAAGGAAGCCACTAAGGATGGGAATTAGGAACTGTGTGTGTTTTCCATACGATATTTCTGACTTGCGCCCCCTTAACTGGAATGTACAGACTCAGTTTATTTTCTGTATAACGTACATCCTGTACCCACATCCCCTTGTTTACAGACAGATCCTGTTTTGTTTGGATCATCAGCACCCCCTGAGTTCTGTACCAACCCCTCCTAACTACAACTGACCATCACAAAGATCTAGGACTAGGCCTTACTTGAAAATACTAGTTCAGATTCTGGATGACATCTTTCAAATAAAATACAATGAATGTTGTGAAAAACAAAATATTCAAACTTGTTTTAGATAACATCATTCGACCACTTTATACAAACAAACTGACAATTTATCAATACATAACCATTTAAACTAGAATACAAGGGGGGGGAAATCTTAACACTTTTTAAAAAAAAAAAAATGTAATCATCTACAAAATCAGTTGTACTGAGTACAGTGAAGTTTCCTGCTGCTTTCACCCTTGTCCTTTTGTCACTATGCTAGTAAAGTGCCTGTCCTGCTCCGGTCAGACTGCTGTGACACTGGTCAGCTGCTTACCAGGACATCAATCAATTTTTGTCAGCTTTCTATTCATTTGCCCACTGCTTTGTTATAGTTTCTCTCTCAAGCATTTTTCTTTTTCTAACATTCTCAACATGCTTCTCAATGACCTTTATAATTTTTCTTTTCCTCTGTACTGCTTCAGTTTGCTGGCCTAGTGTCTTTATGTGTATTAAATGTCAAATGAAGTCCTTTTGAAAAAGATCTAATACATATATGGAAAATTATCTACATGTATTAAAATTCCTACTTTATTTTATCAGTTAAACAGTATAATTCTGTTAATTTATTTTAGTATTCCAGAATAATATCTACTCCTCTTTGTTGCTTTGTAAATTAACATCAACTGTCATTATTAGCACTTGCAGAAACTAGGCCAATACAAAATCAATACTGCTCTGCTTTTTATATGCTTGTCTCTTCTCACAAGATGATAACAAACAACAGAGGCACAAGACGAATAACAGCACAGTAATAGATTCTTGTGCAAGAATGCCATTCTTCTGTGAATGTATGCCAACTATATTTGCATCATCTTGTTGTTTTGAGTTGTACACTAGTTAGAGCTGTGAAAACAGAGGCTCACTGTTCAGACAATCACAGGTTATTGACTTTAGAAGCTCCCTTCTACTATTGATTGATAGAAGCAGCAGCCATCTTTTGTTTTCAATGCTTCTCAATGAACTTCAAGCAATTCATTACATCAGATTTGTTGGTACAGCTTGCATCATCTGGCTTTTCATCTAACAGTTACTCATTTACTAACTGCATGGAGTGTAAATAAAATTTGGGATTTTAATCAATAGATCTGACACATCTATTCATTGTATAGTGGACACTAGCCGATATTAAAAAAATTCCTTGCCATCTTTTACTGCCTTAAACAGTAAAGAGATTGTATGATTTTTGGTCATTGAGGTTAAGAATTCATTCTTTAAACCCGTTAATGCCGTTATTGTAGCATGGACACCGTGGCCTGAATATTTAAACTGGGGATTACTCTTATTCTAGTGACCGACTGAAATATACCTCAATGACTTTCACACATAAGGTGAAAGAACAAAATATTTTAAATATCTTTAATTTATACACTTCTCTTATGACAATCTTTTCTGATGATGCAATCTCTATTACTTTCTGTCAATATGAAAAATTTAAGTGATGACTCTTGAATGAAAATTTTCTAGCACATCAAAAGAAATAAGTGCATTGACGTGTCCTTCCACTAGTGTATGAATATATATTATGTCTTATTAATACTATACTATTGACACTATAAAGACTTTAATATATAACACGCCGTGAAAGAACCATTAAATTTCAGAATATCAACAAAATTTCCAGAAGAATTTATTGATCATTTAAATTGTTTTCCCTATACTTATCGATTACACAAGACTAAATACAAAGAATCCCTAATGTTTATACTGAAAATCACAATCATTCAAGCATAAAATGTTCAGATCACATTGTACAACATAAAACATGATATTGACCACGTGTTACTGTACACAACATTCTTCCATTGATTACACGAGCACTTCAAATATTCACACTGTATGTTTTCACAACTATGTGTACATCCCTCAATAAACTGATGAAACATCAAAATGAAAGTATAGAGAGAAATCAAATTATATACTCACATCAGTCATGATTTCTGTGCGTGATTTTTACTGTGTGACAAATAGACGCTCTTCTTCTCTTCGTGTTTCAACAATGTTTTGACCTTCAACAGGAAAAAAGAGGCATATAAATATGTGGAATCCTGATTGGTTGTTGCACTCCACACCCTCTCTACGTATAATGTGTGTGGGAGAAATCCGAGAAGTTCCGATTCCAATTACACTGGTAGCACTGGTTCTCTGCCCTTGATTCCAGTCGCTACCGCTAGGAATTAGGGCGCTTGCGCCCGTTAACCAATGTCAGGGTACCAGTCTATTACACTGGCCTTGTCACCAGTCTTTGGCATCGTCTAAAGCATTTTTGGGGGGAAGGGGGGTGGGAGGGACCAAACACAAATTCATTGACGAAAAAAAGACAAGGCCATCAGACATTATTCGCTTTCTATTTTAAAGTATTGTTGGCATTTTGGGGTGGGGGTTACCATGGGAAATCAGTATAAATCTGTATCTCGGGGGTACGATTGGTAGGGACAGTAAAAGGAAGGAACTAAAGAGAGGAGTAAGGATTGAGGGGGAGGGGATGATATGGGGGAGGGAATTAAGAGGTCGATATTTATATTAAGCCCTGGATCTTTTTCACTACCGCAAGAGGGAACTTCAAAACATACATGTATTAAAGAAGAAAAAGTAGACGAGGTGAAATACCAGGTGGCGAAAAGAGAAAACCTGATTTACTGAGGGTATGTCTTGGCTTACCTGTCCTACTTTATACAATTACTGACTTTTGATGAGGTCTGATATTCAGATTTAGGTTTTTGAAAAAAATTATTTTGATTAATGGTTTTTAATTAAGTTTGTAAAATATTTTTTTTTTAAAATGGTGAAAGTTTTCTTTACTTGTTTCAGTTATTTTCAAAAATATTTCAAAAGATATACGTACTTATTTTTATCTAGGTACATGTATGTTCATAGTTTAAGGTCTTGAAACCCGCATTCCAGTTCAATACAATATTTTTTTTTTAAATCTCACATTACTTCTGAAAGATTTCTGTTGTTTTTTCCCCGATAAAAATGGTTTGTTTTTTGTTTTTTTTTACTTTGTATGAATTTCTCGGTTATGCTTTTTTTTGTTTCGAATTTTCATGATCACATCTAAGTCATATACTTTTTCATCATAATACTAACAACAATTAATACTTCCGTGTGTTCTGGAAACTACAGACAGAGTTTTCCTTAGAACTATAACCGTGGCACTTCCAAGAAAAATAGTTGTACTGTGAAGTTTACATTTAAGGAGGCTGGGGGGTCAACAAATTAACCACCAGATTTAACTTAATTTGTTAGAAATGATATCTTAAGCTGTCAACTATCATTTGGCAAAGAAAAATTTCAAAAATTTTAGTTTTAAAATTTGATCATTTTCTATATCTTCATATGGAGCTCTTCTTCTAAAGGAGATCAATATAGTCTAAAAATGGCCACAACCCCCCAGCCTCTTTAACAAAGAAGTACTTAAAGTTCTCTATTATTTAAAGACCTCTGTTCAATTATGTTCCTGTTTTGAAATTAACAATCTGATTATTGACTTGTTAAGAGTCTATGTAAACAGGAGATGTTTGTGAAAGCAGAAACACTTATGCCCCCCTCCAAATCCAAGGGGCATAACTCTGTTAAAAATTGCTCGATCATACCCAAAACAGAACTTGACCTAGATATTCTTTTGATAAATCTGTATACCAGATTTCATTTCAGTATATATGTGCAACATCTGCGAAAAAAATGAACGGAAACTGCAAATAATTGGAATTTTCCTAAGTCCAAGGGGCATAACTCTGTAAAAAATTGCTCGATCGTACCCAAAACAATTCTTGACCTAGATATTCCTATGATAAATCTGTATACCAAATTTCATTTCAGCATGTGCAACTCCTGCGAAGAATATGAACGGAAACTGCAAATATTTGGAATTTTCTAAGTCCAAGGGGCATAACTCTATGAAAAATTGCTCGATCGTACCCAAAACAGAAATTGACCTAGATATTCTTATGATAAATCTGTATTAAATTTTTATGTGCAACCTCTGCGAAGTAAACGAACGGAAACTGTTGGTGGACCGACAGACTGCAGCAAAGCAATATGCCCTCCCTTCTTCGAGGGGGGGGGGGCATAAAAAATCTGTATTACACCCCACCCCATGAATGCTACCCCATGCTTTAGTAGATTTAATTTAAAAAAAAAGATGTTTTTCAGTAGTCTGGAACAGGCATCCCATTAGAATTCCAGAGTAGCCATTGATTACTAGACCCCAACCAGCCCCCAAAAATATGAATTCATAAAATCAGTCAACTCTCAATTTATTAATGATAATGGACCTTAACGCTCAACTAAGTCAATATGGCCCTGCCGTTTTTTTATAAGCAGATTTTTTCTATTATATATTCCTACGTGAAACTTTGATCACCCATTGCAGCCCCATCCTATCCCAAGAGGTCGATTTGAACAAAATTGAATCTACAATACCTGAGGATGCTTCCAAATCAATATGACTAATCATGGCTTTGCTGTTCTTGAGTATAAGTTTTTTAAACCATATATTCCTATGAAAAAAAAATTGATCCCCCATTGTGGCCCACCCTTGCCCGGGGTCATGATTTGAACAAACTTGAATCTACACTACATGAGGATGCTTTTATATCAATATGACTAACATGGCTTTGCTGTTCTTGAGAAAACGATTTTTTGAAAAAAAATTTCCTATATATTCCTATGTAAAACTTTGAAATCTCATTGTGGCCCTACCCTTCTCCCGGGGGTCATTATTTAAACAAACCTGAATCTTGAATTCACACTTCGTGAGGATGTGATTTATGTTGACATTGCTGTTCTAAAGAATTTTTTTTTTTTTATTTTTTTTTTTAAAATCCATGATACCAGGTATTCATAAGTAAAACTTTGATCCCCCATTGTAACCCCACCCTATTCCCAGAGGACATGATATGAACAAAATTGAATCTACCTGAGGATGCTTCTAAATTAATATGATTAATCAAGGTATTGCTGTTCTTGAGAGAAGATTTTTTCCTATATATTCCTATGTAAAACTTTGATCCCCCATTGTGGCCCAACCCAACCCCGGGGTCATGATTTGTATAAACTTGAATCTACATTATATAATGAAGGTTTTCACATATTTTAATATTTTTTGGTGGGAAGACAGTACTATTGACCGTATGAAGATAAAGGCATACCGGTAATATGTTATGAAGTGTTCATTTTCACCAACTTTCTAAAAAAAAATTCTTTGACATTTTTAAAGACATACATGTAAGTCTGTATACATTCGGGCCATAGCAAGATCTACTTCTTATGGGAAACCAGAAGTCTCTGATGAGACTGTAGCTCTACTGGTCTGTACATACAACAAACATGCAGCAATAAATAGAATTATGTATCTTAATGAAGTCTACTTGTGTGCCAAGTTATATTGAAATCAAACAAAAACTGTAGGAGGAGCAGCGTTTTAAAGGAATTTCACAGATATTTCTATTTTAGTAACCATGGCAACACCGCTCATCGAAATCAAAAACCGATGCACTAAATTATGTATCTTAGTGTAGTCTACTTGTGTGCCAAGTTATATTGAAATCAGACCAAAACTGTATAAGAAGTAGCGTTTTAAAGGAATTTCACAGAAATGTCTATTTTTAGTAACCATGGCAACACCGTTCATCGAAATAAAAAACCGATGCACTAAATTGTGTATCTTAGTGTAGTCTACTTGTGTGCCAAGTTATATTAAAATCAGACCAAAACTGTAGGAGGAGTAGCGTTTTGAAAAATTGTTTACAGACAGACAGACAGACGGACGGACGACGGACACCTTACTATCGCATAAGCTCTTCTGGTCTCTGACCAGTAGAGCTAAAAATGAAAACGAAAGTAATTTAACATGGAATTAAAGGCATTGATAACTGAGATTGAATGGACTCCCCTCCCCCTCCCTGGGGGGTGCGGGGGGGGGGGTGAGTCGAACTTCAAATTTTACTTCAAACCATTCGATGGAAATCTGTCCTTAATATTGGGGGAAAACAGCCAACAACAAACAAACAAATGTGACAGCAAGAAGAATTATGACCAAATCCATTTCTGTCATCTTGATGTGAAAGAATTGTCAAGGAGCTAACGGAGCAAGTACACGTACAGGCCAGATCGAAGCACAACACACAGTTTGTTAAGACAATGAAAGGAAAATGGTAACAATCTTATATTAGTTTGAGAACACTGTTGAAGTAAAATAGCCCCTGTCCTGGTTATGTCAATATTTGTCTCCTCCATCTTTCTTTACTTGTTGACTCTACTCGTGTACCTTATCTTAAGCTGTTTAACTTACCACTTTTAATCTCCTTTCAGGTAAGAGAAGGGCGGAACACCAGAAGCACATTTTCTTTTATTTAGGGGAAAATACCAGAGAAAATGCTTGCATGAATTTTTAAAAAAAATGCAAGCTTGTGCAATGTAGTACTTTTTTTTCATTCTGTACGGTCGTGATGAAGGTCAGCATTTATATATCTTACATGTATAATTAGTGTCTCCAGATTACCGAGTAAAACAGACACATACAAATGGTTACCCGAGAAACAATTCCGTCAAGGACAAAAATAATTACAACTTTCCCTATTAATCAGAGGAAAAGTAATTTCCAGTGTGTACGTGTCTTTAAGACGTTGGGTTTCTTAAACTTCCTCGATCGAAAAATTCATTGAGCTATTAATAATCCTTCAATACTTGGTAACATCTGGTATGAATATAGAATAAATATAGATTTCTTAAGATTTCTTAAGTTTTCTGATGAAATCTTAAACAAAAGGTTCATCGACCCTGACGATCACCTATGACGAGTTTCTCAGACTATGGATGGCCACTTAAGGTCCATCTGGAATTATTCATCATACCAGGGTATTCGTCTCCTAGAAGCTCAGGGGTAAAGAAAATGAACACCGTATATATATAATAAAAGTATCATATATAAGTCCAACTTTGCTCCAACATGGGACAGGATCCCTAGCCCCGGGGAATATGAATTTTTCGGTTTTTGCACAGGGTTAATTAGCTGCATGCTAAATATAACCAGGCAATCTGCCTGCTACGTGTCCATAGTAATTAAGAAAATGTTTCAAAGATGTAATTTACTTTCAATATGACCGGGGCCTGAACCAATAGATGGGGGAATATTGCATTTTCACAATATAATGAACATACCCCCATTCTGAGACCTGAACCAAGGAGCCACGAATTTCAGAATTTTGGTAGAAGGTTCATTGCTTATCATAATCATGCCAACAAATTGACTATACTTAACCAGAAGTAAAGAAGAATTTTGAAGATTGCATTTATTTTGATGGTTTTGACCTCAACCTGTAACCAATGGGAGATAGAGACCACTAATTTCATATATTTTGATTCCCTTAAAAATAGATGCTTTATACCAATATTGCTTTAAACTGGTTGAGCGGTTTCAGAGAAGAAGCTGAAAATTAATGCTCAAAAGATGAACGACGAACTACAACGGACTAAAACATATAGCAATATGTCATCTGAGTGACCCAGTATGCTAAAAATCCTTATTTCAGAACACCAAGGATAAACTGAGAACCAGAAGTCTCTGACGAGACTGAAGCTCTACTGGTATGTACTTACGATGAAGAAAGACGTGTATATATTATATAGTCTACTTGTGTACCAAGTCTAATTGAAATCCGACTAAAACTGTAGAAAAAGTAATGTTTTGAAAGATTTACACAGAAATTTCTATTTTATATACCTGGCAACATCAATTGATAAAATCAAAACCAATAATACAGGCCCGTAGGAAGCAATTTCAGTTGGGGGGGGGGGGGCACAGCCACATATTTTTCAGTTGACAGTTGAGTGGGCACTACCAAAAATTACCTGACAAGCAAAAAAAAAAAAAAGGTCATCAGACGTTTTTATTGAGGGGGCACAAGCATATAGTATCTATGTTAACTATAGTAATCTATATATCGGCAAAATTATTGGGGGGGGGGGCACGGCCCCCCGTGCCCCCCCCCCCCGGTTCCTACGGCCATGTAATACATAAATACTACATGTAGTTGAGGGTAAGACTGAAAATTTTTACCTCAAGAAAACCATTGCTAACCGTGGCGCAGTAAAAAGTTTAAATTACGTTAATGTTAAAATCATGTGTCTGGATTGTTGTCCAAATATGGAATACCAACAGTTCCAAATTCTTTAAATTTGAACCTTTTAAAATTTGTCACAGTAAATTGTAAATCATGATTTCATAATTTGTCAATTGTTCTATCACAATTTGTTATTTGTAAGTATCCAACATTACTTGTCAAGTGTAAACGTTATTTCAATGCTAACGTGTAATTTATTGACTTGATATGTCAATTTGTGAAATGTAAGTTGTAAAATGCAAGGATGCATTATGCTAACGCCTATTAAGACGAAAGAGGGCGCTGTAAGGATGGCAAATTATTTCATTGCTTCACAATTTCATCATTTTCCCCATTCGTCCTCTCACAAAAATATTAAGAAAGGATGAAAAAAAAAAACTCAATTAATTTCATATTTGTCCTTAAGACTGCTTGTGAAGGAGATGATTAATCTTAATTCATGGTCATGACGTGTCAGGCGTATACTGTAGTAAAAACAATCCGTTAATATTTTCAATTTAAGCATATTTTTAAATATGCCTTTTCTCCGGTGCCAGTGATGGATGCATTTTGGGGGATGATTCAGAGCCATATTTCATAAGATTCAAAAACGTATCTCCGAGATTAATTATGAAGCATTATTTGGTGATTTTCATCAGTACAAGTAGTTTCTTCTTTGCAACCCTAAAGAGGCCAAGTAAAACAATGTCCTGCCTTGGTCAAGCGATCACACAAAAGCAGAACAAAGCATAACCAAAAGAAGAAGTCGAACGTTTAAAGTTTAACATCGGACGAACGAACATATACAGAAAGACGAACGGACGCCGGATCAAGTTAAGGTGAGCTAAAACACTGAGCATGCGTTTATATGGATATTTCCTGCCTGTCAAAATAGTGCATATATCTTAATTTACAGTGAAAATTTCGCCCTCTTACGTACACTCCATTATCTCAAACGCGCAAGTACTAATAGAAAGTTTCATGCACAATACTTCAAATATGTTCAAGGTCTTTTTGATTTTTTTGTCTAGCTTTATTAATTTCCTAGGAGACGTCCTATTATTTCACGTCATCAATAAAACCGAGAGAGAACGTGAGATTAGAACAGTGCAATCCATAACATTCTGAACGATTTCCCTTGCACGTAAGCCAGGACAACACAGAGTCCAGAACGAACTGGTAACCGCAAGAAACTGTTGAATACTTAAACTGCAGTTCTCTGCATAAAATATTTGTAATCTGAATTTAACTGTTACAACACACCATGCCCCAGGTAACTACGCTCACCTTGTCAAAATAAGGAGGTAAAAGCCTATGAATTTCTCCTTGCCAGTTTTAAGGAATTGTTTATTAGACCGAGAAATTATTATAACGATATATTTTCTCTTACAGTTGTAAAGTTATGTTGACATTCATATATGTAATGCATGCTATAAAGTTTTAGATAATAATCCACAACTTTCAAAAACAAAAAACAATAAACTGTCAGTAAAAAAATGAAATTCTGAATTGAACAGAAAAAAAGTACACTCATCCACAGCTTTAGCTGTTTCCAATGCTAATCTGCTCAACTCGGAGAAGGTCAATTGTATACAGAGAGCTTAGTTTACATCTTTTCTTTGTAAACATCAAATTTAAACTTCGAAGTTGACCTTAACCCTTCATCTACCTTAAATTTCGAGGTTGGCCTAAACCCTACCTTAAACTTCGAGGTTGGCCTTAACCCTTCCTTAAATTTGGAGCTCGACCTTAACTCTAGTTTAAACTTCTAGGTTAACCTTAACCCTTAACCTTTGAGGTTCGCCTTAACCTACCTTTGTCTTTGTTCCCGGCTGTCCTAAAACTTCCCTGATTAAATGATTAAAAGACACAAAACAACGTTCTTAGTGCAGAGGATTTCTTCAGTCACTAAATTCTTGGAGATTCTTTAGTGTTCTATAGGTTCCACATTGATTGCTATTACGAAAAAAATTATGTTGTCTAAATCAGGACAACCATTATAGACAGCGGTTTTACGATCTCAATTTGATTGCAATCAAAGTTCTATCAATGTCAAGACCTAATGGTTTTCAGTCTTTTAGATATGGTAATGATGATTGTAGGGTTTATGTCGTCTAAACGGAATCAAATATTGACTGGACATTTTGCTGCAATCATCGGTTTTATATTTATCTTGCACATTCTATAACGAATATTTTTTTTGAAAATTAAACTGTGAATCAGTGTGGAAACGGACAAAACATTCAGTCATTTGAGAAGCTTGTCGCAATAAGCATTACGACTTGATCCGCCCCTTACCTACACCCCAATGCTTTGATTTGATCCTTATCTTAGGTTTTACAAGAGATCAAGTGATACCTGTTTGCCTGTCAATTTTTCCAATTTTCTCCTCACTCTTAGTCTGAATACAAGAGTGATAGTCATTCCAGCTGAAAAGACTATCAAAAATATAAGAGAATCTACCACAGTCATATTTTTAAACAAGGAGGAACATATCCAGGTACTAAATTATACCGGCTCAAGTCACAGACGGTTCAACTAAAAGGGGGGGGGGGGATGAAGTATTTGACAGATACTGGAGACAACTTTGTCACCACTGTGTAAAGATCACAATCAGAACAAACAATGGAGATCATATACGTTCCAGTCTCTAGAGAAATGACGACTTTGATGTGTGGATACATGCCGGGATTGCTACTGTTTTGTCTTATTTTACGTAGATACCCCACATATATCCAAACTGGTCCACATTTCCTTGATAAACTACTTATTTCAATGGAAGTGTGAGATGATGAATCACCCACTGCAAATCGAATCTAAGCCATTCTGCTGTATGATAAAATAACACTGAGAATAGTGTAGTAGTGATGTACTGAAATATCCGTTATATATTATCCGTTATATAAATATTGATATACAAAACCTGCAAATAAATCCCTTTAGCATTAGTAGATAAGTCACTGATATGAGTGCATCGTTTTAATCAGTTAGATGTTAACCATATATTTAATTTCCTTTGGGATTACTAGTATACATTAATTGTCTGATAATAATATTCATACGATGTAATTTGTATCATTCGAGGATATGCTATATTTTAACTGCGGAGGATTTTATCAAAGTTTCCTTTTAAGAGGGTTGGTTGGTCATTTTAAGACTATTTAAACCTCTTGGAAAGAAGAGCTGTAGGAAAATGCCATTAAATATTATAGCTGCAACATTGGTTTTTTTTTTCTTAGCTAAATGATAGCTTATGACTAGAAAAAAAAAATCATATTTCATATTTTTAGATGGATGATCTGTTGGATAAATTTGTAGACTTTTTTGTGGAGGGTATTTATAGGAATTGCTGTTGTCCAAAACCGGTCAGCTTTTCTGAATCTCCATCCAGTAAATAAAAAGATTACATGATTCAATAACTGTTCAGTTCAAAACCTCTGCTAAATCCATGATATCATGAACACCACAGAGGCCATGTGTGCGGCATTCATCTGTGCTGAAGTAAAGATGTGAAGGGTATATTAGTATATTACTATTACTCCCCCCCCCCCCCCCCCCGTGAAGAAAACTTGATACATTGGAATAATGAGATCATGCTATGTTTAATATATGTACTTTCTCTTCGAAAATGTATTATATAGACATTTACAAAGTGTAACAGTACATTGCCGTTATAGTTCGTTCATGTCCATGTAATACAGTTTTTAGGAGATGACAAAATTCCTATTTTTTGCATGAGTACTTCTCATTTTACAACCCTACCGACTTAACAGTTGTTTTACAACACGTGTTCAGCTAAATGTCAAAATAAACTGTAACAATTACATGTATTAGGATTGTCGCCTAATAATCCCAAATGGCATATTTGTTGGACAATTTTAGAACGCAAAAGACAAATATATACTTATAACGTTATTTCTCAGTAGAAACCGTGCTAATGACAGCGGATCTGGGCAAAATCAATGAAAATGTCATTAAACAGCGTATTTAGACAGATAATCCACAAAAACGAAGCATTATCACAACCTTCTAGACGTATTTATTCAAAGTCTATTGCGTAGTAAAATAAACAAGAGGAACTTGGGCCTTGTAGCTCGCTGGTCTGTAAAATTGGGATGTTACAGTGCCACAAAAAGTTTACTTTTTCGTATATTTCTGCTGCCATCTCAAAATATTACTAATCGTGTGTTCCTAACATATTTTATTACTATTTACAAAAACAAAATTGTATGACTACAAGTCACGCATGTATAAATTGAATTGTCTTGCTACCCAACATCTTATTCCGATAAAGTACATGAGTATTATCGCATTTCAGTTTATGCTAGGTATGAAAAAATGTGCAGTATCTACAAGTGCAGATTAAAAATTGGTTGAAAACAGGTAATGGCTTGAATAAGTATTCTTTGGGCCAGGACCCCCTTCTGAACATGTCCAGGGAGGTACTGTCCACTGCTGTCTGCAGTAAACTGTTCCAGATCCTGATACTGTCCGGGAAGAAGGGTCGCATATAGTACCAGGAATCTGTACGTGTGTCCTCTGACTGCAGACATCGTTGTTCACCACAAATCGAGCCGATCGTCTTTGTACTGCCTCTAGCTTTTGGATGTTGTGAGCTGTATGCAGGTCCCAGACAGAACATGCATACTCCACTAAAGGTCTTACTTGCATAGTATAGCATGTGGCCTTGGTACTCCATGGGCAGTTCTGTAAGTTTGATGGTATGAAAGTTAAATCTGGTGGAGTTTGTTTTCTTTGTGATGGTGTCTATGTGTTCATTCCATCTGAGGCTCTAATGACTTGTGAATGGTAACCTCCAAATATTTTGCAGAGTCCCATTTCTAACTTGCGGCCGCGGATGTTGTAAGAGCTGGCCTCAGGTTTACGTTTGTTGGTAACTCTCAGCAGTTGGCATTTGCGGGGATGGAACTCCATCTGTCAGTCTGTTCTCCGATGTAATAAACTATTCAGGTCTTCTTGAAGTTTAACATCTATATGAGCAGATCTTATGGCAGAGGACACTATCATCAGCTAAGTGTTGAACACTGGACGTTACTACAGTACTTATTAGGTGTGTTACTGTCTAGAAATATAGAAATATATCGGGTTAATCAATCTCATAGACGGCGAGGCGGACAAACTTAATGAGAGATTCCTTCTCTCGAGGATCATAGTGTGAGAGAAATAAACACAAGACAGGCCCATATAGCAAGGTTTATCAAAAAGGGGGACAGGAACACAAAAAAAAAGACGAGCATCAACTGCTCAAATTCGGGAGAAGTTAGAATCTTCATCTAAATTCTTGGGAATTGTTTAATGCAATAACATGGCACACTTACCACCCTACTGCCAAAAAAAAAACAAAAAAACCAAGATGTGTTTGTGAAACACTGATGCCCCCGTATGGCAACTTATAGCAAGGTTAAACTTTCTCAAATGCAAATCAATTATGTTGATACCCAAAGTAAGGTCTTGTCTCGAGGAATAAACCTGTGAAATATGAAAGGCCTAGCAGCAACCATTGAATAGATATGGAAAAGGTTAAAGTTTTTTTCAAAAGTATGTCAAACATCAAGGTCAAATGGTCAAAATCAGTGGTGCCAAAGGAAAGGCCTCCTCCCAAGAAATAGACAGGTGAAATATGAAAGCCGAAGCACCAATCGTTCAAAAGGTATAGCCAAAGTTAAAGTTTTCCAAAAGTAGGTCAAACTCCAAGGTCAAGGTCAAAGGGTCAAAGCTGTTGGTATCCAAAGAAAGGTCTTGTCACAAGGATTACATATGTGAAGTATGAAAGCCCTAACACCAACCGTTCAAAAGTTATGGCCAAGGTTAAAGTTTTCCAAAAGTAGGTCAAATTCCAAGGTCAAGATCAAAGTTGTTGGTATCCAAAGGAAGGTCTTGTTACAAGGATTACACATGTGAAGTATGAAAGCCCTAGCACCAACCGTTCAAAAGTTATAGCCAAGGTTAAAGTTTGGTAAAATTTTGCAAAACTGGGTCAAACTCCAAGGTCAAGGTCAAAAGGTCATATATGGTGGTACCCAAGGAAAGGTCTTGTCATAATGAACACTCATGTCAAATATTAAAGCCTTACCCTTGACAGCGCAATAGTTATGGGCTAGGTTAAAGTTCAACAGACAGACAGGCAAACAGACCGACAGGACAAAAACAATATACCCCCGGTATCTTTCGATCCGGGGGCATAAAAAAAACTGTGAGGAGGAAGGGGGTCATGGCTTTTAAATGGTATGAATACAATTTACAGCAAAACACTATTTCTTAAAACAGTGAAAGCCCCCTCCCCCCCCCCCCTTCTCGACCCTCGTAATACAAAAGGCCTGCAAGAAGTGATGATATGATGATTAGATACAACATATTTTAATTCAAAATTTAAGTGTACAACATCTCGACTATCGTCAGTAACGTGTTTCGTCCAATTTCACATGGTCAAACTCCTCAAAATCATCAACCTTACCTTTTACCGTCAAGTAATCTTGATAGATCTTTGAGGCACCTTTATTTACTTTTTAAAATAGGATGGTATGGTATTCAAATCTTCGTTGCTGTTGAAGACTGATTAAAATTCTTTATAAATCACAAGAATCGTTTTGGGCTGCTCGTCAGATCTGAATTTGTCCTCTTAAGTAGTTCTTATAGGCCTCCTTTTCTTCATTCTCGATAGTATTTTAACATCTCTTGCACAGGCACTTATTTCTGTAATAAATTTTTGACCCATAGTAATAACACAAGGTATCCAACTCCGAATTAGGTGTGTTACTGTCTAGAAATATAGAAATATATCGGGTTAATCAATCTCATAGACGGCGAGGCGGACAAACTTAATGAGAGATTCCTTCTCTCGAGGATCATAGTGTGAGAGAAATAAACACAAGACAGGCCCATATAGCAAGGTTTATCAAAAAGGGGGACAGGAACACAAAAAAAAAGACGAGCATCAACTGCTCAAATTCGGGAGAAGTTAGAATCTTCATCTAAATTCTTGGGAATTGTTTAATGCAATAACATGGCACACTTACCACCCTACTGCCAAAAAAAAAAACAAAAAAACCAAGATGTGTTTGTGAAACACTGATGCCCCCGTATGGCAACTTATAGCAAGGTTAAACTTTCTCAAATGCAAATCAATTATGTTGATACCCAAAGTAAGGTCTTGTCTCGAGGAATAAACCTGTGAAATATGAAAGGCCTAGCAGCAACCATTGAATAGATATGGAAAAGGTTAAAGTTTTTTTCAAAAGTATGTCAAACATCAAGGTCAAATGGTCAAAATCAGTGGTGCCAAAGGAAAGGCCTCCTCCCAAGAAATAGACAGGTGAAATATGAAAGCCGAAGCACCAATCGTTCAAAAGGTATAGCCAAAGTTAAAGTTTTCCAAAAGTAGGTCAAACTCCAAGGTCAAGGTCAAAGGGTCAAAGCTGTTGGTATCCAAAGAAAGGTCTTGTCACAAGGATTACATATGTGAAGTATGAAAGCCCTAACACCAACCGTTCAAAAGTTATGGCCAAGGTTAAAGTTTTCCAAAAGTAGGTCAAATTCCAAGGTCAAGATCAAAGTTGTTGGTATCCAAAGGAAGGTCTTGTTACAAGGATTACACATGTGAAGTATGAAAGCCCTAGCACCAACCGTTCAAAAGTTATAGCCAAGGTTAAAGTTTGGTAAAATTTTGCAAAACTGGGTCAAACTCCAAGGTCAAGGTCAAAAGGTCATATATGGTGGTACCCAAGGAAAGGTCTTGTCATAATGAACACTCATGTCAAATATTAAAGCCTTACCCTTGACAGCGCAATAGTTATGGGCTAGGTTAAAGTTCAACAGACAGACAGGCAAACAGACCGACAGGACAAAAACAATATACCCCCGGTATCTTTCGATCCGGGGGCATAAAAAAAACTGTGAGGAGGAAGGGGGTCATGGCTTTTAAATGGTATGAATACAATTTACAGCAAAACACTATTTCTTAAAACAGTGAAAGCCCCCTCCCCCCCCCCCCCTTCTCGACCCTCGTAATACAAAAGGCCTGCAAGAAGTGATGATATGATGATTAGATACAACATATTTTAATTCAAAATTTAAGTGTACAACATCTCGACTATCGTCAG
This sequence comes from Saccostrea echinata, assembly GCF_033153115.1. Taxonomy (NCBI): domain Eukaryota; kingdom Metazoa; phylum Mollusca; class Bivalvia; order Ostreida; family Ostreidae; genus Saccostrea; species Saccostrea echinata. The sequence continues at coordinate 53,927,890 of NW_026889803.1, read as the reverse complement.
TAACGTGTTTCGTCCAATTTCACATGGTCAAACTCCTCAAAATCATCAACCTTACCTTTTACCGTCAAGTAATCTTGATAGATCTTTGAGGCACCTTTATTTACTTTTTAAAATAGGATGGTATGGTATTCAAATCTTCGTTGCTGTTGAAGACTGATTAAAATTCTTTATAAATCACAAGAATCGTTTTGGGCTGCTCGTCAGATCTGAATTTGTCCTCTTAAGTAGTTCTTATAGGCCTCCTTTTCTTCATTCTCGATAGTATTTTAACATCTCTTGCACAGGCACTTATTTCTGTAATAAATTTTTGACCCATAGTAATAACACAAGGTATCCAACTCCGAATTAGATGGAGTACCCCCCTCCCCCAGATTCGCACTCATTTACACTTTCAGAGGAAATGCACTGGCAAACCGTTTATACCCATGTCTTCTACGAAAATTTATCTACACAACCATATATGGCAAGCTTGTCTTTATTTTCTTTTATCTCCGTAAACAGCGTCAAAACGCTGCTCGCCGAGTGCGAAAGTCGAACTCAACCATGGAATGGTATGTGCTAATCCCGGGCAGAGATTTTGATTGGCTAAAAATCTGTTTCTAAAATTACATCGGAAAAATGTCGTAGAGTTTTTATGGAAAATGAGAGGTAAACAAATTTTATCTATTCACTGCAATATTTAAACGCTGGAATTGAATTTTTAAACCCACTCATTTTTTAATTTTGCTCTCTGCCCGGGATTAGCACATACCATTTCATGGTTGAATTCGATTTTTCCACTCGGCGAGCAGAGTTTGACGCTGTTTACGGAGATAAAAGAAAATAAAGACAAGCATACCATATTTGGTTGTGTAGATAAATTATTGTAGAAGACACAGGTATAAACAGTTTGCCAGTGCATGTCCTCTGAAATTGTAAATGAGTGCGATTCTGAGAGAGGGGATACTCCGTGTAATTCGGAGTTGGATACCTTGTGTTATTATTATACTATGGGTCAAAAATTTATTACAGAAACAAGTGCCTGTGATCTCTTGTTATCCATGCTTGGTGGAATCTGGTGGATGATAGTTTTGGTATTTCTTTTGATGAAGTTCCACATTTCATGGATAGATCTCTGAGAGTCCAAAACTAAGAGTGGAAATTATTATTCAGACTCCTAGCGATCTCGTCCAGTTTGTTGTTTATATCTGCCTTCTTCCACAGGTATATCTTAAGGGGGTTAAGAACTTATTTTATCATGCTAACAGTTTGTCAGCTAGGTGTCCACAAGTAAAGGAAAAGTATTGGAATTGAAAAAGAATTGGAATTGAATATTTCCAATACATGACTAACTTATTCCACCCTGGAGCCAACGGACCGGGGGCCATGAAGAACTGCAAACGATAGTTCTGCCGCCTACCTCCAAGTCAATTTTTCGAAAGTTAACATAGTTGAATGATTTTCATTTTTTTCATATTTTATTTATATGCATATCTATATGGATTTTCATAAAACATAACTTATTTGGAAAAACAAAGAGCGATAACTATAATTTTGGTAAAATTCGTGTTTTTCACTAGAGAAATCAATAATAAACGGAGAATATTTTTAAAACATCCCCTCCCCCTCCCTTGAAACAAAAATTTCTTTTTACAGGTATGAAGGATTGCTACTTAACAAATTCATACCAAAGCTTTTGTTGTTTCACGGGCCGGATGGGCATATGTTTACAGAAAAAAAACACAGCAAAAATGATCATTTTATCATCAATTTCAAAGGGGTTTACAACTAAAAAATTGTACTTTATCAATCTTATATGTTTAATTTTACAAAAGTTAAGCATACGAAAAAAATGAGGGAATTTATTCATATCCATGAATATAAAATCTGGTGATGCTTTAAAGCCCAATTTCAATGGATTTCAACTTCCCTCATTTATGCAGCAATATACCCTTATCACCTGCATATGGGGTGTATATCTCTCAGTTGATTCGATACGCAAGAGCAAGCTCTACGTATGAACAATTTCTAAAACGACGTAAGTTATTGACAAACAAGTTGATGAAACAAGAATATCAACAGTCTCGTTTAAAGTCATCATTTCGTAAGTTCTGGTCGATACAATGACCTTGTCAGCAAATAAATCTATCATAAAGTCATATGCTGACTGACGTTTTTCATACTTATTATTAGGCTATTATTTACACAATGAATTGTCGACGGATTTTTCCTTATTTCCCGATCATGACAAGGAGCACACGGCGGGTCACGATGTGACCGGTCGCCAGGGGATGCTCACTCCTCCATGGCACCCGATCCCTCCTCTGATGTTTTTTTTTGTTGTTGTTTTTTTAGTCCGTGTTTGCTCTGCTCCCGATTTGTATTGTTTTAATGGACTTTGAGCTTCAATACTGTTCGTTATCTCCATATTTCATTACATCGTCTACCCCTTTATAAAAAGATAATTAACTGGTATTATTAAAATTATTAATCAATTAATGCATTCTAAGAAGTTTTAATGGCCAAATTGTCGTTAGTATTGAATAAAATAGGTTAAACTGTAGTTTTTAATCGAGAGTTAGCTTGTGTAGTTCTTTCACAATTTTTGGATCGTCACGGTAGCTCAGTCGGTAGAGCGCTCGCTCTGTGATCGGTAGGTCGTGTTCGAATCACGGCCGCGACTGACCTAAGTCCAAAAAAAAAAGGTAGCAACTGTTCCTTCGCCAAGCGCTCGACACTTTGAAGTGAAAGTTGCGGGTCCTTCGGAAGAGACCTTAAAAACCGAGGCCCCGTGTCACGACAGGCGATGGCACGATAAAGAATCTTCACTGTTCAATGGCCATGAGTGCCGTGTAAAGGTCTAAATTTGAAGCCCTTCACCGGTATATGTTGACGTCTCTATATGAGTGAAAAATTCTCGAACGGGACGTAAAACAATGTACAATCAATCAATCAATCTTTTACAATTTCGGTAACCCCAGTTTGTTCCGATCATCGAGACAGTTTGTCTGCATGAAAATTTTATGTCCATGAGTAGAAAAATTTTCAAAGCAATATTATATATACCTCTGGTATATATAATATTAATAAAACAATTATATTCAAACTGAATGTTTACCTAAAGCTTAATCTGCTAATCTGTACTTGGATACAATGCAATAGCATAACAAGGAGGACAACTCTCATAGAAAACTAATGATTTTTCAAAGTTATCTTTCTTTATTGTCAAGTAGGCAAACTCTTTAGCTACCCCCCCCCCCCCCTTTTTTTTTTAAATTTCAATTTTAGATCAAATTCTCTGGCTCAGCACATCAAGGTTTACACCTATTGGTGGGAGGAATTGACGTCCTCTGATTAAATTTCAGACTGATTATCGTAAATGAATTATCTCAAGTAATATAGGCGATAGAGAGAATTAGTTTCTACTTCTACATCTTTCTATGTCAGTTAGCGGTCTAAACTCTATTAAGTAGACTGTGTTTACACGGTGTCAGTCTTTAATTTGTTTGTATTGGATGAATAATCTAGAATAAATAAATGTTATCGCTCATTTGTAGCCTTCTACGTCCACTATAGGTCCATAGCAATCATCGCCTGTAGTATGTAAACATTTGGGTCATCATTAAGTAGTTCAGAATCCTACCTCAATTATTAAAGTACATATTTTGCCGTATTGTTAGTACATAATTAGATAAGATTTTACGTTTTTCATGATGTGAATTTCCTATATATTATTAAAATTCCTTCATTCTTAATCAAACTCATCTTAATAATTAGATGTACATTTCTATACATCTTGATCGCAAATTCCAGGGAATACTGGTAAGAATGCCTATTCCACTGAACAAACTAAGATTCTTGGTGTTCAAACTTGTAGCCAGGCATAAATGTTATTCTATATGTCACTGATATTTTTTTTAATGAATGAAAGGTCAGATTTAGAAATTATGCGACTGTCCTTTTATAAGACCTGTAACATAGGTTATACAGTGATTTGAATTTTCAGACGCAAGTGTACAACTATTACATGGTAACCAGTCCAAATTCAGACAACCAACGAAACACGCGTTGTTACCCTTTATTTGGGTGATTACAATGACCCAGAAAAGTTTGAGGTCGATTTATCTGATTGACAACGAATTCATTTTATGTACTCGCTGCCTTTTTCAGCAAATGACCTTATTATGCAACACGCATCGTAAAAATCTAATCACATGCTATTTAACGTTCATGCACATTCATCCTGGTCTCATGACAATTGAAATGAAGAGAAAAGGCTATTCTAAATATATATTATCCATAAACACCCTATCGAACTATTACACTTTTTAAAAAATAATTCTCCGAATTCGAACTCTGTGTGCGTATCATTAAGTGGTCCATTGCTTGTGCACATATATATCTGTATTTTATCTTTTGTCATAAAAGTATATTACTTACCTTGATCTTATATGTATAGTCCTTACACTATAGCTAAGTCACTAGGTTATGATAAGAGTTTACACTAGAGTACAGGGATTTCTGGACAAACTGAAGGGCCCAGCAGCTTCTTGCTTTTTCAGCGCCACCTGTTATCGCGCGTGTCCCTTTCTATTTAAAGTCCCCCAATACCATCTGGGTACAACGTGATGAGATCAGATTTTTACTATAATAGTATATTAGAGAAAAAAAAGTTGTCAGATGTGAAGGCCTTGAACTAGATTTGTCACTAAAACTGAACTAAAAGTGTTGTCATTAACTTCGTAATAAACTAAAGTGCTGTACATTTATTAAAGTACAATTACTATTTTGATGAGTATCTGGCAGCACTTAGTGCTCTTTTTGACCATAAACTGATGACCCTACAAAGTCAAACCTTCAGATATTTCCATTTTTCTCTTGTTTTATTTTTTGTCTTAAGAAACAAAGTCGACATATTGTTCTCTTGTATTGGACTCCAGGCTCGCAATAACCCTGACCATTTTGACGTCTGCAACGTTTTTAACAGAAGACTTGTGACTCCCAGTGACACTTGCGAGACCCAATTCTCACTTTATAAGTAAAACATTTTCGCTATATTCATGTACTATGTGCATCTTGATAAAACTCAAGGTTTCTAGGATGGAAATATATATCAAGTTGTGCATACATGCCAAACTAAAATATATTATGTTTTGATGTATTGTAATTTAAATAATTATGTCGCCCCGAACGAAGTTGGGCGACATATATTATTATTGCTGCACATATAAAAAAAAATGTCCACGAATGTTCTCGCAGATGGCTGTGGCAATCGTAATGAAACTTCAAAGAAACTATATAATAACAGACTGTAGTTTTGCTTTCCTTATTTTTAATTTTCCAAATGACCCCACTTTCCATGGAAACAGACGAAATATGCAAAATTATTTTCAATTTCATTATTCTCAGTAACTGCCCATACAAACCTTTTGAAACTTATTCGAACTATTCCTAGCATCAGTGGTATCTGTCAGAAAAGAAAAGGAACGGACAAATTAAGTTATTGCCTTTGCCTTTGCTAGAACGAATTAGTTTTTGTAAGACTTTGGGAGGTTGAAAAGTTGCTGTCACGTGACAATATAGTATCAGTGTTGTGAAATGCTGTGCTATAACATGCAATAAAACTTGAGGCATTAATTGGGGTCAGTTTGTGGTGACATATTATGCTAAATTGCTTGCATTAACAAAGTTTTTTTTTCCTTCCTTATTTTTTAAATTTACTATCTTCAAACTGGGAAAATTTTACCGAGCAAAAATTTCCTTCAGTATCAGAGCAGTCCTGTCTGTGCTGTATAAGAAGATTTTTTTTTACAGAACAACAGAAAAATCTGTTTTCTATTTGGATTAGTTTTTCCAATGATTTCGGTCACCTTGATTTTACGTAACGTCTTATCATTATCAAGGTGGGTGTCATTCGGGCACACACAGGAATGCGGAGAGATCATTGCTCTCTATATCGAGTACACAAAACGAAATGTCAGGTCATTACACGTGTTCTATGTCGTACCAACAATCATGTGATGTATAGAACATTTCGGTGAATAGTATTAGCCAATATATAAATGCACATTGGCCCTAATTATGCGAAGTCATTTATAATACTTGTATAGCGGCTGGATGTACATGTGTTACTTGTAAGTGTCCTTTGGTGCCACCGTAATAACTAGACTTATTACTGACGGAACTTTACTCTTCTAGTCTCAATAACGTCACTTTATTGATATTTTCATGTAAAATCTTAAGCCATTTAGTGTCTATGTCATTAAAGTCGTGTTTAGATGCAGAATTACATGCCTCTTACAGTGACGGTTTGAATGCACTGGTATTTTTACAAGCTTATCATTTACTTGCAATTGTGTCCTATACAACATTTAAAATTTTTAAAGAAAATTTTACCACACCTTTGTTAATTGCAAAATTCAAGAGAAAATAAGATTTGAACGTAACTTGATTCAGTGACAGATTTAAGATGGAGGTAGGGCATGTGTGTGTAGGAAGTTAATCATAAAGTCCTGAAAAAGTAAAGTTAGAATGTCTGGTCTTTAATATGTATATTAAATACATATATCCAGATTTTTCTGATAATTATACATGTACCATGAAATCTTTATGTCTAATCTCAGCAAGACCTTTCTAATCAATGAAGCATAAAATCTGTAATTTTTTTTACACCAGACTTTACTGATTATGATTTTATGAAATCTTTGTCTTCAATCAACCAGGTTTTTTGATCATTGTACCATGAAATCTGTTATGTATGTCTTAAACATACCAGGGATATTACACCGAAAGCGACCTGTCTTAAAATAGAATAATTCCCAAGCAAATGTCTTCAACCCATCCCTAGTTTTACGATCTATAATTATGCCATCACAGACAAGTCTGACTAAATGCCCCCCCCCCCTTTCCCATCATCATGAACCCTTCATTAAGCTGATCTCTTTACCAGGGTAGAGGAATGTCCGGACATCCAGTCTGATTTAATGTATTTGTCAAAAAGTGACATCCGAGCCAATTGCTATTGCAGCACGATAGATGAATGTCCATTCTATTTAAACTGAAATTGAGTAAATGAAGCCGAGCGCAGTACATGACGACTGAATGACCAAAATACATATGTAGCAGTACAGTAGTTCCGACCAGCTACAGCTTAATGTCCAGACAAAGATGACCACTCATATATAAATTAAATTATCTTCCATCCTCGAAAAGTAACCAATGTAATGAAAAGTAAATAGCAACTTCGATTTTATTTGATACTTTGATTTCAAAAACCATTTATTTTACGAGTAAGATCTGTGATTTTTCCTGATGAGTTAATAGGTCCACACAAGGGGTTAATCTATAAGGTTTTACAGTTGATATTCACAATAAAATATCAAACCAAATTCATAAACAATTATTTCTATACTACTTCAAATGCAAGAATCATTTTTTAACACAGTCTGTTCATAAAAAATAGATCTAATGTTGTTTACGACTGTAATCAGATATATGTTTATAATGTATAGCAAAGTATTTTTTTTATTTTCGAAAAGCGGACTCACTTTCAAATAACAGGTCGGGCTTACGTGCTAATTTGGTTGTTGACACACTTAAAACATTTTTTGTGGTTATTATTGTGGTGAATTGTTTGAAGGAAAATCGAAAATATGCCTGAACTATTTCAACAACACCAATGATGAAACAAAAACAATACACTCAACTATGAAATTCTGTCAAATAAATTAGGGTATTTGTATTTCCCCAATTCATATACATGTTTCTGTGTTATATTCATTATAAAAAAAATTGATAATCAGTATTTTTTAAATTTTGAAATCAGGTAGATTTGGCATTACTTTGGTAACTTATATAATTCATTAGGTTCGAGTATGAACTTAGTAATGCTGTTTCTTTTACACATACAAACAAAAAACAAAAACCAAACAAAAAAAAAAACAAACAAACAAAAAACAGTCTCTCTCTCTCTCTCTGAAACACCCACACATACACACAAATGACTGCCATGTTTAATTTCAACTTATATGGGGGAAAAGGGACCCAGATGATTTAAAATATCATGAAAATCGTACTTTATTTGAGCTTTTTCTCTGTTAAATCTAGATCAGATCTAGATGGAGAACTGATAATGTAGTCCTGCGATGAGTTACTGCAGGAGGTTAAGTTCTCGTCGCCAACTTCTAGGAGAAAAGATTTCCTTAGATTTTGAAAATTTCTTGCACAGGGTTGCACATATGAGAAAAGGGAGACATATTTTGAAGTTATTTTATTTCAAATATGCATCTAAATATACAAAGGGGCTATGCATTTGGTTAGCCAAAATTACATTAAGTTAATTTAAATATATGCATATATTTTTCGGCACTAAACCCTGTTAATTTGAAAAAAAAAATAAATTAATGAGATATTCATTGAGCGAACCGAATCATTACTTATATTATATATGGGCTATGCATTTGATAAGCCAAACTTTAAAATACATTCAATAGGCTGATCATTGGAAGCCAAGTTTATAACATACAATGGGCTATGCATTTGGTAAGCCAAGTACATGTAATATTACACAAACAATACATACAGTTTTTTTAAATATGTAAATTTGCCTATGCATTCTGTTAGTTTAGTTTTAAAATAAGTAAAATGGGTTAATTATTTGATGAGCTAAGTTTTACAATACATGCAATTGAACTAAGCATCTGATAGGCCAAGTTATAAAATACATATAATGGGATATGCATTAAGTTTACCCTTTTTTTAAAACATACAACGTGCTGTGCAACTGGTAAACCAAGAACTAAATTCATCTAACAATCAAACAAATGGGCCAAATTATTGTAAGTCAAGCTTCACAAAAAAGATATTTAAGTGGGTAAACCTTGGTAGGATTTTTTTTTTTGTTTTTGTTTTTTTGTTTTTTTTGTTTTGTTTTGTTTTGGTTTTGCTCTCTTTCGAATTTTCAATATCTACAATTTTATCCGCCCCCCCCCCCCACCACCACCACCATTCCTGAAATTTACGACCTTTTTAAAATCCTCAGCTATTGACATTCACATTTACGTTATTATTACATGTTTCCCCCCATTTTTATCTGTAATGAAAAAATAATTGGATATTGGGAGACTGGAGACATATCTAGTGCTTGGAATAATTTCTCTTCATCTCTGTTACAAAAGGCGGTCCCTGAGCCCGATGTTTGATGATGTCGGGATCGGAAGAGTACTCATGATATAACTCATGTCGGGACGGATGAGTGGGGAATTCTTTGTAGATTTTGTTGGAATGATGCAGGACAGTGATTTTAATATTCTTTTTGTCGGAATCGTATTCACGACTGCAAGGATCCATGATGGTTACTTCTAAACCATCTCCGTTTAATGTCACCTCAGCTTTGGGGTGCGTTGGTGGGCAAGACAACTTTCGCAGTGTGCGCTCGTTGATCTGTCGCGGGCGCTGCGGAAGTTTTCGCACTTCCGGTTTCCACTGGTTGTTTCCAATTTCCTCTTCTGGTTGAATCATTTTGTGTTGCCTTGATATAGCATTTGAGCTTTTCTTGCGATCGCCATGATGTTCGTGTGACTGTGGATTTATTCGAGTGGCATTGATTCTTGGAAGAGCGATGCCTGCTGGTTGTCTTCTTTGTCCTTGTTTTAAATAAGGACTAACCTTTAGATCATCCAAAGTATTTGAAATAGCTGGGAGATCGATAGCGGTAGAGCATGTCCCTTTCATATTTCCCATCCTTTGATCTTGTCGATTCAGATAAGGGCTACTTTTTGCAGTACCGGTGATTATCATTCCCTCCATATTGTTTTTCTCACCATTCATGCAACGGTGTTCCAAGGCTGTGAAGTCCTGAAGCCTGGCCTTTGCTCTCTTGGCCTTTTTTCGTTCTTTCTGTTTCTCATTTACAGGATCTGGAGGCTTGGATGGCTCCCGTTTCGTTTTCCCCATTTCATTCTGGGCAGTTTTACGAGATTTTCGGATTTTCTTTCCAGTAATTTTGAACTCATTTTTATCACCAAGAATCTTCTCAGCAATCAAAGCAGACAAATCTTGTGGATCTTTAGGTACCGTATGCGAATTTGTTTCAGCAACCCACTGTGCACAGGCTTCAGCGGTGGTCTGTTCTGCAGAAGTTGGTGACTTGTTGGCATTTTCTTTGTGAGTTGAGACCGAGTTCCAGTTTTCCATAATGGATGGTCTCAGTTTGACACAATCGGCCTCTAAGAATTCGTGACCAGTTTGGTCAAGTTTCTGCAGTTGTTTGACTGGAGCAAAAGCGGCCAACTTAGGATCTAAAGAAACTGCCTCTTTCAGTTTCTTAGACTTAATGAGATCATCATCACCAGTATTCCAAAAATCATCCTCGCTTTCTGCAGACACCATTGTCTCCTTGCTGTTTTTCTCTTTTTCTAAACTTTTGTAATCCTCGAAGTCATCATCATAGTGGTACTCGACCACTTTAGGGGAACAGCTTGGTCTATCCATTTCTCGAGGTGATGTCTCTTCATTGCCCGTATGTCCGCTTAATTTTTCGAAACTCTGGTTCGATTTTTCAGGACTATAATTATTTTTCCTGGTTCTGCTTCCGGAGCGAGAGCTGTTATCTGGACTTCTGCTTCCAGAGAGAGATTCTCTAAGCGGAGTTCTACGATCAGCACGAGAGTCATTATGCGGTACCCTGCTTCCTGGATGAGAATCGTTATCCAGAGTTTTCCATCCAGAGAGAGAAGCTGAAGCTAGGGTTCTATGATCAGCAGGGGAATTATCATCCAGTTTTCTGCAACTGGAGTTAGATTCTCTTTCTTGAGTTCTGCTAACAGTGCGAAATTCGCAATTTGAGGCTCTGCTTCCAGATCGAGAGTCAGTACCTGGGGTTCTGCAGTTGGATGCTTCTCGATCCAAAGATGTGCAATCAGCATTAGCATCATTACTTGGAGTCATGCAAACAGAATGGGAACTGTAAGCTGAGAGTCTGCTCTCAGTGTAAGACTCCCTATCATGGGTTCTGCCACCAGCGCGAGAGTCGTTATAGAGAGATCTACTTTCGGAGTGAGATTCTCTGGATGAGATTTTTGAATCGGCACGAGAGTTATTTCCAGCTGCTTTGTTACAAGAAAGAGAGTTTCTTGACCCATTTCTGGATTCAAAGTGAGAGTCCAATCCCACTTTGCTTGCAAATACCTTTTCTACATCAGATTGCTTCAGATTGACAAAATTGGGCTCCAACGGTTCGTGACCAATTTGATCAAGTTTCTGCGTACTGTCGACGGAAGCAAGAGGGACCAAATTTGGTTTTAAAGACGCTTTTTCATTTGGTTTTTCATCATCATCATCATCAGTATTCCAAAAATCATCCTCGCTTTCTGTAGAAGACACTGTCTTCTTCTTGTTTATCTCTTTTTCTAAACCTTCGTCCTCCTCGAAATCATCATCGTAGTGGTACTCGATCTTTTTAGGGGAACAGCTAGGTCTCTCTATTTCTCGGGGTGATGTCTCAACATTCCCTGTGTGTTTGCCAATTTGGTCATTCCTCTCAGCACCCTGATCAGAGTTTCTGCTTCTGGAAAGAGGTCCTCGAACAGAGCTCTTGTGACCGGCCTGGGAGACACAGTCAGATGTTCTGCTTTGGGAGAGGCATTCTTTTACAGGAGTTCTGCGATCACTTTGTGACTTGCTATCTGGGGTTTTGCTTTTGTACTGCTTGTCGAATCCAGATAGATTACTTTCAGAACGATAGTAGCATTCTCCATTATTTCTAGGGCTGGTTTGGTCCAACATATCCTTTTTATTAGAACAATAAACATTTCTGTTGGATTTTGCACTTCCATTTCTAGTAGATCTTACAGAGGATTGACTGAGGCAGGAACTAGAAATCCGAGGGTTTGGGCTTGGAATGGCCGTTTCCATGCGGAAAAGATCTCCAGTTTTACGTACAATTGATGAGCTTTTCTTTTCGTCATCTTTCCCATAGCTTTCCTTTATGTTCTCTTTTCCAGAGACAAGACCGCGATTTCCTGAAATCTGACTGGATGGTCTAGAGTAGGGTGTAGTACGCATGCTAGCTTTTTCACTATTAGAGGGATTTCTGCTGGGATCGTTAAACACTGTCGAGTTGAGGTTTTCTTTGCCGCTCTTCAAACGCTTTGCTATCTCAGCAACTCGGGATGGTTTTATCTCAATGTTATCGATGTTATCGATGCTGTATATCCGGGTATCAGACCCACGTGGGGATAGTAAACGCTGGCTTTCTTTATTTTCCATTATCCTCTGCAAAAAATATCAAATATTAACCTTATTTCTCACTTACAAATAAATAACTTTGAAAGGTTCCTTAACGTAGCATTCCTGAAAGAGGAAAAAGAATAATGTAAAGAATTATATCAAATTTTGCACAAAAAGTGTCTCAAAAATTAATTCTTCTGTGTGATTGAAATCAATAAAATGTTATGCAGTCTTGAAATATTTCCTGTATAGGTCATATCAGAACATACACTGTATGTGTGATTAAGAGTGCTATTATGTATCTACTTGTTCAAACTGCTAAAATTTAATTATTAAAAGTTAAATATAGATTTCTAGAAAGAATAATCTGAATTGTGAAATCAAACGTTAACTTAAGTACATGTATTAAAAAAAAAACATGAGTCAAACTTGATTATAAACAATAGAGAAACATCAGACGTATTTTGAGATTCTACAGACAATATTTGAGTTCTGGTCATTTTGTAGTAGCTATAGAAAGATAAACCACGAGCTCCCCGATATTAAGGTGCATCCCTAACCGTGAGTCCTTCTTGGGCCCGAACACCATATCGCTGGCTTTACATCTCCTAGTATATACATGGTACTTAAAGATACACTTTCATGCAGGAATTTTTGTGTTAAAGTAATTAATCCTACATAATTTGGTAAATTGATATACGTGTATATAGTGCAACCACTTACTGGAGCACAGTGTACGTTTTTCTCTATACAAGAAAATTTTGAAGGAATAGATGTCATATCTTCGAAGAAAAAAAAAGAAGAAACAAAAATTTTTTGTGAGCTTCATGTCTCTATAATATCTGAGTAAATACCGAATCTGTAAAGACTCAGGAAAACTAAGAATAATTGTTATACTGCCTCAACTTTGCAACATAACAGGACTCTACAAGTGGCAACAAAAAATTCGGATCTGAATAAGAAAGCCCCGACCACATGCATTGAAATCAATATTTTCATCCCCAAACCGTCAACAATAAAGAGAAAGAAAAAAGGAAAATGTGGATTTGCTTACAACAGCAAATGATTAATCAGGCAATGGCAGACAACATATGATTTAAACCTCTAAAAATGTGGCCAAATCGAAAACTTTCCCTTTCTAAAACTTTTGTACTTTCCCCTAAAAAGATGTGACCCCCCCCCCCCCACACACACACACACAAACACACAATAATCTGTCTACAGATCTCTCTACCTATGCTCTTGTAGTATAATCTATACCAAGTAATGTAAAAAAACAATGTCATAAAATACTCACTGATAGATTCTTCAGAAACTTCCAGTAAGTCTGACTGTAGGAATGGTGTTGATCCTACTGTCTCAAAATCGCTCGTCTTCAATGCACATTGACTGTAGACAGTCAAGAAGACTTGCAAGACGCAGTCGTACTTTGACTACGTATAAATCCGGCGAAATGGTTGACAAATCTGAGAGCACAGATAATTGCCAACCATATGTTCCAGGAAGATTTCCCGAAATGCTGGAGATTCAATTGTGACGCCACAATTGCGTTCCAGGAGTTATGACGTCATAATAATCAGTAGTCCTATATTTTGTTCATTTTTTTTTTAAATTTACAATTATTGTTAGAACAATGTATTCAATATTATTTAGACGCAGACAAACACCCTTTTTGGGATTATTTGTTTTGCTTAATTTCTAAAACAAGTGTCTAAAGAGACATTAATTTAAAAAGAAATGTACAAGCATAGATATCAAGAAATTGGAAGAAAAGACTTTTTTAAACAAATCTAATAGTAAATATCAGTATTGAAACATGTATGAAAATTTATTAAAAAAAATACTGAAAATGTTCTCTTAATTTTATTACATTGAATTGATTTTAGTTTTCTTATCCGTTATGCCAGCTTTGTACTATTTCTTTTTCTACATGACATTGTGAAGCATTTAAATTTTTTCCAGAAATATTATGTCATGTTGTCTGGTCCTTGAAAAGTTTTAGTTGTTTGTTGTTCAACAAATCAAGTTTTAAGAAAAGTTTGCAGGTACAGTAGTACAAGAGATTTACCAACTTTGAATTTTGTATCGAATATTTCATTCAAAAGCCGACTTTTGTTGCAACATGGTCAATATCTCCGATATTTCATTCAACATTTTTCTGTAATGACTGAAGAATAATTTTTTTAAAATTCCATTTTCCTTTTTTAATTTTCTTCTCAAATTTTTGTTGTTGTTTTTTTTTTTCTTTTGTTTTTGTTTTTAAATACATTTTTTTTTGTTTGCGTGTGTGAGAGGGTGTATGTGTATGAGGGAGTGTGCGTGTATGTGTGGGGTTTTTCAAGGGGGGAAGAGGTCAGGCTTATACTCCCCCCCTTTAAAAATGATTGAGAAACCGATGGTACAGTGTATGATGCGTAATTTTTTTTTTTTTTTGTTGTTGTTTGTTTGTTTTTTTTTTTATTATTATTCTTTTGAATTCGCAAGACAGTAGTGGTTTTATCTAATAAATTCCACGTGTGTTAAGAAAAAGGCTTATCAAACAGTCAAAAAGACTTATCAAAGAATCAAAGAGTCAATGAAGTGTTCAAAAAGAAAGGGAAATATTTAGTTAATTTTAGTCTGTTCTCGGTTTATTGTCTTAGAAATTAAGTATAAAAACGTGAGTTGTCTTTCTTCCAATAAAACCCATAAAATGTAACCAAATAGTACGTATTCATTATTTTCTGAGAAATTGCCTTCTGTGCAATAGTTTGAGAGACAGTCTGAGAGCTAGCATACTTTTTTGCATCTAACCCTCTTTCAAAAAAATAAATAAATAAATTTACCCCCCCCCCCCCCTGCTAAGATAGGAGTATATATGAATATTTAAATATAATATATTATATTTAAATAAAATAAAATTTCTTTGATTTCATGCATGTTAACAGTACATCAGATGAATCATGAATCAAGAAAACACTAGGAATACTTAGAGGACATCGAATAAATCAGTAAACCTGAGCCGAGTCAGAGAACTTTATAACATGTATCTTTTATCTAACAAGACACAACACTAAGCATCATATCATAATAAACACATACGCAAACACACGTAAGATTGAGAAAAAGAATTTAATTTAGTTTAGCTGTTTAATCAATGTAACTAGTATTATGCAAGAGTGTGGCTTCCCATAAAACTAAAAGTAAATAAAACGATTTTTTCAAAATTAACAGGAGCATTGAAATTGAAAATAGGGAAGGAATCATAAAGTTTACAATTGATACATAACGTTTTATTTCGACAAAGTTATAGCAATATGAAATTTAATGTACACACTGCATAAAATATAATTCCAACTATATATATATATATATATATATATATATATATATATATATATATATATATATATATATATATATATATATATATATATATATATATATATATATATATATATATATATATATATATATATATATATATCAGCTGTTTTATATATATATATATATATATATATATATATATATATATATATATATATATATATATATATATATATATATATATATATATATATATATATATATATATATATATATATATAAAACAGCTGAACCTGTATGGGCACATATGTAAAGACAAGTATCCTTTGTTATCAGTTATGATATTTGTTCTATGCCCTGTATCAGATCATGTCATGTTGCCGCCATCAGTCTGTTTAATCTGAGCAGCTAAAATGGTGTTGAAATTCTTTGTTTTTATTTTGTTTGGGGGTGTGTTTCTTTTGCTACAAAGGAAACATGTAAATGCCAAATCTCCACACATTCTGTTTATTGTTGCAGATGATCTGGGTAAGTTTGATACATGTATATTTCCCTGATAAATGTACTTTATGTAGATAAAATATGAACAACAGGGACTATCGCAATAGATGTAGGATTTTTCGTCATTTTCAAGTATATTTAGTTAAATGAGAGTGAATTTTACAACAAAAGCGAAGAAGCAATGAATGAAGACAATGTTTTCCTTGTTAGACAGATGGTATAAGAAATGCTTTTCATAATCAAGTACTGTGCAATATTTTATTTGAATCTTTAGTAAGTAACCTCTATTATTTGCTGAAAGGTTGGAATGATGTGGGATTCCACAACCCTAACATGAAAACCCCGAACATAGACAGACTGGCGAGGGAGGGGCTTATTCTGAACCAGACCTACCTACAGCCTCTGTGTAGTCCGTAAGATATATATATATATATATATATATATAATCAACATTAAATCTGTAAACTATAGTTTGATTCATGCTGTCTTAACTTCCTACTTTAATAAGACTTTTTCCCCTTAGATCTCGCCACGCCATAATGACCGGATATTACCCCTACCATGCAGGTTTACAGGTACGCCATAAATGGTCGAAATCTGGATATTATATTGAAAATATATTCAGGCAAACAATGTTTTGAAGGGTTTTGATTGTTTTTGTTGCAGCATCTTGTGATCCTTCCCTGGCAACCCGTCTGTTCACCTCTGAAAATGAAGTTTTTACCTCAAAGACTGAAAGAACTTGGTTACGCTACTCACATGGTCGGAAAGTTAGTACCACGAAAAACGTTTGATATATCTTTCACTGCTGGTCTTCTTTATGAGTAGACATTCTTTGACGAACCCGTTTAATTCCTTTTCTCCAGATGGCACCTGGGTTTCTGCAGTTGGAATTGCACACCGACTTACCGAGGGTTCGATTCCTTTTTTGGATATTATAACGCACAGGAGGATCATTATACACACGAGTGGTGTGAGTTCATTTCAGAATTACAGTCAGTTGTAGTAATGGACAGATCAACACAGAGTACCCAAGAATACGTTTGACATTATAACAAAGTCACAGTTTAGAAATACAGTTTTTCATCAAAATTCTACATGCAACAGTTGTTAGTAGTATTCTATCCTTTTATTGACAAACATATAAATCTAAGTACTAATACATTGAGTCAAGTGTTTGAATTCGAGGTGTGTTGCTTTTTTTCTTTTGAATGAACAATTTTTCAATGGACAATGCAAATTCATCATTATTAATCGTAAGTCACTTAGTAATAATCGGTTGGCAGACGATATATCGCTGTGTATTCAGTTTGTAGATTTATGTTTCTTCTTTTTCAGATAATTTTCTGGATTATAGGGACAATGAGAAACCAGTGAGGAATCTCAACGGAACGTACTCAGCGGTAAGGCTTTCAGGGGAACGTACTCAGCGGTAAGGCCTTCAGGGGAACATACTCAGCGATAAGGCTTTCATTGGAACGTACTCAGCGGTAAGGCTTTCATTGGAACGTACTCAGCGGTAAGGCTGCCAGGGGAACGTACTCAGTGGTAAGGCTGCCAGGGGAACGTACTCAGCGGTAAGGCTTTCAGGGGATCGTACTCAGCGGTAAGGCTTTCAGGGGAACGTACTCAGCGGTAAGCTTGTCAGGGGAACGTACTCAGCGGTAAGGCTTTCATTGGAACGTACTCAGCGGTAAGGCTTTCAGGGGATCGTACTCAGCGGTAAGGCTTTCAGGGGAACGTACTCAGCGGTAAGCTTGTCAGGGGAACGTATTCAGCGGTAAGGCTTTCAGGGGAACGTACTCAGCGGCAAGGCTTTCAGTGGAATGTACTCAGCGGGAGGGCTTTCAGGGGAACGTACTCAGCGGTAGGGCTTTCACTGGAACGTACTCAGCGGTAAGGCTTTCAGGGGAACGTACTCAGCGGTAAGGCTTTCACTGGAACGTACTCAGCGGTAAGGCTTTCAGGGGAACGTACTCAGCAGTAAGGCTTTCAGGGGAACGTACTCAGCAGTAAGGCTGTCTGAGGAACGTACTCAGCGGTAAGGCTTTCAGTGGAACGTACTCAGCGGTAAGGCTTTCAGTGGAACGTACTCAGCGGTAAGGCTTTCAGGGGAATTCTATTGACCAGTCTTTAAATAAGAGTTAGGAGTCCTAAGCCTTTCATCGGCCTTGATTGAAAAATATGGGAATCACTTTATTTAATATTGAATCGCCTAAACTCAACGTTAAACTTGCTTTTTTTCTGTTTTCTTCTGTTATGTTTTAACCATTCACTAAATATCTTTAAATAGATTGATCATACTCATAGGACAGTAAGGGTTTCTTTTTGAAATATTCATGAGCATAATGATCAATGTAACCATTTAAAACAGAGTAAAGAACAATTTAAAGGGAATTCTATTTTATTTGCATGACGGAAAATTAAAAATTGTAGTTCTAAAAAGCAATTTTTTATGAATTATACATGAGCACAAATACGGTTTTAAGTCTATTATTAAAATGGATTTTTCTAAATTTGTCCCAACTGAGTGAAGAATCCTTTTGAAATGTGAGATTATTCAATATAATTTGATTAATTTGATTTTATTTTCTGCTGAGATTTTCGTGATTTTTTTTAGGTTTTATAAATGCCTAGATCTTAGACATTACTTTGAAATTGTATCAGCTTAACTTTTTTTCCAGTTTACATTTGCATCGAGAGCTCAGAACATCATAAAGAACCACAACTCTAGTCAGCCTCTGTTCTTGTACATGGCCTTCCAAAATGTCCACGATCCAATTCAGGTTATCATATGAATGATACAAAACTTAACTTTATGTATCCACTTTTTCCTATTTCATGTAGACAATTTGGGTACATACAGTGCTTTTCTGTAAATCTTGGAAAATGAATATCATCTCCTCAGACGTGTATTAGGTAAAGCAAAATAATACTTTCAAAAACGATTGTTTCATTCACAGAATGTTAGAAGCATTGAATACAATCTGCGGGTTATTCTCTGTAATGATAAACGAAAATTAAACCCCGCCAACTTTAATTGACATGCGTTTTTAGGTTCCAAAGAAATATGAGGATATGTATCCTAGTATAAAGTCACAAGGAAGGCGACAGTTTTCAGGTCAGACTGCGAGAGGTGTAGCAAGAAAGAAATCGCTGTAACAAGTTTTCCTCAACATCTCAACAATGACACAATCATGTCAGATTCATATAATATATGCATACATTCTTTGTTTATCCATATTTTACTACTAAATGTATTTCACTGTCTTGCATTTACTTAATTTGCCTACGCAAGAGTTAAGGAGTTCATATATTCTAAACAAATACCGACAATTAATCCTATTTTTTTTTTATATTTACACTATATTTCCTTTGAATTTTGAAGGCAAACGTAAATATTGATAAAAAAAAATTTGGCATCATAAGCCAATATGAATAAATAAAAATGTACATGTATATGATAATAGGAATGGTCTCTGCCTTGGATGAAGCTGTGGGGAACATCACAAACCAACTCCGGGAGTCGGGGCTGTACGAGGATACTCTCATTGTCTTCACTGCCGACGTAAGTTACCAGTATACAAAAATTTAATGTACATGTAACCGGTACACTATTCACAATTATCGAGTTTTTTTCCCGACATTTTCGATAGAATGGTGGCTGGCCCCAGTATTTTGGAAATAACTACCCTTTGAGAGGTGGGAAATTCACGGTATACGAAGGTGGTACTCGTGTTGTCTCTTTCGTTCATGGTGCAGGGCTACAGAAAACAGGAGAGTCATTTGAAAGGTTAGAAGTTTACTAAAGCAATACTTTCGATAGTCTTCCATGAGACAAATTGTCCTTAGTAATATATTGATAATTCGTCTAGTTTTATCATATTTTCAGTCTGATGCATGCAGTTGATTGGTCCAGTACACTAGTGGAGGCCGCAGGTGGTAACCCAGGTAGGTCGGAGGGGGAAAGACACAACACCACATAAAACAGAAATTAAAGGAATAAAATTTCAAAATTCGAAATGATATATATATAAAATGTATTAACTAAATTTTCTTTACTGCAGTATTAACTGGAGATGGAGTGAGCCAGTGGTCTGCTATTAGGAACAATTCCCCGGGCCCACGAACTGAACTGATTTACAACTTCGATTCTGATGTAGCCCCTGAAGAGGGCCATGCAGCGATAAGGTATTGACTTATAAATAAATGAAAATAAACATCGGAATAACTACAATCTTAATTGAAAGGTTATCTTTTTATTATCATTCAACAATTATTTGTAATTTTCATGTTGAAGAGATGAACTGGGCAACGAACTTCAAATTACATGATGGTGTTAATTTTGAATTTACAGAGTGAACTGCCATTGGTAAAATCAAAATTTATCATGTAACATTTTAATCCCTTCCTTATACAGAATGGGGGACTATAAGTTAATTGATGGGTACCCAGGATTATACCCGGACTGGTATAAACCGGACCAGCTATACGCTTTCAAACCGGAACCGTCTGCTAAGGAGATACAGGCGCACGCAGGAAGATACCAGCTTTTTAATTTGAAAGGTTACTGTTATCTATAATAGGAAGTTGTGCGGTCTCTTAATTAACATAATCATATAAAATAGATTAAAACTCATTTTTTTTCTCCAAAATTTTAAAACACGTTTGAATCTTCTGGATATATACAAATGATGTTCAAAAACAAGTATATGAAACTGACGAAAATTATTCGTTATAGATGACCCAACAGAACACAATGACTTGTCCAAGTCAAAACCAGATATAGTAAAACAACTTAGTGAACGACTACAGATACTGACCAAGAACGCTGTTCCTCCGAACTACCCCCTCATCCCCGACCCCAAAAGTAATCCGTCCAAATTTGATAACGTGTGGTCCCCCGGCTGGTGTTGAGGAGACGAAAAAGTGAGTTATCTCTCTTAGGTGATCAGAGCGCTTGTCTTATTTCTGCAATTCAATGGAAACTGAATGATAATGCAGATTTTGTTGATGAAATAATGTTCACGAAGTGTCAGAGAGACGAGGTAATAACAGGTAGAAATTTCTTTCTGCAGGAGATTCATAGATTTAAGATGTATGTATAAAAACAATCTGATATTATGAAATACTTTTTTTAAAAAAATATTTTCTATAGATTGTGGTGATGTAACTTGGAAAGACTCGAAGGACAAGAAAGTGGATTTAGATTTTCTTACCAATTGATTGTTTTATTATAGAGTAAAAATGCAGGACAGCGTGCGTGCACAATCTCTTTAATTAATAAAAAAGGAAATTAAAAAAGCAAGTAACAGACAGATTGGGAAGAATTTTGAGACGAGAAAAAGCTGAAACACATTAATGAAGTGGTGACACATATTAAGAATGTTAGTTAATGGAGACATTTGCTCATCAAGGTTTACGATTTAGGGCGTATTAATTCATATCTAGGCGTCCATCCTACCGGCATATTTACACATCTAATTTCAGAACTAATAACACCATTCTTCAAAGGGAATAAAAGTAAAACTATTTGCAACATTTTTTTTCTTTTGAAATACGGAGAATTTCAATTATTGCATTTAGTGATTTTCATTAAAGCATCTTATACGAGGTATGTTTATCATTTATAAGCCCCTTACATCGCCCAAAACAGCGCCTCCACCTTCTGGCTATTTCTTCCGTGAGGCATTTTAATTGAACGGTTATCTTTTCAAGAGAAGGAATAATATTTGGTCTGCTTACAGATTCTCGAGTTTTATATTGAGGCCGATTATTAACTTTACAACAATGTAAAATATATTATGTGTACGTACAAATGCTTCGTAATTAGATTATACCAAACATTGTTGTTGCCACCCAAGATAATAATATAAAAGAACAGATCATCTTATCTGTCAGAATCAAGGGGGATAATCAAGTTCATTCTGTCATTGTTATTTATGCAAATTAGCCACAAGTGTCCGCTAGCGGTGAACTGGAACCTGTCGATCTGTCGTAAAGTATTATGACAGAGAGCAAAGGAATGGACAACTCCTGAACTGTTGATGATTTGATCAGCGATCAGGCAATTCTGTTTGGCTTGCCAGTGAAATCCCTTAGGAACTAGCCTCCTCGCATAGGGTGTTAGCGGATGAATACCAGAGGGTTGTTAGCTTTCAAATTCGCACAAACGCTTAATGTTTCTTCGAACAATGTAATGAAGTTAATATTTTATTAATCAAATTTATTGGAATATATTGTGTTCATCATTATCTCCTTCAACTTTTCTGCACAACTCTTAGTTCTGGAGAATTTAAAACTAAGTGCTCAACTTCTGTCATGTTTTTGCACGTGTTTTAATTTGCTTAATTGGCACATATTAACCATAAAATTGCTACTAAAGGTTTCATCTCACTTGAACCGGATGATTCAGGGAGCTTTCTTGATCTAGTTGTCCGTCTTCGGTCTGTTTTGTTGGTTAACTTTTTACATTTTTTCCCGAACCACTGGGTCAATTTCAACTAAGCTTGGTACAAAGCGTCCCTGGTAGTAGGGAATTAAAATTTACCTTTAAAAATGTCTTCTTCAAATCGGGAGTTATCAAGAAAAGATAAAAATATGGTGAGGTCATTTAAAAATTTCAAAAAAACTACTATGCCAGAAAAGAAGAAATTTATATGAAATGACTTTGACATAGAGGAGATTCAAATTTGTTCAAATCGTGGCTATCGGAGATAAGGTTGGGCCACAATAATTATGGAACAAAGATTTACCTGAGAATTTATACAATCTCAAGAACAAGAGAACCGTGATCAATTGTATTAATACTCAAGCTTTCTCAAGTAGAGCAGATTCAAGTTTGTTCAAATTATAATTCGAGTTTAAGAATGGAAAATATAAAACATGGGAAATATTAAGGAAAAAAAATCATCAAATCTTTTTCTCGAGAACAGAAGGACCATGATTGGTAATATTTTCAAAATATGCAAACATCTTCATGATCTTCATGAAGTGCAGGTTCAACAGATTTAAGTTTGTTAGAATCATGGCCCTATCTGACGTTTTCCAGGCTTTTTTTTCACAATTTTGATACTTGACGTGCCAGGCACGTCAAATATCAAAATTATGAAAAACGCACGTCAAAAATCAAAATCGTGCAAAACACCCGGAAAACGTCTGGCACGTCAAATATCAGAATCGTGAAAAACGCCTGGAAAACCTCAGATATTTCAGATTACTTCTGAGAGTGCAGATTTAAGTTAGTTTGAATCGTTGCCCTAGGGAAAAGTTGGGTCCCTGGGTCATGATTGGTCATATTTAAAATAGAATGTTTCCAACACTTCAAAATTTTAAATTCAAGACAGAAAATTCATGAAAGACAAACCATCAACTTACAATTTTTATATTGTAACACTGTATGTGGATTATATCATTAATATTACATGCAAAGCAGCATTGTTAATGTATATTTGTTATATTACTACTGTAAAATGTACATTATTTATTATTATGTATAATTATGATTTACATAGAGGGCCCCGAGGAAGAAAAGTGTTACACTAATTGAGTTACCTACTTTAGACAAATTATTACATATCATAGTTATTAATTTATTATTATTGGGCCTATCATTAAAATATACAAGCATTCCAATGTAGTGCAAATTAACATTTGTTCAAATTCTTACAAAAATTTACCATATATTTAACTATAGTTAACAATAGTACACACTTGTTGATTTTTTTTGTTGGGGGGGGGATATTTTGGTTTGCTATGATGCTTTAAAGGTTTGATTTACAATGAACCACTGAAGGTTCAAGTGAGTTTTTCTGAGCACCTGTTCGTCGTCTGTCTGTCCGTCTGTTTTCAACAAAACTTGCCACAAACCATCCTTGGATAAAGGGGATTCAGATTTGTTCAAATGAAGGACCACGCCCTCTACCAAGGGGAGAAAATCAAGAAAAAAAATCAAAAATGGGATGGGGGCATTTAAAAATCTTCTTTACAAGAACCAATGGGCCAGAAAAAAAATTAAACTTGGGTAAAAGCTTCCTGACATAGAGCAAATTTAATTTTGTTCAAATCATGGTCCCCGGGAGTGGGGTGGACCACAGTAGGGGATCAACACTTTACAAAGGCCATGATTTGTGACAGTTACATTAATATGGAAGCATCCTCAGTACAGAATCAAGTTTCTTCAAATCTGACATGCATATGGCCCCTGGGGTAGGATGGGGAATCAAAATCTTACAAGGCAATATGTAGAATAAAAATCTTTAAAATCTACTTCTCAAAGAAACCGTCACGGTGGATCAGTCAGTGGAGTTCTTGCTCCGTAGTCGGAAGGTCGTGGGTTCGCAACGTAACCGAAACAAAAGCGCTCGGCACTTTGAAGAGAAAGTTGCGGGTCTTTCGAAATGAGACCTTTAAAAAAACAAAGGCCCTGTGTCATGACATGCGTTGTTCCACTAAAGAGGCTTCACTGCTCAATGGCCTTGAGTGTCGAGCAAAGGTCTAAATTCGAAGCTCTTCACTAGCATGTGATGAAGTCTCAGGTAAGTGACTCCAATCTTGTAAAGAGAAGTACCTGTAAAACTACATGTAATAAATCAACCAACCTTATCATGCAAGAACAACAAGGCCATCATGATAGTTCATCAAGTATTCTCAGGTAGTGCTGATTCAAGTTTGTTCAAGTCATGGCCCCTGGGGTAAGGTAGGGCCACAGTAGGGTAGGATACAGTTTACAAATACATTTCTTATAGGCGACAAAACGTGTTCTAACACAGCTCCTCCCCTCAAATGAAAGCTCGTCAAATTCTCTCTCACTAGTAAATATCTCAAGGTGGCAAATCCGATTCGTTTTCCGACAAAATGCACATGTTCGCAAAAACATCTGAAAATGAAAGTAAAAGGAGGACATTTCCAAAATTCAGGGTTTGCACATATCAAACAATTTTATTCCTTTCCTTTCAAAGATAAACTGAAAATGGTTTTGAGCGTGGAATTTTTTTCTTCTTTTATATACATGTATATCAAGCATCTTTAGTTTAGATGACCTACTTATTTTTTATACTGCTTGCAAGTTCAGGAACTATTTCGTTTTGGTGCACTACTTTCTTCGCCCTTCCGATTCTGAAAAAATAGAGTTATGTACCCAGCAGGGGAACAAAGGTTTACATGGAAATATTTAGGAAAACTATTTAAAGATCTTCTCTAGAACAATAGGACTTTGATAAGTAATATTAACATGCAAGCATTTTGAGGTAGTGGAGATTCAAGTTTGCTGAAACTATGGCCCATTTGGGTAGGATAGGGCCATAATAGGAGATCAAAGTTTTACATGGGGATATACATGTATATAGAAACCAATTCTGAAAAAAAATTCTCATGATTAGCCATATTAATATGCAAGCACTTATGGGTAGTAAACATTTTTGTTCAAATCATGGCCCCCGGAGGTACATGTAGGATGGGATACGATGTAGATTCAGATATGGCTAAATCATGATTCCTTGGGGCTAGGGTGAAACTACAAAATGGGGTCAACATTTTTCATGAAATTATATAAGAAAACTTTTTAAATCGGAAGAAGAACAGTTGGGCCAAGGTGACTCAGGTGAGCATTGTGGGCCAAAGACTTCTTTTGAGATTTAGAGCCCTCATATTTCTATGAATGATGTAAATTTAGGAAATATGTAAATATATTTTATATTGTCTATTGATAAATAAAAGTCGTATGAAAGAATTGTAAAAAAGAAATTATAACAAATATGTACATTTTTAAATTTCTTTGTCCCAGATAAAACTACAAACAGTAAAAATACTTATTTCGACATAAAGCTACTGGTTCATTGATAGGAGTGGTTAAAAAAATCACGTGCTGGGCGGGACAGAAAGAGACAGAAGTATGTAGGGCTTGTAGCACATGAATTTACGGAATCAAAAGCATCTAAATATAAGGAATAACTGTCACGACGATGACCATGCAATTGGCTTGCGTGATAATTTGCATAAACGCTGTCGGTGTTTCTGCATATTATCACGCAACCCAATTGCTTGATCACATCAAGAAACCTAAAAATTAGACATTCCTTACATGAAATTAATTGTAAAAACACTGATTTACTATAGTAAAACATTTAATTATACTAATAATGCTGGAAAGGGAATGTGATTTCTCCCTACCGATTCCTGGCATTCAATCTGAAATTAAGGGACAAAAAATACGTCAAAAACAGTAAATTCATACTAAGTTCGAATACTGAGTCAAAATATCGTTATTGTATTAGAGAATACTATAAAAGATCATTGAAGATAACAATATTCTTCCTTGTGGGCAGTCTACAAGGTTTTCACTGCACTGCAATTCATTTTCAGTAGCAATTCACTTAGTACTTCCTGGTAACACACACACACGTCTGTACAATTCATGAGATTACTAGATAGACATTTTTGAAAGAGTTTTCTTTGTTTGAATCTGTAGACTGCACGGAAAAATTGATGGGATTGCAGTCGGATTAAGACGGAATATTGAAGTCTTAGCGATAAAACTTAAAGAAATATTGATTGGTCTATAATTCAAGGAGCTGGACCTATTGACGCTGAAAGGAAGTGATACATTGCAGAGCGTTTAGATGATTGTTTTCTTATGAAAAATAACGTTTTGATAGAAAAAAATTCTTTGTGTACGAATTTTTTTTAAACCCATCACACCGATGGTCATGCAACTTGAGGTACATGTACGCGCGCTAGCGCATTATAAAAATTCATGTGTAAGCATGTGTGATTTACAACATGTACACTGCAGTAAATTTTTTAATGCTTATACACATGTATTTTTTAAAAGATTCCTTTACCAGACCATATTATTTAAGTTCTTTCTTCAATTTATTTTCTTCAACACTTTATTATTTCGACGTCGTGTTTACTCCTAAAAGACAAATAAATGCCAGTAGTTATACAGAAATCGAAAGGAAAAAATGGTGAAGAGATAAGTTGATGTAATTCATAAACTTAAATCATTTACGACGGGGGCACAGTCAGAAACCTGTATACATTGACCTCATTTATCATGCAAAAAGAATAATGCAATCCCAAAAGCTGCAAAGAATTATATAATCAGAAGACAACCCCGTAAGAATTTTTTTAAAAAAAATCCGCAGTGAATCAAGGTACGGGAACATAATTTACATAATTTGCAGGTCGATATCGCAAGATAATGCAGATCCTGGTAACAGGAGAAAAAAAGAGACCCCAGCCAGACACCGCACAGGAAATTACTTGTGAATCTTATGCCCATCCGTTAAACAACAGAGTTATAAGAGCTTCTGATTCCCTAATCCCGTGTATCTTGCACCTGATACTTTTCAGTTCCAAGTTGTCAACAATCCGATTATACATCACGGTAGAAAAATGTCGGAGAGATGAAAATTCTAATGAGGATCTGGTTCCTCCGGGGCAGGAAACATGGGCTGTCGCTATCTTCCACATCGAATTTTAATCACATAGATTGCTTGTAATGGATTAAACTTGGAGATGAACCTTGATCTTTGCGCTCGTGGACATGCCCAAAACATCCAATAGCATTGTTAGATCGAATCATAATCTAGAAAACTTTTTTTTTATAAGCATTTTTTTTTAAATAAAAGATATGACTATATTTATTTCCAGAACTTTCAGACAGGTGCTTGATCGAAACTGGGACTTTCATGTATCTATTCACTAATGATAATGCAAAAATAAATAAATAAAAATAAAAAAAATCACTGAATTTTTCCGTGTTTGTAACGTGTAACACGTTGCAGTATAGTCAAATAAGGGTAATGTATAGGGTACGAAAAAATTTGGTAATGAAAGACGTTGGAAGCTATCCCCCCTCCCCCTCAAAATATGATTTCCGAATTTGGACAGTTTTCCTTGGGTTTTTTTCTTGTCACGTTTTTTTCAGGTAAGTTAATTTTTTCTGGCTGCCCCCTTCCCACCCCCCCCCCTTTCAAAAATGATGCTACGTCCCTGGGTATATTGCTATATGAATAAGGAAAGTTGACGATAGAAAGTTGAAGTCATCATGTTTATCATAAAGTTTTGTCGTTAGGTTACCATTAACGTCTTTTTCTAGTAAAATATCCAAATATGAAACAGATGTGTCAGACTCTGTGGTATCTTTTACTTCGAATTCAAAGTGATATAACGCTGAGATTCCTACCTCCCATCACAACTTGTACATGTACGGCTCAGCCTATGTACCAAGGCATCATACAAAACCTCAAAGTCTGTTACAGAAAATTATATTAAATCAAAGTACTGTGAGTACTGGAAGACGGAGGCCTGAATATAGCAATGAGCTGAATTTTGCATGTTTTTAAGTCTTATTTATAGAACTTTATTCACAGGCACTTGTGCCTGTAAAAAAAATTTATTTATAGCATCATAGAAACAGAAAGTATCTTATCTCCAAATTACATGGAGTACCCCTCCCCAGAATCACCAAACATTTAAACTTTCAGAGGAAATGCACTTGTCTTGCAAACTGTTTATTACCATTGACTTCTAAGATAATTTATCTATACAACCATATATGATATCCTTGTCTTTATTTTTATTCTTTATTTGTCAGTGCATTTCCTCTGAAAATTTAAATGTTTGTGATTCTGGGGAGGGGGGTACTCATGTAATTCGAAGTTGCGTACCTTGTATTATTACAATACCATTGGTTAATTTAAATTTTTATTACAGAAACAAGTGCCTGTAGTTCCCAAAATTTAGATTTATGTTTTTTTTTTAAAAAGATAATAACATGCGTCCCATGTATGTTGGCAATTTCCTGAAGTATAGATACAAGTACATCTATGCTAGGGGGAAAAAGAAAAAAGAAATCACTCAACTGCAACTTTTTAATTCATTTTCATGGAAAATAAAAGAATATTGCAAAACTAGTAAAAAGTACTCTTGCCACAGTTTTCACAATCTTTGAAACTTACTTAAATTCATGCATTGTAAATATATTGGATTACATAGATTTTGTAGAATGATATGAAAAAATACAGTGTGGAAATGCTTGCAAAAACTTAAAAATATGATTTAACAGGAATGTATTTCTGGTAATAAAATAAAAAAACAAAACAAAACAAAAACTGTAAAAAGAGAAGCCAATTATTTGTTAAAAATTTAAATAATTTCACACATACTGGATACATAAGATATTTATCTTGAGGTAGCAATATCAAACACATGTAATACACACTAATGTTACAAATAAACTGAGAGCAACACATGTTTTATAATATTAAGTGTGGAAAAAGAAGAATGCAAATTTATTGAAGTACAAAGTAAAATGTTGTGAAGCAAACCTTATGTATGTAAAACATAATGTGACTAATGGGCATGACTAAGTTTATATGTGATCTAAAAAATACTAAAAATATAATGAATACATGAAACAAATAGGGGGGAAAGTATACAAGTAAAACAAACCATGCATAATCACAAGGAAAAAAAAACATTGTGGTATATAGAAAACTATATGTATCAGAACGAAATACATTTAAAAAAAATATCTTACATTTAGTAATAAAATGTAAATGACATTTATGAAACTTCATATAATGTAACGAGCATGATTAAGTTTGAATGTCAACTGTTCTAGGAAATCTAGGTATTTAGATCTTGAGATTAAAATACATTAAAAAAATTATCTTGCATTTTGTAATAAAATGTAAATGACATTTATGAAACTTCATATAATGTAACGAGCATGATAAGTTTGAATGTCAACTATTCTAAGAAATCTAAGTATCTAGATCTTGAGATTATGAACACATGAAAGAAATTATATAAGTATATATAAGAAAATGTAGTAAATGTTACTATCTAAATCAAACATGCAAAATTAAAAAAAAAAAAAGAATATGTACAAAAAACATGCATCAATATGAAACTTTTAAAGCAGGTTTGACTTATATCTGAAGTTTGTCTTGCATTTCCTTGTAAAACCAAGTTGCCATGTATCAAATGTCATAAAATGCTGAGGGCATGACCATTTTTGAAAGTAAAATTTTCATAGAAATGGACTTAAAAGATAATGAATACTCTGATTGCCCATTGTGGTCCCCATTTTTCCCTGGGGACATGATATGAAAAAAAAAACAACTAGAATTTACACAACTTCATGATACTTCAATATAAATATGACTTATCATGGCTTTGCTAGTTTTTAAGAGATTCTTCCGAGGTAAAACTTTGACTG
The DNA here is from genome assembly GCF_033153115.1 of Saccostrea echinata. Lineage (NCBI taxonomy): Eukaryota > Metazoa > Mollusca > Bivalvia > Ostreida > Ostreidae > Saccostrea > Saccostrea echinata. Next base: position 53,897,646 of record NW_026889803.1, on the reverse strand, counting down.
CCCATTCTAACACCTCCCTTCCCCAAGGATCATGATTTTGAAAAGATGCCAATAAATTTTTACTATTTTTTAATTATCTCGTCTTAAAATAGGTTTGAACAAACATAAATCTTTTTCATCCAAGGATGCTTTATCGCAAGTTTAGTTGAAATAGGTCTAGTGATTCTCAAGAAGTCAAAAATGTGGCATGTTTACAAATAACACTATACAAACAGATGCTGGACAGCTTTGGATCAGAAAAGCTTACTTAAGTCTTAAGCTCAGGTGAGCTAAAAGGATACACAAACAATAAAAATGTATGCAGTTGTAGCAAACTGAAATAATTTTTAGCAGTTTACTAAAAATATATGCAAAATTTCATGAAAAAACATAATTTGTACAAAGATGTATTAAAATGTAATACAAATGAAAAGATGTTTTGCATTTCCTTCACAATACTGATTGGCACAAGAAAATTGAAAGTAAAATTTGGCAGTCACTGAGTATTGTAAAGTCTACTCAGTATTTAGCACCTCACTGAGTATTGCAAGATTTCATTGTTAACAAAAAAAGTTATTCCAATCCATTCCACTCCTTATAATCCCTTGGTCTATCAATGTGATTGGACTCTTACAATATTATTTAACCAATCATGGAGTGTTTTACAAAACTATTCGTTTACGGGATCTCCAAGATGTTTTTTTCTTTCTAAATACACAAAATTTAATGAAGAGGATCTATTAAAAAAAATGATAATTATATAACACTATGGCCATCTTATATACTGATGTCATCTAAATAGAAAGTAGCACAACACACTCTCAAATAGAAATCATTTAACACTTCTTTTTAATTACACTTTATTTTGCATAATGCAACAGTGTTTTAAGGTCAGATTTTAGATTACTTGACATAAACAATTCTGTCTTTAAAATGGCATATCAAGACCAAAGTTTGTGAGGAGTGAAGCAGATCAGAAACACTTGACTAGCAAAAATGATGTATAAAAACACAATATTATACATGTTTTAAAAAATCATATAAATGTTGAACTTCAGAAACAATGCAAAAGTTACAAAATCCCCGAGTTAATAACACATATTTTGAGAACAAAACTACAAACTAGTATTCAGTAGCACAAATTAATTGTAAGTACTTATTGAGATAAAATGTTATTCGTATAAGATAATTTTCAGTTCATTTGGAAAACTTTTCTGTGATAAGTATAAATGAACAATGGACATACAAAATTTTGAAATTTTCTGAATATCATACCTTCCCTTCCTTCCAAAAATGAGCATTCCTGAACACAAATATTGTAAAATTGAAAATATGTCTGTCTCACTGGTATCTTATGAATGACAGAAACAAATATTTTCTGAGATTAATATGCTTTTCAAAGAAGTTCCATGTTTAAAACAGTTGACCCCTGTGTTCTCAATTCAATCAGAAAGGGAATTTTCTGAAGGAGGAATTCCTCTTTTGCAGACTTCTCCATTAATTGCAATTCGCTTATTTTCTCAATCATGATATCATTATTTACAAAGAAATCTTTGTATTGATCATTTGTGTGCACAGAAATTTCAATTCCATTGTCCTTCAAGGAAATGGCCTCAACAGTGCCGAATATGATAATTTCTCTGGGAAGGATTTTCTGAAAAGAAATTATAAACTTTATGTGTTATGCTAAAAATACAAATTTATCTTCAATTTTCATACACCTTAGGCCATAAACAATCAATGTTTCAAGTATGAAATTCCAATTATTTTCCATTGCTAAGATATACTCTGGACAAGAATTTATAGTATTTTACTATTTTCTACTGGTGACCTTGCATTTGTTCGAATGACCTAGGGTTAAGATCAGAAACACTCATGTCAATCTCTGTTTCATATGGGCTTCCAATAATTCTCCATTACAAAGTTATAGTCGGGACAAGAACTTTACCCTTAACACTGTGTTTCTTGTGGTACTCAAAGTTGGCTTCTTCTGCCATTCTGATGTGATACAATGCGTTATCTCCAAATTTTCTCCTATTTTAACCAAAGGATCCTCAGCCAAGTTGCGCCACAAAGACACATCGATGAGCTGGCCTTCATCCTCTACGGTTATTGTTCTGACATTTGTATCTCTTTGGCTAACTTTCACGATCTTAATAGCCTCATCCTGCACAATACAAAGAATTCACTGAATACTCTTTTACAATACTTATATCAGATTATTAGCTGTTTATTACTTTTTCTTCATGGGGCCTATAGTGAACCTATTGTCTAGGAAGCAAACAAATCTGTAAAATGTTTTTTTTAAAGATGCATTCTTACAATATTCTTACATCTTTAATTTGAAGTACACTGAAATTTGTCACATAAAAATGCAATTATAAATTGAAAACCATAAACTAAATGCTTGGAAAACTCAATTTTCATAATCATATAATTTGGAGTATAATTACTAACCTTAACAATTTCCCCCTGGATGGTGACCATTTGCCTCAGAGGCAAATCCTTTGTTTCCTTTACTGTCTTCCTTGGCGAGGCAGGTGTAATAATGTTTGTGGCTTTTTCGATGTGCACAGCATCAACGTCGAAAAGTGGACCTTGCATGATCTTTGTGTGCTCTGTCAAGACTAGTCTGCCTCCTTTCATGAGGAAATTCCTTATCTGGAGTGTTTTGCCTTCTTTTACAGTGTCAAATTGATTTACGTCACTTAGCGTTGCCAAAACAGCACCACTATTGTCAGCTACGCTGAAGTTCAGCATGGATCCCTCTTGGCCATTTGACTGTGTGAAGTTGGCTATATGACCAACTTTCACCACCTTCACTTTTACAAGACTTGTCGGATACGGCTGTGGTTTTTGACCAGTCTGCAGCAGATCCTCCAATTTCTTCAAACTCATCTGAAAATGATAATTTCAAATATACTGTTGAGTTTCAGGTTTATATAAAGTTATCCATGTAAGGACCTGAAATAATGTTGTCAATATTTCAAAAACATGTAACTCAGCCATTTTCTTCCTTTTTTTCCTTCCTCCTTTTTTTGCATTTATTACAAATATTGATTTTTCAGTACAAAAATTAATTTTTAAAAATCAAAATATAGAATTGTAGTGATTTGTAAAATGCTTTCACAAACTTTTTGAATGAATGACATATATATTTTTCTATTTCCACGTTAGAGAATAGATAACACCGTATATGTTTAAGAGAGAAAGAGGTAAAATTGCATTTTAATCAGGCCATATTTAAAATGTTTGCTTGTTCTCTTCTGACACAGGGTAAAAAAAAATTGGGTTAGTATGTTGGAAGGAAAATTTTTTCTCTCAGAAAATTTCAAGATGTTGACAAATGGGAAAATTCAGGAATAAAAAAAAAAAATAGTGTAATTCCTGGAGGTTGAAAAAAGTTTTAAGTCAGGTCATTTTGAGCCAGTCGGTTGGAGAGGACAACCAAACAATTTTTTAAAGTTGGCCTCATGAAATCATTTTGCTCTGAATTATCCTAAAGTAAGATATATGTGCACACACATGTTGAGGACAAAGACAGTAAACTGTCAAATAGGGAAAAAAAGATTAAATGGCCTTAAATCTTTACTTTGGTAAATAAACAACTATGGGTTTATGATCCGAGTAGTAAGAATCTAGGGTTGCACATGATATATCAGAATTTGACATTAACGTGGAGTAAACATGGTCCAAGCAAGTGTCATAGTCTGTAGTACTACTGTGCATGAGTTGTCGCAGTCCAAGTTTTCGCAAATTTGATGTCAATGACTTCTGGGAATTGAAATCAATGTTTGTATCACCAAGTATCAGGACCGGACCAGCTTTATAAAATTTTGCTTGCATTATAGTTTGTAAGTATTTGGTGAAATTTGCTATACTAGAAAACTTGGGTGGGCAGTATAGAAATGCAACATTCATTATCATGTCTTGAAACAGGAAAGATGCAAATACTGTTGCAATTCCAAGAATAATACAATATTCTATTTCAATGAAATCTATTTTTGAGTATACAACCATTCCATGAAATGGTCTATCATTGTCAGATTTATCAGTCCCATCAAACCTAAACATATAAAAACCAGGAATTTCATAAATACCATCAATATCTAATCTGTTCAATCTACTCTCTGATATTGCAATTATATCTGCTGAAGTCAAATTTATATCACTTTTCAAGTCTTCAATATGCTTATGAAGAGATCTTGAATTGTGGAATACTATTTTCACATCACTTGTAATGTTCTGTAGATTTGGTAAACAGAGTGACAGAGATGCATGCTCACGGAGCCTTCTCATTTCATCAATAACTTTAGGGGAGACAGCTATTTTCTTATCATTCAATTCTAAAATATGCAAGTCTTGTAAACTTCGAACCCTACTCAAACCAACATAATGCAAATGTTCCTGTTTTCTTTTTCCCAAATCCAAGACAGCTTTTTTCATAGTAGAGCCTTGAGCTTTATGTATTGTTTTGGCACAGGCTAATCGCAATGGAAATTGTCTTCTGCACACATGACAGGTCTTGTTTCTTCCAACAGTAAATTTTTTGGATACTTCAAGAATTGGAGTCCATGATTTTGATATTGCATCATTATAATATTTGGAGTATTTCATTCTGTTAGAAGCTCCAATATTCTCAAGTTCAAATTGCACCCACACAATACTACATCTGGTGGAATTTTCGACTTTGAAATCAAATTTTTTCACTATACATGGCGTACCATTAGTCAGGCCATCATTTACATCAATGTTGATACAAATTTCTGCAGGCAAGTCCTCTACAAGATAGAGTTCCTTAAACAGACCCATTGTTTTGGATGGGTCATTTGACATTTGGTTCAAAATCTTATGTTTCACATCATTAGCCACATCTCCAGAGACAAAATCAATTGCTGGGATAACACACTTTTTTACAAAAGGAGCATTCCGAAATGCTGCCATGTTATGGTCATTAACTTTTACATTTGTTGTGAACAAATGAGGCAATTTATCAGGATTCTGACCTTTGTCAAGACAATCTTGCCTTGAACATAACATTCTAACATCATCATCTGACTGCAGACCTTCACGAAGCCTATTTAGTAACTCTGCAAAATCTTTATCTTCTTTCTGCCTCATAATTTCTGTTAACTCATACATTTTAAACAGATCTCCCCATAAGTTCATTGCAAGTGGTCCATAGCCTTCACATAAATTCTCAAAGATCCAACCATCAAATACTGGTTTCAACTGAAACAAGTCACCAATTGCTACAATACTTATACCACCAAAGGGCTGATCATTGGCAAAAATTTCTTGAAGACGCATATTGATAAAATTGAACATTTTATTGCCTACCATAGATATTTCATCAATAAATACCATTCTGAGACAACGAAACTTGACCCTCATTGAGTCTAACTGTTGAACATCCAAAGGAGTATACCTCAAATTTTGGTTGGCAGGGATGCAAAACAAGGAGTGAATTGTTTGCCCATGTATATTGAAAGCAGCCTTACCAGTGGGAGCACAGAGAACAACTTTTATTTCATCTGGTTTGTCTGACAGACATTTGAAATAGAAACGAACAATACTTTGATAGAGACAAGTTGTGAGAACACTTTTCCCTACTCCCGCACCTCCTGATAAAAAACAATATAGAGGAAGTTGCTTCGTTTTCACTTTGTGCAAAACATGATAGAAGAAGAATTTTTGATTTACATTTAGTGACCTTACCAGTTCGATATAGTCTCTGTCATCCATTGCATTTACTAAAAGATCATTAATTGCCACCTGCTTTCTGGATATTCCTAGATCTAATCCTAAATCATAAGAAACTCCAATTGACTCAGGAATAAAGCAACCATGATCCATGCAATTTTTTTTTTCCGAGCTTAAGTCTAATTCTTCACTATGCTGAACTTCAGCTGCAATCACCTCTTCCTTGTCAACAGATATATGAAGCATATTGTCTTCCACAATATCAGCTACACCTTTGTCAAGTGCATAAGCATTTTTCTTCAACAGAACTTTTTCCTGGTATTGAATGAAACTCGTCTCATAATTCACATGTGTTCCCTTTAAATCAGACAGTTCATTTCGCCAAGGTAAAAACAGCATAAGCTGTTCTCTAAAATAGTTTTCTGGATCTTGATTCTTGTTAAACCTTACAAATCTGATTATTTTTTGTACTCTCCTATGCTTCAAGATTGAACCATCTGTCATGGGGTATTCCTTCTCAAAATCTTCAACTTGTATGTCATTAGTTTGTCCATGAATTAAATCATCATCATTTTCCTCTTCCAATTCATTTTCAGGCAGGTACTCATTATTCAACATTTGTCTTTTGTCTTTAGGTGGTAAGATTATGTCAAATTTTGACACAAAGTCTGCTAGGCAACAATGTTCTAATGCCTTAGGCCTTCTTTGGTAGCGTTTTATCCAATTATCAGACTGGATATTTGTTGAATTGTCTGGCAGTTCTTGCAATACTTCTAATGGCTTCAATAAAAATGTTCTGTTTTCTAGTTCATTTGTATTTATGAAAACCACTGTTCTAGAGCTCAACCGCAAAGGTATCTGCAAAAGTAAATATGCTGCCTCTTGTGCACTAATTTCAACATGTGTAAGAAATTTGTTTCCAATTTGTCTCACCTGTTGTTTAAGGGATAAATTTCCCTTTCTAGCTTCTTCACATGCCTCGTGCAGCAAATTTGACATTCCTCTCTGCGACTTTGATAAATAGGAGACTATGTAAGCAGCACAGGCATAACTGTCTAATATGAACTGTACATCAATGTTTGCCTCCCAAGACTTGAGTAGCATCTCATTATAGGAATTCACTCTTATTTCTGGCACTTGACGTTTTAAGAAAACTTTCGGAGATTTCAGGGATGACCGAATCGCCATTATGTAAACCTCTTCAGACATTTCCAAGTTTTGAAGGAAAGTCTCAAATGTCATCAATTCTCCCAAATTCACATTATTCAGAAATTCACAAATTCTTGTATAGTTCTTTTGTACCTCTGGATTGTTCTCAAAGTCCTTTTCTTCAAGAGGTTTAAGGATAGTTGTTTCAGACATTGGTGGTAATGGGAAATTGAAGCGACATATATTTTGACCTTTTTTCTTGCATGTTCGAGCATGTCTGTGTGTCTGGTAGTTTATGAGTTCAGCAATGTTTTCATTTTTAGCACATGTGCTGTGTTTGTCAATAAATGATTGTATTTCTTTAAGAGAATTGACTTCAAACTTTGGGGCATTCTTTATCCATATCAGCATATGTATGTGTGGGGATCCTCTTTGCTGAAATTCTACACGACAAAAATAGTCCCTTATCTCTCCTAAAGGCTGTGTTTTGCCTTTCAGAATATGGGTTAAGAATGTTTGAAACCGATGACTAAAGTATCTTGCACAGGTAACAGGATCTCTTTTAATCAGTTCACATTTATCTATCCATGATAAATTATGAATTTCTTCATCTGTCAAATTTCTGTTATTCAACAATTGACTAAGAATACGAAGTAGACCTGTCCATTTTGTTTCAGCAGCTGAGAAGGAGCAAAACCAGGTTGGAACTCCAAGCTGTCTAATCATTGCAAAGATGTCTTTTTTTGCATTTTCCCAATATGCAGGTGAACCACGTAATGTTCGCAAAACTCTATACCCTTCATTTAATCTTACCAACTTGTCAAAAGATGAGTCATTTAAAACTTGTCCAACAGTAATTTTCTCTTCCTCTGACTTACATTTCCTCATTGCTAGAGCTACTTTATCCTGAATTTGCTTTATTTGTACTTTTTTCAGCTTGAAAAAAAGGTTAGGCATGCAACATGCCGCTCTACGATCAAGTGAACGTAACTCCCATTTACAGATTGTACTATATGTGACAGGTGTATGCCTGTCTTTATTGTTTGGACGTCTTTGACCACAATACAAGGTTGGAAAAGCTAAATATTCTGCATCTGGGTCTTGATACAGTCCAAGTGGAGTTTGATTCTCTCCAGGAGCAAATGAGAAAACTTTGTTTAATGATCTTACATCACTAGGGTGCAACAATGTATCTGTATTTCCTGTAAGTCTTTCATCAAAATTTTCATCTTCTGTCCATCCATCACCATCCAAAGATATTAGATTTTCCATGCTGTCATTCTGATTATTATCAAGTGTAGAATATTTTTCATTAAAGTCAAACCATTCAGATTGCTCGGACATTATATCCCAGTTCTCATTTATTGTGATACCTTCATTTCTGAACAATTCACTGTTCTGTAAAAGCCATTTCAATGCATTTAAACACTTTTTTGGTCTGATAGCTTCATGTAACACATGATTCTTAAAACTAATTTTCCTTTTCAGTTTAACTTGAACTGTCTCAGATTCTGATAATGTCCGTGGTAAACATTTTACAGTAGAATTAACATCTGACGGAACATTTACAACATTACCCCTTAAACTTTTCTGACCTCCTCTTGGCTTCTCCATTAATTGCATAAAAGGAATTCTAGGACTTATGAGTCTCTCCTCCATTTCCGTAACTTCTAGGTCTGGTGGTTTGGACGGAAAACCGAAACCATTATAAATGGCACAACTTGGAATTTTCCCCATCTTAATGGATCTGTAACATGTGTGACACAACCATTCAACTCCCTGTTCACATCTTAAACCCAATAAACATTGCTGTGCTAAAGCAGACACATACAATGACTCTGCTTTTTGAACACCTTCTCTGAACCATGTTTGAGTACAGCATGAACAAACATAAACTGGACCAATGGAAATAATTTTTTTGAATTTAGCAGTTTCTGAATCTGATAAGTTCATGAGATTTCTCTCTGCATCTTTGTGTAAATTCATAGTGGAACCATCTTTCATGAATACCGAATCCTCAGTACTACTGCCAGGTTCAGAGTTAGTCCCTGTCCGATTGTCACAAACTATAAAGTCTTCATGTAGATAAGAATTTTGACAAGATGTTTTACTGGAAATCTGATCATTTATTTCAATATCATCATTCTTGTTATCACGATATAGAAAACACTGCTGTTTACATGGTGAAGCAAATTCATTTCCATCATTTGAGTTCAACTTTACAAGACGCTGCCTTTTCTTTGGTGTTTGCAAAAACGATTTAAGTAAACCATGTTCATCATGCTGATGTACATTTTCATTTGTTGAATTAGAAGACAAGTCAGGTAAATGCATGATATCTGCTTTTCTAACACTGTGTGGTAACCTCAATAACTGCCGAACACAAAATGTACCTGCCTCATACTGGACAAACTGCAACTGCTTACATGTAACAGAATTACAAAGCAATCGTAAAAAATTGCACATGATCTGAAAAGAACTGAATGAGGAAAGCACACATGTGCCATCTGGATCACACAAACCATTGATTCCCCTGTTGTGAGAGTCAAACACGAAATATTTATTGTGAATATGATCAAAATAGATGGCAATTGCAGATGCATTGAACACAAGTATGCATGCACATTGTTTAGAAAACACAAGATTTAAACAACTTTCAAGCTTTGTTCCAACTTCTGGCAAATTTTCCGACATATTACCAAATTCTGTTTTCTTATTCACAACTGAATAAAATAACCCCTTATATTCAAGTATGCTTGGCAAGTCAGATAGGAGAAAAAAATCATTGGATTTTTTAAGACATTTGTACATCCAATCTCCTGTACACAATATTTCATGTAGGTCAGATTTGTTCAAGGACACATGTTTTCTAAAAGACACAAAAACCAAAAACATTAAACAATTGCAAATGCATTGTTTTCCTCTTGAATCCTCTGAAAAGAGTATTGAACCTTGACTGTAATCAGCCTGCACCACAGTTTGTGGAACAACTGCATTTAAACTATTATTCATTGAACAAGTTGAAGCCATTATGTGTCAATGCTAAGACTTATCACGAAAATGAAAATAATGAGCAATCTTGCTTTTTTTTACTGTGACAAAATGTCAAAAGTAAAAAAAAAGTGTGCCTTCAGCCCCCCCAAAAAATAACATATTAACACAAAACAAAGACAAAACATATGCTTTAAGTTAAAAATGTGTTATACAACCGATTCTCAGACAATGAATTGTTCAACTTCAGTTCAACTTCATGTTTCTCATTTGCTTCTATGCAAACTTTCTAAAACAACTGTAGACTTTTCTCTATTAAATAAGTTCCTTTCATGCTTCACTCAAATAAAGTCATTAGTTATTCAATCATTTGTAAATTTTTCCAAAGACAAAATTCTATAGTAAATCTTCTGAGTCTTCATAGTCTTATTTACATTTCTAGTCAATCTTTCAAGTCAATTTTCAAGACAGTTCTAAACATTCATTACTTATGTCATTGTTATTCCTTGTGAAACATCAACTACAAGTTTAATGTCTTAATACATTGCTTATTGCGGTGACTTCATTGTTTTCTGTGAATTTTATTTCTGTGTTCCCTAACTGAATAACCCCATTAACTTTCTCCAAATTTAACATTCACATATTTCTTGTGTCTATGTACTTTATAAACAAAATACAAACCCTGCCACTCCATTTCCGGATGAATTTATTAGCTTATAATATTGTTGAAGCGTTGTAAATGGAGCCCCCATCGTAGCTATCATTCGTAAAACCTCGGCTATTTTCCGAAAGAGAAACGTTCACGAAAATGGCCGAATAGTTACGATTGCCACTCACTGCATGCTAATATAAACAAATAAAAAAATCGTAACATAATTACCTTTGTCTGGTTGCTGAAGGTGTAGGAAAACGTAACACTTTCTAACAAAGCCACTAGTGAAAATGACACACTTGTACGGAACTTTTTCTAAATTAAACAAAAGCATAATTAAACTTAAATGTTTGTCGTGTTATTGTATTCTAAAACAATGTGGAGACCCACGCGGCCACGCTATCTCGGGATGAATTGTAATTTTGTTACATCATTGTATCGTTTATAAAAACAAAATAGACAAATGCTATCTCAAACAAACAGCGTATGCCTAAAGCTATGCATGCAACATAAAAATACATGAAATTCATAACATACCTTTGTTTAGTATTTCTGCAGCTGGAGGCTTTCAGGAAAGCGTGAAAACTTAGTAAACAAAGCCACGAGCGTTATGTGCAAGATATCATTACGCACTGGATTACATTATTCGAGTATAACATCCTTATCTAATATTTAGGTGGGGATCACATGTTAAGAGTTTATGTTTTATTTTTTATATACTTCAATTTGCATACCACATACGAACATTTACTTAAGATTTTTTTCTATGAACTATTTTTCACCGAGTAACAACCTGGGGCACCGTGTACTGAAAGCAATGAACCCCGAAGACAATGGTTAAATATAACAAACGTAACAACCTAGGGCACCGTGAAACTCAGACACTGCAGGCCCTGTCGATTCCATAGTACCGATATACTTATCATTTCAACACTTACAAAATTAAAATAGGGGAGCGCTTATGACCATTTATTACGATTTTTTGTCAAGTGAAGGTGAAAGATTTTTTTAAAAATAAGAAGTCTATAGTATGCATTATATCATTCGCAATCTATAAATAAACAACACGTACGGATGAGAGAAATGTGCTCTCCAATGCAAATGAATGCGCGAGACACATCCGAGGAATTCCGATTGAGGCTGTAGAGTTATCTGCGCCTAGTATAATTTCCATCCGATAGGACTACCAATTTTTCGGGGGTTTTGACCTCAAATGAACTTGTTAGGATTTCAATCCCTATAGGCCGGAGGCTAGAGGCCTCCGTCTAAAAAGTTCAACTCTATATCTAAAAGCGAGTCCTCACATCACATCTCTGTTCTACATCTGTTGATCCAAGCTTGGACCTGTGTCAAATTCAACTGCATTTTCGATTAAGCAAAAGCGCTAGCACGATTACCACAGCAGAGACTGAGGGGGAAGAAGACGATTTTGACGTTAGTGATTACATCCCTCTCTCTTAGCTTGACCACCGAAGTCCTAGAGTAGTTCACTAACGCCGACATCAAAATAAACCTGTGTTAAAATGAAAGATTAGGATATCGTAGAAAAAGTCAAAATGAATCGAGAAATAGAGGCCCCGTCTGCCGATGATAACGACCCCGATGACAGCCATGTCCATGTTAATGGCTTTGAAGAAATATTAAATGCATGTGACATTGTGCGTGCTTATCTTTAAAACCATGCTATATTGATGAACATCAGCAATGAATGTGTGCTCTTGTAAACAGAAACAATTTTAAGAAGGCATCCGATTTCCTTAAGTACTTGAAAACAACTCTCGATATCTCAGTTAACCACGGGTCCGCGGTTGAAGTCCTATTCGAACACTATGAGAGACGTGGAATTTGATTTGATGATAAAAATAACCATCGTATCAATCTGGAAATTCCCGATCTCTTGTTCATTGTAGGAAAAAAAATCATATATATATACCTGAAAGGTTTTATTACTTTTAGAATGGTGGATGTTAGTCAAGTGGAGATATCGGAATTATTCAACCATAAAGCTTAATAATTTTAAATGATATCACGAAAACACGGATTTTATTTCTGCCTTAGTGCAATATTATGATTTATTTTCACCAAGGGGTATGACTTAGGATTAAGATGTACGGCATGGCTCAGTGTGTATTCCAACAACAATTCACCTGAATACTACTTAAGCAGGGTTAACATGTACATGTTAGTCCAATTTACCCGATCACCGGATCAATTGTTTCTTGGATTAGGTGTGAAAGCAGCAGTAAAATATCGGCAGAATCTACGCGAGAAGTCTTAAATCAGAGGTAGGCTAAATTATAATGCACTGCCATGTCAGAAATATAAACAAAAACCTGGCAATAAAATATAAATTCATATATAAACCCGTCTCGATAACTATCCTCGTAAAACTTAGTATTTTAAGTATTGAAGATATGCATAGCTTAGTCCAAGGCTTCTGGTTCGATTCCCAGGCACGTAGCACGTAGCCTGGCCCCCACTTTTTTCCAAAGACTTTTTTTACTATTTGAAATGTTAATTGAAAGGCCGGTTGCCCCCCCCCCCCCTTTTGTTGTAGAATAGTCAAGTAAGGATTAATAATGGATAAAATTTGGTACTGAAAGAAGTTTGAACCTAACCCCCCCCCCCCTCCACCCCCCTCGAAATAGGATTTTCGAGTTCGGACAATGTTCAATTTTCCTTTTTTTGCTTGTCAAGATTTTTTCAGGTAAGTTGAAATTTTTTTTCTCTGGCGCCTCCCCCCCCCCCCCACTTTCAAAAAAAAAAAACGATGCTACGTCCCTGATTCCTAAGTGGTTCTGAATAAAGACAGCTGTTAGAGGAATACTTGTGTATTACGAAGCATGTACTAACAGGGTTCAGAAGTTGAGAACTAATAATTTTTAGATTGATGATGGTTATTTATTTTTCATTCCACACACAAAATTCTTTAGACTTAAGTAAATATACCGCTTTATTTAACTGTGGGGTGCAATTTTAAATTGAAATGTCGTAAAAATACATGCCAGCATTAGATTTTTTGCTCATGTTTACCTAGTGCTATATTATAAGTAACATAATTGCTATAACATGCTTTATTGAATTTGAATTTATAGCTTAGGTTGTGTATCTTTAGGGGAAAGTACCACGATGGATCACAATAGATCTTTGTCGGACAAATATCGTAATAATTCATGATACATCAAGATTATACATTTGCTGTTTTCTCTTCAATTATTTCTTGATTTTAAGGAAGAAAACTTTTTTTCTTTTTCAAAAATCTTATTTTAATAATATGTCGCAATAATGAAAACCAAGCTTAAAGCAAAATAATAGGTTTAGCTTTTCTTTTTAATTGCTGGAAATAGAAATTTTATTTTTTTTTCCATTGAATAATTTATGATTTTCGGTCATTCCGGCAAATACATGTACTAAACAGGTTGGGGGGAAACGTAAATTCCGCTATAATAGTGGTATACCACTATTATAGTGAGATTCCGCTATATTTTCAGCCGTAGTTGTCCTCGATTTCATCAAATAACATACTTGCTGTTTAAAGCGCAAGTTATGATGGGAATAAAAATGAACAATAATTGGCATCCTTACATATTATGAATTTTATTTAATTTTCTGCCGATGCGTTTGATAATGCGAACACACTTTTTAAAGCGGAAGTTACATTTTTAACATAGCAACCAGTGATTGCGGTAGCATTGAACAAAGACTGACTCTTAATATCTCTCTCACATGTGCACAAATTAGTGCTTGTAATAACTTTCAACTCATTTTGGAATAGGTTTGTCGAATTTATAGAAGAAAAGGTGATTTTTGCCTGCATGGTAACGGGTACGGAGGCCCGTTATGACAAACGAAAAAAAAGCTCAGCACATGTACAATTTAATGGAACCGATTTGTGTCGTCTAAATTGTAAGCAATATATATAATATGTCATTTTTCGAAGTAATCTTAAGTTTGTGTATAATGTTTCCTTTCTTGATGATGAATCCATGAATTTAAATGATTATTCTTAGCAAGAAAAGAAGAATTACACTTGTGCATGGAATTACCTGTAGACGTGACGTAAAATAAATTCTGCAAGATTTATTGATTCTCTAACTTGCATGAAATTTTATATTTAACTACGATATGCACTGGAAAAGAAACAATGAAATCCTATTTACCAAAAGTAGATTATTCTGTTGTAAATAAACGAAATACAAGGAGAAACAGAAATATGAAGATAACGAAAAAAGGCCATTTGAGCAATATTTTTTTTTGCAGAGCGAATAGGTAGGATAAGGTGCTATGGAGGAGTACGCACCCCCTGTCGAGCATGGACAAAATTCATTTATTAATAGTTATCATGAATTAGTGCATCGTTGTCTCTCCACAGCCGCTAAAATATTAAGCCCGCTTTTTTAACTACAAAGAAGCCATTATATACACATTGAATTGTTTTCGCGTACGGTTATTTTTTCGTTTTTTTTTTCCTATCACGACAAGGAACACACTTGTCGGCAGGGGATGCTCACTCCTCCATGACACCTGATCCCATCTTTGATGTTTTTAGAGGTTCGTGTTTGCTCTGTTTAAAATTTGCATTGTTTCAATGGACTTTTGAGATCGATTACTGTTTGTTATCTTCATATTTCATACAGTATTTCAAGCAAATTGAAAAAAAAAAATTGAACCCATTTAATTTATTTTCTGTCTTAAGTGCAAAAATTTAAGTGAATTACATTATATTTTTCTTACATCTATTTATTTATTTTCTGTCAGAAAATGTACAAAATTAAGTGAAATCAATCATTGCATTTTCATCGTTTTATTTATTGTATTTTTCTGTCTTAAAGTGTATTAAATTCTACAAAACACAGGTATATCTAAGTTGTGGTGTAATTAACATAATTGTTATAAACACAAATGAACGTTCAACTCATTTTGTTATTTGCAAGCGGGAATAGGTGGATTTGTGATTTTAAAAAAAAAGGGGGGGGATAGGTGGAAGACCCTCTTAAAACCGAGACCCCTTGTTGTTCGTAATGTGTATCGAATCAATTAATAATTTAAGACATTAATCCCACATGCAGGTAATATGGTATATTGCTACATAATAAGGGAAGTTGACGATAGAAAAAATAGTTATCACATGTACCATGTAAGTTTAGTTATTAGTTTGCCATCAATCTCTTTATCTAGTAAAATATTTAAGGAAAGAAGCAGATATGTCATACTCCCTGGTGTCTTTTATTAATAATTTTCAACATACTTCTATTTTTGGAAACTGCAGCTATATCATAACTAAATGAACATTTAATTAATTTATGTCTCGCCATTACGTATAATACATGTATTAAGAACCAATGTTTCTTCTGAGAAATTACGCCAAATATTCCCAACAAAAATCGCTTATACATATAATTTTTGAAATAGTTTTTAAAAAGATTTTTCTTTTTTTAATCTAACTTTACTTGTCATAATACAAAAATTAATATTTCCAAAAATTTTGTTTAACATTCCGGAAACTAATGTCATATAATGTATATGTAATTACCTGCAGAAATGACATCTTATATCATTGTTTACGATTTATTGCAAAAACTATACAAATCGGTTTCATCAGAATAAAGTAAACATGTAATGAGCTTTTTTTTCGTTTGTCATAACGGGCCTCCGTACACGTCACCATGCAGGCAAAAATCATCTTTTCGTCTGTAAAATCGACAAACCTATTCCAAAATGGGTTGAAAGTTATTACAAGCACTAATTTGTGCACATGTGAGAGAGATATTTAAGAGTCAGTCTTTGTTCAATACTACCGCAATCACTGGTTGCTATGTTAAAAATGTAACTTCCGCTTTAAAAAGTGTGTTCGCATTATCAAACGCATCGGCAGAAAATTAAATAAAATTCATAATATGTAAGGATGCCAATTATTGTTCATTTTTATTCCCATCATAACTTGCGCTTTAAACAGCAAGTATGTTATTTGAAGAAATCGAGGACAACTACGGCTGAAAATATAGCGGAATCTCACTATAATAGTGGTATACCACTATTATAGCGGAATTTACGTTTCCCCCCAACCTGCTAAAGACATATCCATTATATACTTCCAGAAAGTATTGAAAAAAATACAGATACTTCACTTTACGTATCGTATATAGACCCACTCTGCATCATAATACATCGATGTATTAATACACCCCATTTAATAAGCACAATAAATGCAATATATATATATATATACATTAAACGCTTGAAGAATATTTGTACTTTGCTTCATAGTAAGGAATACTTATGAACTGAAATTGTCCTTGGGGCAAATTTTTGTGCTCGAATCTAATAAATAATCAAATATCTCCAAATATCAAATATCCCCACCCCCTGTTAATGAAACGATTAACACTAGATATAAAAGCATCATATTGTCTAATACATCGCTAATGTACCAGACCAAGCATTTGTTTGACCAGAACAATTACCTGTATGATTTGCTCGGTATGGACAATCAACTTTTATTGTTTACATCAAAGTGAAATGTAAAATTATACCTAGCAATTAATTTAATAAAGCTATCAATCTACTATAAAATTATCAAGGGGATACATGTATCTCGTTTTTTACAATAGCTTTTGTAGTATAAGAGCATCGATTGATCTAAGAAGCTTACAGCGATATCACTATCTGTGCATTTAGCACTCTATTACAGATAGTGGACGCTTTGTTACGCTGCCGGAAGCTAAAGCCGAGTATTGTTTTTTCTGCTGTACTGGAACACTCACTCATATTTTAATGTATCATGTCATATTCTATGTTAATATGTGTCACAATGCTGGAAACGAAATGACAGTCGTTTTATGCCCCTTTATGAATATAAGGGGCCGGGGCATATAGTTTTTGTCCTGTCCGTCTTCCGCCTGTCCTTTCATCACACTTTGTGTTTATCAATTCCATTAATGAGATAAATAAATCTCATGATAATTTAATGAGTTAATGATATCTTAATCAAGAGAAAAAAGATATCTTCAATTATTGAGTTTATGTTAATATTGTTCTCCATACTATTTATGCTTTTAATCTAGATCATGGATTTTGTCGAGTTTTCAGCAGTACTATATACATATCAAAATTGTGAAAATTCTTTGTATCAAAAAGGATTCGTTTACATGACCCCCTCCCCCCTTTTGCTGAATTCAGTCCCGAAACTAAATTAAGCCGGAAGTTTGTCTTCTGTTGAGTGAATCTTTTTAGAGTTTTACTGGCACCTCTAAAGGTAAGGTTGCTAATGTCCAAGTATCAATTTCGGAAGACCGATTGTTTACTTTTTGTGTGAAAATAGCAGGTGTAATTTGCGATAATATCAGATTAATTTCAGGATTTGATTGGCAAACATTTCGTTACATTACAGGCCATTAAGAAGGTACATCATCCGGGTAGTACAGATTTCAACATATCACCTTTAGTTTGATTTGCTTCTGAACAATCCATTTGAAAATAAAATTCTTATATATATTTTTTCTTCTTAGGTATCTTAGTTTTATCATTGAAGAGAACTTACAGATCATTTCTCTTCATTTTTCCTAAATAAAAGGGAGAAAATCGGGGTGCTAGAAAAAAGGGAGTTAACAGGGTGCTGGAAATGACGATGTTCATCGATATATTTTTTAAAATGAAAAAAAAAATGATTTCTTAGGAGCAACAAAGGAATTTAAAAAAACAACTTTTTATTAGACAAAATAATTTGTCGACTATTTTATTCCTCCAGAATGCAACAACAGAAATCAAGTGCAGAGATGTATCAACCCATTATATTCAGTATAAATATAATCAATTATTCTATGTAAAATTTTTAGTGATTATTAATTATGTATGTTTCACTACATTTGTTCAATGCAACTTATGATATTTAGATAGCGTGAAACGGAGTAAAAATCTCCAGAGAATTAGGAAACTTACTCCAGTCGTTGCAGTCAACATTCATGTAATACGTCTTTTTTTCCCATTCACTCGGTCTTACTGCCGGTTTTATTTCATTCCAGTTTAGAAATAATTAGATATATACCATTAAAAGCTCGGGATCAGCGCCTTGTATTGGCGTTACACTCATCAGAATTCTCACCAATTCCCTGACGATCAAGCCAGCAGAAGGTTCCCTCGTAAAACCTTTCACTTTCCCGACCCAATTCTATTTTTACGATTAACAGAGGAAATATATAGTTATATATCATAAACTGAGGTGATATACAAACAGTTATATTACTATGAATGCATTAATAACTTTTTTACATGTTGTACATTGTAGAAGTTTGGCTACGTTCGTTTATCGATTCTGATACCATAGAGGTAAGGTCGCTGGGAATTAATTTTATCTAAGTGAACAATGATTATACCTCCATCCAATCGCGTAGTACGAAGTATTAAATGCTTAAACTTTCATCATCGCTTCTTTGCTAATTTCCTTGAGAACGGCGATAATAACATAATTATCACAATGTTACTGTGGAAGCTGCTACGTTGACATTAAAAAAAAAGACACTTACACTTAACATTTACAGAGGAGTCTACATCTTTTAAGACCGGAAGTGGAACCAAATTTGTGAAGACATGTCTATTTGTATGCACTTCCCCCATCTCTCAAGTTGTCGGAATAACAGGGTAAGTTTTATCTATGTTACTATTTTTATTAGATTAATTTTTCTACAAAGTTTAAAATTTTATTTATTTCCATTCCGTAGATTTTGGTTCGCACGTTTCACATCTAAGACTGAAAATGTTTTAAATTTATATATTTTACCGTTTTGTTTTTGCAAACTTGCGTACTTCATAGCAAGCAATACCGATAATAAGAAATAGTAAATGTTGTATACATCTTGATCTGCTACTTTATGTTACACATACATACAAATAAATAAAATGAACCTGTCATGTGGACCACGGAATCGGTGTATTAGGTAGCGATTTCATTGATTCGGGGGACCTTTGTTGACTTAAGAATATTTTAAAAGAAAATTAGCTCAGCTGTCACCTACAAACAATAAATGAACATCGATTGTGGCTGGAGACCCGTACGTTTGTTTAATTATGCATGAGGGCAAATACACATTTGCAATGCTTGGTTCCTCAGCATTGATCTCTGAATCACCCGTGTATCACAGATAAAAAATCCAGCATATCAGGCAAAATCTTTGCAGTTTTTCTGTAAGAGATCCAGCTGTTTCTACAGTATTTTATTTAAAAATCGATGCGACTTTTCGTGAAGTGACAGGCATTGGACACCTGTGCTCTTCATCTTCCCGCGCATTTGTCAGATTTCAGCGTCACATGACTCTCGGAGATCTGCAGAAGCCGGATATTATAGTCAAGTTATGACACTTTTGTTTGAATAACAAACCAGACAAATACGAAAATATAATGTATTCTTGAAAACCTTTTGCGTAATTCAGGGGATGAAATGGAAAGCTTGATCGAAACAAAGAGCTACATGACACCAATCTTTGCGTTTTAGTGGGTTAAACGTTATGATTTATACGATATTTTACACAAACTATTTTTTAATTTATTTCTTCTATTCAGTGTGAATTTCTCTTTCTCAGAGAATAAAGCGTTTGATAAATAGTAATGAATATCTGTATTGATGAGAGTATATAATGCGCATTTTAAAATTTTAAAAAAATGAAAATCAATTAAAAAATCTTAGTCGATTTAATAATATTGTTAACAAAAATAATTAGATTAAAAAAAAAAATAGAAAAATAGAATCTTAATTAAGTAAATAAATAAAATCAATGAATAAATTAACCATTCTGATTAAAATTGTATTTTCTTCGAAAGTTTATTTTTTCATTCAGTATCTATGAATTTCTGTAACAAATGTGTCTACAGATTCTTTGTATTTTTTTGACAAGTTCTTGCATAAATGAATATAAGAAAAATTTCAAGTTATTATTATTTTTTTTTTTTAAAAAACTCATCTTACAAGAGGTCTCCTGCAAACTTTACCCGTCATAAATTTCTCGTACAAGTTATCTTTCTTTGTCCATTATTTACTTGTAACAATTTCCAGCTGCTGCACCTTTTACCAGATCGTTGTACAAAAATGTATTATTCTGTTTCGACCCATGATACACCCTTTTATAAAATTTTCATGAAAATCCGATCTAAACCCTGTAAAATATCTTTTTAAAGAACTCCAACTTTGTTGTCGGAGGTAGCTAAAACTGATTTGACCGTCGTTATCACTAAACTCATTTCAATGTTCATGTAAAGAATTTAGTAAAGAATGATGTTCTTTTATTACATCACGGAAACTTACCCACTTTCAAGGAAAGGGATTGCTGTTTGTAAAAAGTACTGCTGCAGAATGATATGATATTAATAGAAATTTTAAACAAAAAAGGGAGGGAGGTGGTTATGGTTTAGAACAACTTTATGGAATTGGAGTATTTATGTGTTTATACAGTATACCCTGCCATAGTCTTTTGTTCTTTAATTTTATCTTTAATTTACTTTTCAATCTTTGTATTGGTTCCGTGAATTAATTAAGTCTCTTGAAATTGTCAGTGCCAAATGGATAAATACAGAAAAAATGTTTTGTAGCTCATTAGATGTTAAAAGTTTAAAGGAACAGCATACAATATCAGCTTGCTGTAGATAATTCTACTTTGCTCGTTTATCATGTTTCAACAGAAATATTTTGTCAGATGGCAGAAGAAAAGTGATGAATGGCACCTTAAGGATTAGAAATATTTTGAAATTGCTGGCGTTGTATTCATTAATAATAGTCATTCGTTCGATCTACCAGGAATTGTTTTAGCATCAAAGCTCGGTATTCTTGTTGGATATTGAAGCTTGGTCGTGGTAAAGAGAAAGCCTCAGTGATGTTTCAGATTAAACTTCAGTTTTAATTGTAGTCTTCATGTATATTCATTTTATTTTGTTTTTTAACAATCGCCTATTTTCCTTAGGTATGTGTACATATAGAATGTCATTCATTTTTAATCTACTAAAATAGGGTCCTATCTGAGTACATTTCACTTTTCTTTCTGAACTTTTAGACTATTTGAACGATTTCTTTCTTGAATATTTAATTAGCTTGACCAATAATAGAAATGTTTAAACTGAACTTAGTGGCAGATCCAGGAATTTCAGAACGAGGGGGGGGGGGGGGGGCAGTAGAAGGTAGGGGGTCTTGAAGCCCCCAGTGGGTCCAGGGCGGGGGTCCGAATCCTTACAAATAAGAGGTGTTTTCCCCCTTGATTTTAGGATAATGGACATATGAGTTCTAAAAAAATTCAAATCCGCCTTTGGAACTTTCATACATTAATACCGTTTTCAGTAAATTCTTTTCCTTCTAACAACAGTGCTATAGTTCGTGAAATTGAGCGAAAATTCCAGCTGCGGGCCAGACGGTATATAACAGGAATACCAGTACAACTGACAGCTAATATAGCTGATTGTTAATTGTGAACAGCTTGCTCAATACTTAGTAGAAAATATTCATACAATTCGTAAATATTGATTATTCAAAACGGGGGTTTATGTTTTTGTAGATTTGATGTGCGTAATTGTACAAATTACTGACATAACATTACGATGTACTTCGGAGTTTAAGGATCATAGAGTATAAAGCAAGGTTTTTTTTTTTTTTTTTTTTTTTTTTCAGGCAGATGCTCTTAGACAATCATTTGTATACTTTAGCATACCCCCAGCAGGCATTGAATAATTCCTATGAACTGAAAATGACGTCTTTGTTTTTTTTTTTATGTATGCTGCAAAAATTAAAAACTTGGGCAAATAAGTCTACGAGTATGAAGTTTGAACTTAGAATTCCTCTCCTGGTTGATTTATGCAAATAATACAAAATTATGAAACTGACCTTAAGTAAAACATAGAAAAAATTCTTCCTTCAGTTATACAAGACTCCATGTGTTTTTCGGCATTATGTGGTTTTTTCGATCTACTCAGCATTCGAATTTATCGACTTTGTGCCAATGTTTGTTATTCTTCAGATCAAAAGCACTAAGTATTTTGATGACAATAGAACCATATCATCAGAAAGATCTAGGTATAACTTAAATGTAAAATTGTATCTTATTCCTATACTGGTGTTTCAGTTGTTTTGAGTTCTTCATCAGACAATCAGTGTCAATCAGACTCATCATTTTTCTAATACAGAGTATGTACATGTTTTGAGACTTATTCATTATGTAATGAATTCCATAAAAATGTTGAAATCTTACAAATGCATATGAACTAATGCCCTGTTCACACGGAGAGTTTAATTCGAATTAAACGTAAGTTACTGCGAATTAAATTTGATCCGCGTTCACACGAAGAATCTAATGCCCTGTTCACACGGAGAGTTTAATTCGCAGTAAATTAATGCGAAGTAAAATGATGCGAATTAAACTAATGCGAATTAAATTGCGTTCACACGACAGCTAATGCGAAGTAAACTAATGCGAATCATAATTTTTTTATTCAACAAGGCTATTCAGTGAGGCTATTATGACGTCATTTACAAATCACGTCATATTTTGCAGAGCAGTATACATTTGACATAGTGTCTGTACACATTTTAGTGATTAACATAATTTTCCTTTGTTTTCCACTCAAAAATAGCACAGGTACCTATATTTGACCATCGACATGTGGCCTGTGACTTAATTCTGCCCTTACGCGTGCGTCAAAATTTAATTCGAATTAGCTTCGCTTAGCGTTCACACGGAGCTAATGCGAAGTAATTTAATGCGCAGTAAACTAATTCGAATTAAATTAATTCGCATTATGCCCTGTTCACACGGAGAGTTTAATTCGAATTAAACGTAAGTTCCTGCGAATTAAATTTGATCCGCGTTCACACGAAGAATCTAATGCGAATTAATTTATGCCCTGTTCACATGGAGAGTTTAATTCGCAGTAAATTAATGCGAAGTAAAATGATGCGAATCAAACTAATGCGAATTAAATTGCGTTCACACGACAGCTAATGCGAAGTAAAGTAATGCGAATTGTAAGGCTATTCAGTAAGGCTATTATGACGTCATTTACAAATCACGTCATTTTGTGCAGAGCAGGTACATGTATACATTTGACATAATGTCATAGTGTCTGTACACATTTTAGTGATTAACATAATTTTCCTTTGTTTTCCACTCAAAAATAGCACAAGTACCTATATTTGACCATCGACTTGTGGCCTGTGACTTAATTCTGCCCTTACGCATGCGTCAAAATTTAATTCGAATTAGCTTCGCTTAGCGTTCACACGGAGCTAATGCGAAGTAATTTAATGCGCAGTAAACTAATTCGAATTAAACTAATTCGCATTAAATTCTCCGTGTGAACGCGGATCAAATTTAATTCGCAGTAACTTACGTTTAATTCGAATTAAACTCTCCGTGTGAACAGGGCATTAATTCGAATTAGTTTACTGCGCATTAAATTACTTCGCATTAGCTCCGTGTGAACGCTAAGCGAAGCTAATTCGAATTAAATTTTGACGCACGCGTAAGGGCAGAATTAAGTCACAGGCCACATGTCGATGGTCAAATATAGGTACCTGTGCTATTTTTGAGTGGAAAACAAAGGAAAATTATGTTAATCACTAAAATGTGTACAGACACTATGTCAAATGTATACTGCTCTGCAAAATATGACGTGATTTGTAAATGACGTCATAATAGCCTCACTGAATAGCCTTGTTGAATAAAAAAATTATGATTCGCATTAGTTTACTTCGCATTAGCTGTCGTGTGAACGCAATTTATGCCCTGTTCACACGGAGAGTTTAATTCGCAGTAAATTAATGCGAAGTAAAATGATGCGAATTAAACTAATGCGAATTAAATTGCGTTCACACGACAACTAATGCGAAGTAAACTAATGCGAATTATAATTTTATTTCTACAACAAGGCTATTCAGTGAGGCTATTATGACGTCATTTACAAATCACGTCATATTGTGCTGAGCAGGTATACATTTGACATAATGTCATAGTGTCTGTACACATTTTAGTGATTTACATAATTTTCCTTTGTTTTCCACTCAAAAATAGCAGAAGTACCTATATTTGACCTTCGACATGTGGCCTGTGACTTAATTCTGCTCTTACGCATGCGTCAAAATTTAATTCGAATTAGCTTCGCTTAGCGTTCACACGGAGCTAATGCGAAGTAATTTAATGCGCAGTAAACTAATTCGAATTTAACTAATTCGCATTAAATTCTCCGTGTGAACGCGGATCAAATTTAATTCGCAGTAACTTACGTTTAATTCGAATTAAACTCTCCGTGTGAACAGGGCATTAATTCGCATTAGTTTAATGCCCTGTTCACATGGAGAGTTTAATTCGCAGTAAATTAATGCGAAGTAAAATGATGCGAATCAAACTAATGCGAATTAAATTGCGTTCACACGACAGCTAATGCGAAGTAAAGTAATGCGAATTGTAAGGCTATCCAGTAAGGCTATTATGACGTCATTTACAAATCACGTCATTTTGTGCAGAGCAGGTACATGTATACATTTGACATAATGTCATAATGTCTGTACACATTTTAGTGATTAACATAATTTTCCTTTGTTTTCCACTCAAAAATAGCACAAGTACCTATATTTGACCATCGACTTGTGGCCTGTGACTTAATTCTGCCCTTACGCATGCGTCAAAATTTAATTCGAATTAGCTTCGCTTAGCGTTCACACGGAGCTAATGCGAAGTAATTTAATGCGCAGTAAACTAATTCGAATTAAACTAATTCGCATTAAATTCTCCATGTGAACGCGGATCAAATTTAATTCGCAGTAACTTACGTTTAATTCGAATTAAACTCTCCGTGTGAACAGGGCATAATTCGCATCATTTTACTTCGCATTAATTTACTGCGAATTAAACTCTCCGTGTGAACAGGGCATAAAATTTTAACATCTTATGCTTTAATACATTATAATTTTGTAATGCTGCTTTTGTTTAATGGCATAAATAGTAGTTCTGTCCGTAGGAGCAAATAAATAAGACTACCTTCCTGTCTGAAAGATATATATTTTCTTATAGTTTTCTGTTATTGATTATGATTTCCAGTGCCTATAACATATGCAGTAATCAGCAAAGTACGTGTACTATGTAAAAGATCCAGCATCCTGAAAATAGATTATAGATCTGTGATCTGTACGTACATGTAACATGTGGCATGAAGTACCATTCCAGTAAAACACACAGGATAACGTATACATGATTTAATCTGGAGTGTTATATTTTTTGTCACTTTTATCTCCTTATATCATGCTTTATATGTACGATTTGATGTGTACATATTTAGATGAAGTATTTTGAACAACTACTTTAATTATTGTTTCAATAATACATAAAGCTTTTAGCATTAAAGCACGTATATTTATCAGTTAAAACACCTCGCATATAATAAAAAATTATCTACTTGTATATTGATGCTTCTAAAGACGTATAAATATTCCTTTTTAAAAAAAAAAAATAATAATAAAACTTACATTGAATTATTTGGCATGTAATTAATCCGGTTGAAGGTAATTAAGCAGTGTCACTTAAAGTAAGTTCAAAAAGTACTTTAAAAATTTATATGCCTATATGGTTTGTTCAGTAAAATAGTGTGTAAAAAATTTTGATACAATTGCTTTTGTTTATATATAATATGAACTTATTTTAAGAAGACATTTATAACACAAGTCAGTCTTCCACTTGATTGAACAAGTTGGAGTTATCTCTCTTCTAATACTCATTTACTTCAAAGGTAAGGAACACCTGCTTTTATTTATGTAATATAAACCCATTTGTTATTTATTTAATGCACCTGAACATCATTAAAAGTTTAATTTGTTTACATTTTCAGTACATTCGGTTAAAGATAGATATTTGAGTTTATTTATTAGTTCTTAAAGGTATTTGTGACTTTTCCGTGACGTCATGTAACAGTAATAATGAAGAGTTTTAAAAAATAATGATCCGTTATTCCGGCAGCACATCGGTGTTTGTTCCGCCTATTTCTATATATTTTAGAAAATCACTAACTACTTCCACATGCTGAACAGCTTTTAATGAGTAGATGAAAATTCTCTGGGTTCCTGAAGAGCAGGCGATTTTCATTTGGTGTGAACATATAGAATAAATCTTTTTTGATATGCCACTTTCCTTGTGCAGTACCTTTCAAATATCACAATGGTTATCTTGATTCCATCTATTATACCTCTACTTTTAATTACTCATTACCATATAAAATGAATACCATAAAACTGTCTTTTTCCTGGAGAATGCACTCCTCTTCCTTCTTAAAAGTTCTTTAAAATATCTGTGAAAATAATTTATCGTAACATGTTATTATTTCTAACGATATTTATTTACTAGTGATTTAATAAAATTTTGTTTACTATATTTATTTAAACATTGTCTAAAAATAATTTACATTTCCCCTCATACCCATTCCATAACTGTATAATATTGAATATAGCCTTTTATATATATATATATATATATATATATATATATATATATATATATATATATATATATATATATATATATATATATATATATATATATATATATATATATATATTAATTGATTAATTTAATCAGATTTTTTGTGAATTGGTGGTTATACCATCGTATTCAAAGATGAAGAATTAACGTTTCAAGTTAGAAATATACATTGAAGATATATATCCTTTAATACATTGGATAATTTTGGTGGATAAGGGATATTTTTCGTCCAAATTACTTTGTTTAATGCAATACAGAAATTCTTCCATTTTTAGCTCACCTGAGCCGAAGGCTCAAGTGAGCTTTTCTGATCACATTTTGTCTGTAGTCCGTCTGTAAACTTTTCACATTTTCGACTTCTTCTCCAGAACCACTGGGCCAATTTCAACCAAACTTGCCACAAAGTATCCTTGGGTAAAGGGGATTCAAGTTTGTTCAAATGAAGGGCCACGCCTTCTTCCAGAGGGGAGATAATTAAGAATTCGTGAAAAATTAATGACATCATTAAAAAATCTTCTTCTCAAGAACCACAGTGCTTGAAAATATAAAACTTATGTGGAAGCATCCTCAATTAGTGTAGATTCAAGTTTGTTCAAATCATGACCCCCGGGGGTCGGGTGGGGCCACAATGGGCGATCAAAGTTTTACATAGGAATATATAGGAAAATTCTTTAAAAATCTTCTTCTCAAGAACAGCAAAGTCATGATTGGTCATATTTATATGGTAGCATCCTCAGATAGTGTAGATTAAAGATTGTTCAAATCATGACCCCTGGGGGTCGGGTGGGGCCACAATGGGCGATCAAAGTTTTACATAGGAATATATAGGAAAAATTTAAAAAAAACTATTTCTTAAGAACAGCAAAGCCATGATTGGTCATATTTATATGGAAGCATTCTTAGATAGTGTACATTCAAGTTTGTTAAAACATGACCCCTGGGGGTCGGGTGGGGCCACAATGGGTGATCAAAGTTTTACATAGGAATACATAGGTTAAATCTTTAAAAATCTTCTACTCAAGAACAGCAAAGCCATGATTGGTCATATTTAAATGGAAGCATCCTCAGATAATGTAGATTCAAATTTGTTCAATTCATGACCCCCCCCCCCCCCCCCCCGAACCACTTTTATATTTAAACTTTTCAACCTTTCAAGACTGAACTGATTTCTGCTATTTCCTAGCCATAGTGCTCAGGTGAGTGATGTGGCCCCTGGGCCTCTTGTACATTATGCCATGAGTACCAGGATGTATTAAAAAGAGCATTATAATTTAATAGGTATTGATAAGAGTTTGCCTTGAGATAAATTTTAATCGAAATGTAAACCAAACCAAAAATTAAAACAAATCGAAAAAGAAACAAAGTCGTGGAAAAGGATATGAAATACACCAATAAATCGGTTAAGTGCGAACATTAACCGGAATGGTCATTGTCTTATAATTCGTAGGTACATGCATATAATCATAGGGATCCATACTTCATTATGATAAAAAGTGATGATAGTGTACTAGTATTCGATAAGACAAACTTATAGGAAAGCTTGCTTTTTTTTCTTGACACAATACATCAACTGGAAAATGTGGGTTTTTTTAAATGTCTCTTTTAAATTGAATTTGTTATCTGAAATCAATCAGAAATAAATAAGCTTTTTTTTATCGAGGGGGGGGGGGTTAAGTGTCGACGGTTAATTCCATACTCCCATATTTCATAAGGTCATTGAAACGAGATCAGATATTCAATCTCAAATAATTCAGGTAAATGAATTCAGGTAAATACAGGTCAGATTTACTGATCACCTGTACTCCAAAGCTAGACAATGCTCCGCGAGCCATTCTTTTCATACTACAAGAAGATGGTTCTTAGAAAATGACAAGAATGTAGAGTGTGACAGAAGAATTAAAAAAGGAAATTGAATTTGTCGGGGAAGGGGTGAAAACTTATTACAAATTTAGAGAAGGGTAATTTTAAAAAATCTGAAAACTTTCTGCAAAAAATTATTTAGTGATCCATTGAACTGTGCGATTTTTTTTTTTTCGAAAAAAAGTTGCTACAAATCATGGGCACAATAGCTACCCCCCTCCCCCTAACAATACCTGAGAAACACTTTGGTACTAATTGATTTTCAGATAGCAAATTCTATTACAGAGGCATTTAAAGGTTCAACTAATTTCGTTTCATTTCAGCTTTATTAAATATGTTACTAGATTTACATATTTTCTAGATTTTTTATAGGATTTCAGGCCCGTAGGAAGCAAATTCAGTTGGGGGGGGGGGGGGCACAGCCATACATTTTCAGTTGACAGTTGAGGGGGCACTACCAAAAATTTCCTGAAAAGCAAAAAAAAAAAAAAACAAAAACAAAAAAAAAACAAAAAAAAAAAACAAAAAAAACATGGATTTAAACAATGTATTATCTTTTTTCCAGTACTTTTAATTTATTCAATAAAATATGTTCAAAACAATCAAAACAATGTATTATGGCATTATTACTACATTGTAATGTATATCCGCATTCTCTACAGGAAGTTTGATGTATTGTTATCCTGTTCTGTCTGTCTGTCCGTCCGTACGTCCGTCTGTCTGTCACATCATCTTCCTCAAACTCCTCTGACATTTAAAGCAGTATTAATCCTATTCCTTTTTTTTTGCTTGAATATGATTGTTGGTGTCTTGTAGATCATATATATGCAATAAAGTTTCGGAATTTTCATGTTCATCTATGCAGAGGACCATTGAGGGTCGAAAAACGACGTTATTCTACCAAAACATTGTTTCCAGAATTCTTCTACATTTTACATAATTTTGGAATATTATTGGTGGTGTCCTGTAGATAAGTAAAAGATTAATGTTAATGTGATAAATATATGAAACATTGCAAGGACTGAATTTTTTAGGACTGTCGGATACAAATTTGATGCCCGAACTGACTTGTAAGTTGTTCTGGCAACAAATATATCTGACGGTGGCTGTGAAAGTAACTTTCATAAAAGCATATATTCACATTTTCAAACATTTCCTTTATATAACACTATATGAGCAAGGTGTATTTAAACAGGTTCGTCACCTGACCTTAATGACGTCATAAGTGGTCAATGTGTTCTTATATTTTTTTTAAAAAAAGCATTCATGGTTTTAAAACTATACTACCCAAATATTTGTTAAAAATCAGTCACAAATGTAAATATAAGTAATAAGGCATAATTTTTAAACATTTAGCGGGATGTAAATACGGATTGGTACGTGATCAAATCTATCATAAAGCCCTTCGGGCTTGTGTGATTTGATCACATGACCAACCAGTATTTACATCCCGATGAAAGTTTAGAATTGATACCTTATTTTTTAAATAGAACATTGCATTTATTGCTACAGCTAAGGTGTCATTTTGTATCTGTCAAAAAGTAAGAATCGATATTTAACTCACTAAATTACATATACGTACATTTTTATGCTATTTTAGCAGTATGCGATATTCACAGTTTTCGTTTTAAGCTCATCTTAGCCGAAGGCTCAAGTGAACTTGAAAGGGGTTCAGGTTTTTCAAATGAAGGACCACATCCTCTTCCATGGGGAGATAATTAAGAAACAGTGAAAATTGGGTGGGGTTATATAAATATCTTCTTCTCAAGAACAAGTGGACCAGAAAATACGAAACTTCTATGAAAGCTTCATTACATAGTGTAGGTTCAAATTGGTCAAATCATGACCCCCGGGGGAGGGTGACCACAATCAAAGTTTTACATAGGAATACAAAGACAGACAGAGACGTGATGTCATATTAATAATTTAAACAAGATGTGTAAAACATTGATGCCACTGTATGGCAACTTATAGCAAAGTTAAACTTTCTCAAATGCAAATCAAATATGCTGGTACCCATTTAGTAACGTCTTGTCTCGAGGAATATACCTGTGAAATATGAAAGCCCTAGCAGCAACCATTGAATAGATATGGAAAAGGTTGAAGTTTTTTCAGAAGTAAGTCAAACATCAAGGTCAAGGTCAAATGGTCAAAATTAATGGTGGCCAATGAAAGGCCTCCAAAGAAATACACAGGTGAAATATGAAAGCCGAAGCACCAATCGTTCAAAAGTTATGACCAAGGTTAAAGTCTCTCAAAAGTAGGTCAAACGTCAAGGTCAATGGATTACAATTGTTGGTATCCATAGGGAGGTCTTTTCACAAGAATTACGTATGTGAAGTATGAAAGCCCGAGCACCAACCGTTCAAAAGTTATGGCCAAGGTTAAAGTTTTCCAAAAGTAGGTCAAACTCCAAGATTAAGGTCAAAGGGTCAAGTTGTTGGTATCAAACAAAGGTCTTGTCACAAGGATTACATAAGTGAAGTATGAAAGACCTATCACCAACCGTTCAAAGTTATGGCCAAGGTTAAAGTTTTCCAAACGTAGGTCAAACTCCAAGGTCAAAGGGTCAAAATTGTTAGTATCCAAAGGAAGGTCTTTTCACAAGGATTGCACATGTGAAGTATGAAAGTCCTAGCACGAATTGTTCAAAAGTTATGGCCAAGGTTAAAGTTCGGTAAAATTTTGCAAAACTGGGTCAAACTCCAAGGTCAAGGTCAAATATGATGGTACCCAAAGAAAGGTCTTTTCACAAGGAATACACATGTGAAATATGAAAGCCATAGCTCCAACCAATCAAAAGTTAAGGGCAAGGTTAAAGTTTATGCGGACAAACAGACAAACAGAAAAACAGACAGACAAACGGAAAGGGCAAAAACTATATACCCCCTAATCTTCGATACGGGAGGATAAAAAGTGAAAAATGAAATATCTAAATCATATAATGCAAAACCACCTCATCATAATAAAATAACCACGGCATATAATGTAAACACACCTCATTATAATGAAATACCCACAGCATATAATGCAAACGCACATCACCACAAAGTAGAAACCAAAGTATGCTGAAATATGTTAGATACAGTAGTATGCTGAAATGTGTCCGATACAGTAGTATGCTGAAATGTATCAGATACAATAGTATGCTGAAATGTATCAGATACAATAGTTTGCTGAAATGTATCAGAAACAACAGTATGCTGAAATGTATCAGATACAGTAGTATGCTGAGATGTATCAGATACAGTAGTATGCTGAAATGTATCAGATACAATAGTTTGCTGAAATGTATCAGATACAATAATACGCTGAAATGTATCAGATACAATAGTTTGCTGAAATGTATCAGATACAGTAGTATGCTGAAATGTATCAGATACAATAGTATGCTGAAATGTGTCCGATACAGTAGTATGCTGAAATGTATCAGATACAGTAGTATGCTGAAATGTATCAGATACAATAGTATGCTGAAATGTGTATATATATTGTAAAAGCACCTAATTATAATGAAATACCCATAGCATATAATGCAAACGCACCTCATTATAATGAGTTCCATAGCATATAATGTAAATACCCCTCGTTATAATGAAATACCTAAAGCATATAATGCAAAACCACCTAATTATAATGAAATACCCAAAGCATATAATGCAAAACCACCTCATTATAATGAAATACCCAAAGCATATAATGCAAAACCACCTCATTATAATGAAATACCCAAAGCATATAATGCAAAACCACCTCATCATAACGAAGAGCCATCGCATAAGGCAGCTCTGACGTTCTATATCAATTTGCGGAAACATGGTGCAATGAAGAAACCACAGCATATAATGTTAAAGCACCTTATCATAATGAAATAACCGCAGCATACAAATCAAAAGCATATCATTATGAAATACCCACAGCATATAGTGCAAAAGCACCGCATAATAATGAAATAACCAAAGCATACTTTACGTGTACATAAATTGGCGAAATCAAAATTTAGCGCAATCACTTAGTATGGAGTTGTTGGCGTAATCATTAATTAGCGCTACACATGTCCGTGCCGTATATTGTATTTATAAATGATCTCTTAGCGGTATTCATAAATTAGCGCATTGTTTTCTGCGCCAAGGCCGCTAAGATTTGAAGCCCGCTTTTTTTAAGTACACATACAGTATAATGCAAAACCATCTCATCATTATGAAATACCCACAATAAATAATGCAAAACCACCTCATCATAACCAAGACCCATCACATAAGGCAGCTCTGACGTTCCATAATATCAATTTGCGGAAACGATTTATGTTACATGGTCTAATTTTGTTTCGTTCGCATTTCGTTTTGTATCGTTTCAATTTCTTTTAGCAAACTTTACATGTACGATTCTGCATTTCACACAGACAAGGAAAAAGTTGTCAAATTTGAATTTAAAAAACAACCATGGTTAAAACTTAGTTAAAAAATAGAAAGTATTTTTTTCCTCAAATCTTTCACATCTTTTAACTTTGGCATGTACATTTTAAACAATTAACCTGGATGTTATTGAAAAAATGTAATATTACACAATTTTCTAAGTTCTTTTCTTAAATAAGAGATTTTTTATCCTCATACACCAGTCTATTTCTACATGTATTCGTAATGCATTTGTAGTAATTTTATCACGTGTCTCAATGGCATGGGGAATCTAGAGGAATACGGATAACCGGGAATTAGCTCACATGACTAACGCACGGGGATTAGTCCATTCATAACGATTGCTAGGGAATTGGTCACATTTAACGATCTAATGTTATATAGGGAAAAAATCAGTAGAGGTATAATAATAATAACTAATAAATTATTAATATGAACACCAAAAACTTGACATGTACTTATTCCGTGTTTATCAAAGATATTAAGTGAATCACTGCATGATCTCTTTTATTTCACAGTAAGTCTTTCAACTGTTTGGAGTTTTTCTTTTTAATAGTGCGTGTGTCAATTGTGGTAGACGCTCAATTCATTTACTTATTTTTTTTCTTTTTCTGTCGCTTAAAAAAGAGACGCAAAACACACTTTTCCGTTGAACTACTACATTTATATCGAAGACTGTGAATAAGTGCCAGACGGAACACATCGGAAGACCAACAGGTAGAGCTCTGTCGTCAAGAAGGTCCTGAAAATGGCTTCTCTATTTCTTAAGCATGCAATGCTTCCTTATAGAGAAGTGATCAGTTAATTGTATCCTTAAATTTACGATAGAGAGAGAGAGTAAAACATCCATGTATTGGACATTTTTTTTATTTTATTAAATTTACCTTTGAGATTATTTTCAATTCTAGTATTTTGTTTTAGGAGGTTTTGTATTATTTGGTCGTTACTGTAGAGTAAAAAAGGAAAGTTAAAAAAGAATACCTAGTGTTCAACCCTTTCAGCATAATCTTTTGAATCTCTCTACATGTATATGTTTTTTTTCTTGCTTGTTTGTTTTTAATGATTTTATGCCCCTCCATGAATATGGTCGGGGCATTTCCGTCTACTGTTAAAGTTTATCAAACTTTATATGGTGATACATATTGGTGAGAGCTATATAACTGCATCTTTTTTTTTCTTTTGACCTTAGACTCAATTTTATTAAATTTGTGTTTAGCTCAGTTTCATAGAAACTATTCAAGATACATGTATTTTTATTAAACTTCATAATGCTGATACATATTAATAAGAACTATTCAACTGTATCATTTTTAGCTCACCTGAGCTGAAATTAAGCTCAAGTGAGCTTTTCTGATCACATTTTGTCTGTAGTCCGTCTGTCTGTAAACTTTTCACATTTTCGACTTCTTCTCCAGAACCACTGGGCCACTTTCAACCAAACTTGCCACAAAGCATCCTTGGGTAAAGAGGGTTCAAATTTGTTCAAATGAAGGGCCACGCCCTCTTCCAAGGGGAGATAATTAAGAACTAGTGAAAAATTAATAGTATAAAAATCTTCTTAAGAACCACAGGGCCAGGAAAGATTAAACATCCTCGGGTAGTGTAGATTCAAGTTTGTTCAAATCATGACCCCCGGGGGTAGGGCGGGGTCACAATGGACGATCAAAGTTTTACATAGAAATATATAGGAAAAATCTTTAAAAATCTTCTTCTCAGGAACAGCAATGCCATGATTGGTTATATTTATGTGGAAGCATCCTCAGGAAGTGTAGATTCAAGTTTGTTCAAATCATGACCCCCGGGGATAGGGTGGGGCCACAATGGACGATCAAAGTTTTACATAGAAATATATAGGAAAAATCTTTAAAAATCTTCTTCTCAGGAACAGCAATGCCATGATTGGTTATATTTATGTGGAAGCATCCTCAGGAATTGTAGATTATATTTTGTTCAAATCATGACCCCCGGGGTAGGGTGGGGCCACAATGGGGGATCAAAGTCTTACATAGGAATATATAGGAAAATATCTTCTTCTCAAGAACAGAAAACCATGTTTAGTTATTTTGATATGGAAGCATCCTCGGGTAGTGTAGATTCAATTTTGTTCAAATGTTGACCCCCGGGGATAGGGTGGGGCCATAATGGGGGATTGAAAGATTTACATAGGAACATATAAGAAAAAAAATTCTTTTCAAGAACAGAAAAGCTATGAATAGTCATATTGATATGGAAGCATTCTCAGGTAGTGTAGATTCAAGTTTGTTCAAATGATGATACCTGGGATAGGGAGGAGCCACAATGGGGTATCAAATTTTTACAAAGGAATATATAGGAATGTTTTTAAAAAAAATTCTCAAGTACAACAAAGCCATTTGTTATATTGACATGTAAGCATCATCAGGTAGTTTAAAATTCAAATTCAAATCCCCCCTCCCATAATCTTTTCAATACTGAACTGATTTGTGCATTGGCTACCCAATGTGGTCAGGTGAGCGATGTGACCCATGGGCCTCTTGTTTTTTACCCTGACCTTCAGTATGACCTTGACCTTACTATTTTACTTTACATTTAGGTCAGTTTCAAAGAAGGTATTAAAGAAACTTTTATCTAAACATATACACTGATAAATATTTGTGAGAAAATTTCAACCGTGTCCAATTTTAGCTCACCTGAGCCGAAGGCTCAAGTGAGCTTTTCTGATCAAAATGTGTCCGTTGTATGTCGTTGTTGTCGGTGTCGTAAACTTTTCACAATTTCATCTTCTTCTCCAGAACTACAATGCCAATTTCAACCAAACTTAGCAGAGAGTACTTTTGGGTGAAGGGGATTCAAGTTTGTTCAAATGAAGGGCCACGCCTTCTTTCAAGGGGAGATAATTAAGAAACAGTGAAAAATTAATGGCATTTTTTCAAAATCTTCTTCTCAAGAACCACTGGGTTAGAAAATATGAAAACTTCTATGGAATCATTCTCAGGTAGTGCAGATTCAAGTTTGTTCAAATCAAGACCCCGGGGTAGGGTGGGGCCCCAAATGTTGATCAAATTTTTACATACATGTACAGTGTAAGAATACATAGAAAAATCCTTAAAAATCTTCTTCTCAAGAACAACTAAGCCATTATTGGTCCTATTTATATGAAAGCATCTTTAGGTAGTGTAGAATCAAGTTTGTTTAAATCATGACCCCAGGGGTAGAATGGTGCCACAATGGGTGATCAAAGTTTTAAATAGGAAAAAAGTATTTAAAAATCTTCTCAAGAACAGCAAAGCCATGATTGGTCGTATTTATATGGTAACATCCTCAGGTAGTGTAGATCAAATTTCTTCAAATTTTGACCCCCTGGGGTAGGGTGGGTCCGTAATGGACAAAATTTTACAAAGGAATACATAGGAAAAATCTTTAAAAAATCTTCTTCTCAAGAACAGCTTAGCCATGATTGGTCATATTTATATGGAAGCATCCTCAGGTACACTTGCAT
This sequence comes from Saccostrea echinata, assembly GCF_033153115.1. NCBI lineage: Eukaryota > Metazoa > Mollusca > Bivalvia > Ostreida > Ostreidae > Saccostrea > Saccostrea echinata. The sequence continues at coordinate 53,860,923 of NW_026889803.1, read as the reverse complement.
GTAATGTAGATTCAAGTTTGTTCAAATCATGACCCCCGGGGGTATGGTTGGGTCACAATGGGTGATCAAAGTTTTATATAGGAATACATAGGAAAAAATCTTCTCAAGAACAGCAAAACCATGATTGGTCATATGAATTTAGAAGCATCCTCAGATATTGTAAATTCAATTTTGTTCAGACCATGACCCATCAGGAGTAGAGAGGGACCACAACAGGGGATCAAAGTTATACAAAGGAATATAAATGATATATATCAATATTTTTTCTCTCTCAATAACAGCAGGGCCATGATTAGTCATATTAATTCAGAAGCCTCTTTAGGTAGTGTAGATTCATGTGTGTTCAAATCAATTTCCCGACGGTATGGCAAGGTCACAAAAGAAGATCAAACGTATAGGAAAATTTCTTGAAAAATCTACTGAAGCCATGATTAGTCAAAGAAATATGGAAGCATCCTCAAGTAGTGTAGATTCAAGTTTGGTCAAATCATCCCCCGACCATTTTTATATCTAAACTTTTCAATACTGAACTAATATCTGCTTTTTCCTAGCCAAAGTGCTCAAGTGAGCGATGTGACCCATGGGCCTCTTTTTTTTTTTTTTACCATGGCCTTTCCTCTAACTTTACTATCTATTGTGTTTAAAATTCAATTTTTAAGAAACTTTTCAAGACAGGCGCGTAGCATCAAGGGGGTCGCCCCTTTCTTTTTACAAACATAACTTTTTACTATCAAAAATGTTCATTGAAAGGCCGGTTCCCCCCCCCCCCCCACCTTCCGACCCACTTTTTATTGCAGTATCGTCAAATAAGGGTAAAGTAGTAGTGTATGAATAAAATTTGGTACTGAAAGAAGTTGGACCCCCCCCCCCCAACACACTCACGAAGTAGGATTTTCCTATAAAATAGTAAATATAACTTACAATAAGCTGATTATTTTTAATGCACAATAAGGAATAATTGTAAACACAAATTATTAACACATTTTTCAATATATTTAATGCAGGAATTTCTCCATCCACTTTACTGAATTAAGAGAAATTATTTCAACATTAATAGATGTTCAAATGGTTGGTGTATAATAATGGGATTGTAAGAGTATGACGACTAACATCAATGATCTAATCAGTATCGCTTCCTAATGTGACGTAATATTATCAGCCATTTACAGATGCCATCTGTGATGGAGGTACTTTTAAGTTACAGATAGTACTAATGGTTGTATGCAGCGTTACAGAAAAGTCTTATAGTTTCAATGCATAATGGGAAAAGGTTAGCAAGGATTACTTATTCTCAGAACATTCTTACAGCAAGGGGACTCTCCCTAGACAACTGTTGAATAAATTCTTATTTGGATTAACAGATTTCCTGTTATGATTATCCCCCTTTTTGAGATTTTTAAAAAGAAACTTCTTTGGCTGCTAAACAGACCCAACAGAAACATGTAATGCTATTTCATTTTAAATTGGAACGAAAATAAAAGTGCACAACTATCTAAAAAATTAGTTTGATGTCTGCAAAGTATTAGACTTAGCACAGAAGACCCTTTCATTCATTAAAAGATAAGAAATATTTGATGACTCACATTAAGAAATATGATGGAACCCACTAAACAGTTATCAAGATGTTTTAATTATAAAGTACGCAATAAGCAGCAAAATTTCTCTAGGCAGGTTCAGTCTAATTATAAGAAAAAAACCTCCTCTGTTGAAAATCTAGCGAAAGATGTTAATAAAGCCAAGGTATACACGTAATTAAATTTAAGGTGTACATGTAACTAAATCGTTTTCTTCGACTGAACGGTGCTTAGAACAGTATGCATTGGCTGTAAGTTGTTTGTATAATACCCCCCCCCCCTCCCCCGAAAAAAAATTTAGAAAGAAATCCATGGGCAAAGACGAAAAGTGTAATCAGAGTGTATATATGTATGTAATACTGGGTTAAGATGCAGAATGAAATATTTAAAAAAGGACTTTTTTTTTATAAACTTGCTACCAACAAAATTCAAGCATGGAAATTAATCGTGTTCGATTTCTATCGATCTCTGTTAAGTTTAGAGAATAGTCTCTTCTCTTTTCACCAGGGGGTATTTTTTTCTTTTCACGAAACTTTCGTTTAAACGCGTATCGATTTGTACCCTTCTGCATGGATCTTGAAAAAGAAATTAGCATCTTAGCGACAGGAATTCTTTATTTTAATCCCCAAATGTTCTTTTCACGGAGTAAAACTCTTAAAATTTATGTTTATGCCCCTAACTCTCGGTCGCAGACTCTGCAGTAGAATCCAATCAACAAGCCCTTTAATGAGTAATTGATTTGATTGAACCAAAGTTTTATGCCTGGTTTTGCAAGTAATAAAATCAGCAGAGAGACTATTAGTGCAGAAAATGACGTAACTGTGTCTTTTTGGGCTTTGGTGTGTAAAAATTAAAGTAAGATTTGACCAAAGTGGATTCTTTAATAGAGGGGCAGCCTTCAAGGAATGATACGGAACACGGTGATATATTGTTTTACGTGGATAATGAATAAAACTAATCTAATAACGAGATTATTAAATAGTTTCATCTTGATTTCAGTCATTGAATTTACATAAAAATGGTACTTCAGGGAATTTATGTGTCCCGCTTATGTACGTTACAGTAGAAGTGGGTGGAAGTCCAAGAAATGCAAATGAAGAGAGAAAAGTAGAATTAAACTTGACCTTTCACCTTTTGACCTCAAAATCAATGGGGTTGTTCTTATGCCACAGGGATTTCATTGCAAAAGCTTGAACAGAACTTTTAGAAATTGTCATCTGCAATTCATTTTATCATTTATGCAAAGTTTGAATTTCTTATCTAGACTGTTGGCCCCAAAAGGGTTTTCTTTGATTCATAGGGAATTATGATATAAAATTTCATAGATAAATTACCTTAGAGATATTATCCGGAAACTATAGTGTTACACTAACCCTAACCCAGACAGACGGACACACAGACTCATCCAAATTAACATCTCCCGCTTTTAGCAAAAGCTGGGGACAAATTTTCAAAAGTAAGCATTGGTATTATAGTTTGGAAGTTTTAAAATCTACATTTAACAATGTATAATTTACTGTGTGATGATGAATAAACTCAGTTGATCGTGTTAAGAAACAATTGCAGAATCTGTTTACCTGAAAATTGCTGCTTATTTTCATTCATTAACAAGCAGCAAAATGAAGCCGGATTCATTACTGTTTGTAAACATCTGTAATTCGTTCCCTCTCGATAAATATGTTTCCAGTAATGAACTTTCTGGTTTTATCATTGATGGATGCCTTGTTCCTTGTTTCTCGTACATCTTTCCGAAAGTCTCTTTCTCGAATTCCTCTCAGCAAATTATTATATTACCAGAAAATATTTCTACCTGTCGTACGTAAACACACGTTTATTTTATTCATCAAACATACACAAAAATATTTCAAAGCCAATTACCTCTGGCAATGTTTAATTTTTTGTTGGAAACTTACTGAGCTATAAGTCTGAACAAATGTCTTTGATTTTAGAGAAGAACAAAATGGAAAATAAAAAAAGATCCTGATTCAAATCGCACGTGCCAAGAAACTAGATTTTGGTTCAGGTTGATTTATACATCTGTGAGAGCCGTACTCATGTGTTGCCATGCAAGGTTTAATTCTGCTTCTTATAAATAAGAAAGAGAGAATTGCGACAGAGCCATTACTGATTAATTATTAGATATTAAGTAATCAAGATAAATGGTAAGTTTCTTGGATACTGTTAATTCACATGGCTCAGGACTAATAATTCATAGCAAACTTAAGAGCAGATCGATACTTCCTTAATCGGGCGATTATCGACAAATCGTTAATGATCGCTTTGTAAACTAAATCCAATGAAAAATTGATGTTTCCTTCGCTCCTAATTTAATGAAGCACGACAGGGTTTATCGGACCTTAATAATTCAGTTAATCGAATTAATGGACAGCTATAACTCTCTTTCAACAAAAAAAAATATTGACTAGGTTTTTCGCAATCGATCCCTTTTTCCCCTTTCTTGACAGAAAATGGTCTTGTGGAGCATTAGTATTGACGAGGCGAGTTAATTGATATTTCGGTAGATAGAAAAAGACTTGAAATTTAATTAGGCGCAGATTATAGCGTCTTGGACTTCGGTCAGGTTAAGGAATATTTGGGGAACTGACACTCAGCCATTTTCGATCTAAAAATGTCCGATTTCAGGGGAGAAGCAAGGGTTTTGCTTCCTTTGAAGAAACTTATATAAATGGAAAACCCATCCATTTTCTCTTAAACAGCGAAAACATTTTTGACATATTATCTGGAAAAGACAGTTTCTTATTTGATTTGGAAACAGAAGAAGGCATCCTTAGATTCTCTGACAGGTAGCTTGATTGTGTCTGACAGTGTAATAGCAGGCTCCGGAACAATGGACCTAGATTGACTCCGGGCCAGGGCCATTATAACCATGACTTTGGAACATTACAGGATCGCTGTTACTCGTCGGTTTTGTAGTTGCTAGACATAACTACGTCATTATGGCAGCACTGTTTCAGGCTAAAGCAAATAATCAAAACGGCTGCTTATCCTTAGAATAAAAATTGGAGAATAAAGACAAGAAAAATTATTCATGGAATTTATTTTCCTCCTATGATAATATTTCTGCTCTTCGTTGTGTGTGGGGGCTTTCAGAGATACAGTTTCATTTTGATCCTGCCGAGACTTCTGAAAAAGGATTGAAGATGTTCAATTACCTTCAGATGTTATGAAAATGAAGGATTATCTCTGAGAATGTCTATTCCAAAGGAAGACTGTCTAATTAACGATGGGTAAGCTCATTATCGACTCAGTGCTAATCGCACTTGTTGCTGACTGGTCATTGAAACACTTAGAAGACCAAGTCTGTTGATTTGCTAAATTAGTGATACTTGTCACCCAGGAGCTTTCTTGTGTCACACTAGCACGTGACAAATATTTTTTTTCTCAAGTTTTAATGAGAACATACTCAACTCAGCTGATCTTTGTGATGTATGATTAACTATTAAATTTATCGAATTTGAATTCCATTGGGAAGTGTGATATTCTACAGTTTTGCTTTGTGAAGCGTTTACGTATGAATTCTCTGTGAATTATTTATGAAAAGCCCGATGAAGTGTAACGTAGTTTTATCTGATGGTAGCGCGCTATGTTGATCATAGATGGACGTGCACAGTTTGTCAACTTCCTATAACGCTTTCACGACATTTATTTGTAATACAAAACTCATTCTTGTTTGAAAGGCCTATCGAGTTGTGATTAACAGTTTGTGTTTGAAATAGAATTCTTCATCTGTCAACATTTTCTGACACCCCTCTTCCCTGTGCTGTACGGACCTAGCCGATTAATTGTCGCCTAATGGTCGCAGATTCGCCGGTTCAATCTTAGGATTGATAGCTCCAGATCGATAATTTGGTATCTCTCAAGCACTTGACAAATTGTTGCAAAAGGATGGCTGAAGCTATACTGAAGACGCTAAGAAAGGTAAATATCTGTTTTTCATATTGTCCCTTGGTTTTAAATTGTTTATCAACAATTCGCCTGTCGATTTAGCAAAAAATGCATTTTAGTGTGATATAAATAGGAACGTCCAGTAAAAACTATTTGGGAGTGAAATATTTTTTTGCAAATACTTGTCATATTTTGTTTAATGTTCTATCATGTCATTACATGCTAAAAATATACAGCTTATAAACTGACATTTTAAAGGATCTGAATGGGTGAACTGTTTCAAGTATCGTAAAATCTCGGGGGAAAAACTTCAAGTTATATAATTTCCGATGTTAAGCTCGTAGTTGAAATGGTTACACTGTTCTGTGTTCCTGAAGTCGACCCCGTGGTGGGAGAGGCGATTCCCGGTCTCTTTGTAATTATGAATTATTGCTTCGTCTCCTGGTATTTAGAGCCTTTTAGTTCTGCTAATTTCGCTAAAATTACCATGGTAATTTCATCTACCGCGGTTCTGGTAAATTGTTGTAACTTAACAAATCTGGCAAAATAAAGATCCAGATTCTTTTATTCACATTAGAGAAAGAATTATAAATGATCAAAGTATAAAAATATTTTGCCGTTGATTCCAGCTTCGAAACAAACTAGATTTTTATCCACACTTCTAGAGTGTAATAAGGATATGTATGATTTCAGATTTAAAACTTATATCTAAGTCTGAAATACATGTAGGGCTACTTGGTCAGTCGACATTTTCATGCACGATCGAATTTTAAAACTGATCCTTGATCCTGAGCTTAGTAATTAAATGTTACATATTTGATTTGATTTTCCTCTTTGAAATGATATCGCTTTGATTACGATAGTTTTTTTTTTTTTTTTTTATAAATAGTGTTATTAGAATTAACCAATATGTTCCTCGACTTAAGTCCATAACAGAAAATAAGCTGATTTCAGTTTTTTTAACCCCTGTACAAAGGATAGGAGTTAGGTTACAACGTAGATACCAGAGAGTGACTGCATGTGGTATAAACACTGCTATTGAGCTACTTTAAAATGTAATGATTTTGTCCTAGTGTTGACCCATATAAATCACGAGGGGCTCTTTCTCATCGTAATTATGACACTATGTATTAAAGTTCAAAACCATCTAACCATTTTACTATAAACTCTGTACCCCAGCCCTCTTAATCCTTGCACCTAGTGAATCATCGTGGCACCTACAGGTACCTTATATTCTTTTGGCTGAGATTTTTATAAAAAAGTATATAAACGTGGTGGTTTTGAAAAGTAAATGCACGTATGGCAATATCCTAACTAGTAGTGATTAACCCCCCTTTCGATTTTCCCATTATTTATAAATTTAAACTTTAGTTCTGACCTTTTTCACTGTTTTGTGTAATTTGGAATTTTACTGGATGTAAGTTACAAATTCAAAATATGACAGCTAGTTTCGCCATATCTTATTTGTTTAATCACCATCCGTAAATCATTTGCAATTAAAATACAAAAAAATTACAACATTCTTAAGTGGTGGTGGCCAGACAACAGTCAAATAGATTGATAATTCACTTTGAGACCTAACATATTTAGTGAAGCCTAAATGTTTTAAAACAATATTCATATTGAACAGTTCCTTGACGAATTCGGAATTTGTCATCTGTTGCTTTTTACCAGAGCTATGATGTGGTTATCACTAACATCAAAGACCACTAACTGGTACAATCACTGTGCCTCATCTAAAATCGATAAACGTTAAACATACTTATCAAAAATGAAAAAAAAAATATTGATGTATAAGTGGTATAAAACTGCAATTTTGTACATAGCTTTCAAATGAAAACCCTCTGAATAGAAGTGTCAAGTTAGTGGTATTATTCCGAATACTGATGCAAACTGTACAAAACTCATTTACTTAATTCATCTCAGATAACTGATCGTATAAATAATTTCACACAAAACCTTTCATTTCTAGTGAAGAATCACACATTTATCCGTCAGATTGGATTTACACTGTGTTGTGACGTATCCCTATTGATATAGGTATAGCCCTGTAAAACATCTGTCGCCCTAAACAGTCAAAATGAGAACAACATCTATTGTGTGACTGCATGATTATAGGCTTAGAAAGAATGGTCTGCAATATGTTGCTGGTCTTGATAGCTGCTTAACTCCTTGTTAAATAAGCAATCAGCAGCTAGCGTATTGAACTGAATGGTGTGTAAGCAAATGTTATCGAACTCATCATAATTAGGGTACACGGTTAGTGGCAGTCTGTCATCTTCTTATTGTAATGATTATCTTGTTTGTATCGATTGGAAGAAAAGTTTGACAATTTAAGATCTACATTTCTAGAAAGATTCTGTTAAAAAAGCTATTAAGAGATTCTTGGACAAGGAAACATTTTAATTAAAACTGGTTGTACATCTCTAGTTGAATTTGTTTCAATTTCAAGCTGTGTCATGATTAGGACTTTCCAAGAACGTTCTTAGCATTGAGGAGGTTAGAGCTGGGGAGGGAATATTTTCCTGAAGAAAAACGGACCAATGGGAAAATATTACTCATAATATTTCTCTTTGTCAGCATCAAAAATGCTTCAAAAACTGTATGTCGTTTGCTTCATTACTTATTTTTCTCTGGAGAAGAATTTATAATGTCTCATTTTAAAACCGATAACAAATTCTTTAAGAAAAGATGAAAAGACTTCACGTGATCCTTGAAGACAATCTCTGCAGCCTTCTCTTAATTATATTCTTGTGAGAAAGGGTACACCTTCCATCTGATGTCGGGTTCGCCTAATGTGAAATCATTTGTTAGTTAATTGAAATCTTATCATTTTCTCTCTCAGCTATGCTTTTAAATCATTAGAAATTCATTTTGTCGTTCCATCTTGTGATTGATTTTGCGTCTGTTGTCCATCGTTGACAAAGAGTCACGCTCTGATATTGTTTAGACAGACAAGGCAAATCCAGCGTTTCCGAGCTCGCTAATTTATCCCTGAACGCCGTTCCCGACTCAACAGGGATAATGGTTGAAAGACAACGGAAACTATGGATACCGACTCCGATTGGAAATTAATTGATAGACCAAGCCATTAGATGGTCGGATGTTCTCGATAAAATAAAAAAAAAACTTTAAATGATGTTATCTATTAGGCAAAGAACTTCTATCGATGATCTCAGACAACAGAATCCGCTGCAAGCTCACGCCGGAGAGTAAGTGGTTTTTTGCTTTCCAAGAGGTACTCCTACATGTACCTGGTCGGTTCTATCTTTAATTTCTTAAAATTATGAGTTAATGTTCATTTTAATTGAGCCATCCCTATACCCTAACACAGTCACGTTGCACTGCCACAGTCCTTTATATCATAACGGATTGTTTTCAGTTAAAGAGAATTTTTACAGTGTATTGCTGATAAATTACAAACGATAAGGAACCACCCAAAAGACTTCTCAAACGGTTTTTTAAAATGAGAATGGAAAAACACAATTAATTAAACACATCGGGCTCGATCTAAAACCAGCCAACAAACGATGATTCTAAATTAAATACCTGCGAGCAATTATCCCAACAACAAACAAACGAAATGCAGATGGTTCCTCGATAGCAGATATTGGTTTTATCCGCAATCACTCTAAAAGTAAACATTTACCTGTAGATGTCTACCTGTCATTAACAGTATTAATTGGTTGTTGGTCCTAATTATCTTTGACAATTGGTAGCCGTCCGGATTATCGACTGATATGACTTAACTAGTAGACCGTGTAGAGAGCTCGGTAATGTACACTGTACTCGACTATTGATGGGAGATTCAGCCGCATCAACTCTTAACAAGCAGTCAAACAGCCGATTAAGGGTCCGAATGAAATCAGAAAAACTTCATCAACAAGCGTACGGCGCTAGTTTCTTAACTTCACAAGATAAAAACTTTTTATAATTTGTGTAAAATGGCCAGTGGAATTCTTAAACTGATAATACAGGTATGTGTGATATGTATTTCATATTTAATGTTGTGCTTGCTGAACTTCCGAGATACTGTGTGGCTTTGGAAAGTAAACACAAATTGTTTCATGAGAGAACAACATATTAAATCAACATGTTCTAATATATATATATATATATATATATATATATATATATATATATATATATATATATATATATATATATATATATATATATATAGTAATTTTCCTTTCCATGATTTAATATTGATAAAAAAAAAAACCTCTTAGTTGATTTTGAAATGTCAGAGACACATTGTTACAACTATCCTTGTGATTGTTTTAAAACAAAACAATGGTGACAATGATTAAAAAAAAGAATATGTGCAGAATTTTTGGACAAAATTACTCGTAACTTTTGTGCGAGTCAATTAATAAACCACCAACAATATGCTGAAAGTCTATGGTTATATTTGAGAAAGAGGAAGAAAGCCCCTTGTTTCGTTGCACATTTATACTGTTTATATAGTTTAAAATTTTAGTACAGCATCTTTTAAGAATAATTCTCATTATAAAATATGTGTTGTCGATGTAGGAAAGCATGTTATAAAAATCTGATGTAAAACCAGTGTTCCTGATTATCAAACTTATCATTAGTTAATTCTTTACATCGTTTCCTTTTTTTTTTTTTATCAAATCGGTGTCATGAACCTGAACTGATTTGGCATTTTAAGGGTTTTATGGAATTCACAGTTGGACTTCAATATTTTCTCTGTCTTTTCATGTACTAAATCATAACTAAATGTACTAGTGATTTGGAATTTTTCTTGTCGAATCCCCCATCTGTTTTTCAGAATTCTTATTGATAAATCTCAACATATCAAATACAAACTTAAATTTTCGCTGTTTATTAAATTATTGAAAGTTTGGGTAGTTTGGGCAACTCGTGAGTTTCCGTTTTACCGAGTTATAAGAGTTAAAAATACACATGCCTTCTATGTAAAGGAGGGACTTCTTGGGGACTTGTGTGATTCCTCCAGATCTTCATTTTGCGATCTACATTTTTAAAATTTGAATATTCAATATGGATTTTCCCTCATAAAAAAGAAATAGTTTCAATATATGCTTTCATTCGAAACCTTTTAAGCACGTGTACTTTCAATGTAAGTCATTTGGCAGGTGTGTTTTTGAATAGAGAGGTAAAGGTAGGTGAGTTGGTCTTCCTGGTGTCCTCTACAAAAATTTAGAATTTTTCAATTTAAATTTGTATATATACAATTCTAAATTTTTGTAGAGGACACTGGGATCACGAATTGTTCTGAAGATGGGTGATATTTAGATAAATTCCATAAGTCACAATATCATTCGATACTGCCAGTTCAAAGATATTTCACTCGTATATTGATATGTTTATACTGTGTCCCTAGAAGAAAGATACTAAATTTACTGAAAGGGATATGGCGATTTTTTTTCTCATGTGTCTAATTCTTGAATATTTTTTCCAACTTTGAAGTTTTTTTTTTTGTATTTCGACATGGAGTCAAAATGTTTCTTAAATAGCTTTTCATAGTCTACAGTCCAAAAACAGATGCTTCAGTAATTTAATCAAACAAACAAAAATTGTGATGACACAAATCACCGCTGGCACTGTGGGTCTATAGAATCAGTTTCTCGCGTGTTCCAAATCTCGGATTCTCCAATTCATCCGAAGTTCCGACAAATATGTATCGTTTATGGTAAACGTAATATTTTTCAAATTTATTTAGTCGAGCTTCAGTACCATTAATCGATTCTGCCCTGTATCTTCAAAAGCCCCATTAATCAAATAAGTGGTTTTGCTTGGTCCTTTCAAAAGTAATTCATAAGCAATTGACTAGGACGAGAAACAAATCAGTTCAGTCCTCCCTTAGGGGGTACGTAATCAATTTTTGGTTTCAGTCTTGCAGTCTTTTATCGAGTATAGTGTCTTTCGTCGATACATCATGCACATCAAATCCTCTCAAATTTGGCATAACAATGGTTCAGGTTACTACATAAAAACACTTTTGGGATATTTGTATCAATACTATATTCCTTCGGAAGGTCTCTGACCAAACTGGCGTGAAAAATGAAAGTAATAGAATCTGCATGGACGTGCATGTTTTGGAATCGAATGTACTGAAAAGAAAAAACTAATATATAGAGATAATCATCGATAATGGGATTGTCTTGGAGTTTGCCGACTTGGTCTTATAGAATGGTACCAGGGGATAGCACATCTGACACGATGTCTAGAACTATTAGTCTACACACTCACCACTGTCTTCGAGCTTCGGTCTCCCAGTGTCTTATCCAAGTACTTTAATCTGCCAGGGAAAATTTGGGACGTTTTCGAAAGGAAATCCATACAGCTGAGAAAATTCTTTTGTTCAAAATGCAAAAGAAGATATTTATTGTAAATACTTGCAAATGTGATACAATAACCACCCTGAGAATGGCCCTTGTTATATTGAATGATATTGACAGGGCGTAATATAAAAGTTAAATGATCGAAAAAGAGTATTATTAATAGTTTGTTACACAATGTACAAAGACCAATAAAACCTTTCACGCCATCTTACATGTAAAATATTCTTGTATTTTTGTTACTGTTTTAACACGACAGCACAAATAGGGAGTTAACATAAAAAACAATGCCACCACGCGTTGGAAATCATGCTGTGAATGAACAAAATGAAATAATTTTCTGTGCGTTTTTTTTTAAAGGAATGTCTTGTATACCATGTGTTTTTCTGTTCCTCAAGTTAAAAGTGAATTGTTTATTATCCATAGAATCCTTAAGTTTGCCTGTTAAATCTCACGTGGCAATAAAACGCGATCTTCATTACATTGCGTAAAAAAGGAAACAAATTTAATATCATTGAATCCTTCCCCGCCAATATGTCAAATAAAGTTCGTAAAAGTTCCATATTAAAGAAATAATGGTACTTCACTCCCAGAAAAATCACTAAATAGGCAACAAAGAAAGAGATAATGATTTCCAGGGCTATTTTTCGCATTTATTTTTTTCCTCTTAGTACGTCACATTTTATTTCATTGCTTTCGTTATTGTAACAAATTATTAATAAAATGTATGAATTAAATTCAGTATATGATAAACTTTTGCTTATAAAACTTTTCAATAAAATTGAAAGTAGATTTGAATTTAGGTTAAGTTACCTGGGTAAATAGTACATTCTCAAATATGTTTTAAGAGGGCTTGATGGACATGGACATTTCTGACTATTTAAACCACCTGCAAAAGAAAAGCTCTCTATAAAAAATTAGCCTGGTACCCGAGGCCTCCACGCCTGCACTTCGAAAAGCCTCGGGTACCAGGTTATATATAAAAATATAGGAAATTGCGTTAAATATTATAGCTGGACGTGTATGATTACTGGGTCACCTGAGTCATTGCTATCCTTTGGTGTATCTGTTTAAATTTTAATTATTACCAAAGATGCAAATGCGTATCTTCTTATGGCTAAGAAGGACAGTGTTTCATGATCTCCCGAGAGTCCTATAGGGACAGTGGCCAAAAATGAGGCTAAAATTAAAACATTCTTTTTGAAAAGTATTTATTATTAAAGATCTAAGGAAAAAAAATTGCCTGATTACCTAAAAAAGTCTTTCCAATAGGTTTTTAGCTCACCTGAGCTGATAGCTATGGCGTCCGTATGTCTATAAATTTTCAAATTTTCGAATTCTTCTCAAGAACCACTGGGTTAGTTTTAACCAACGTAGGCAACAAGCATCCATGAGTAAAGGGATTCTAAGGATCCCTTTCAGTAAGAGATAATCAAGCCAAGGCAAAATAGGGTGAGACCATTTTAAAAAAAAAGTTTTCTCAAGAACCACTGAGTCAGAAAAGGTGAAACTTATGCGAAATCTTCTTGAGGTAGTGTAGATTCTAAATTGTTAAAATAAAAGACCTTGATGTAAGATGGGGCCACAATAGGGGATGAAAGTTTTACATTGAAATGTATAAGAAAAATCTTTAAAAAAAATTTCCTCTAAAGAACCACTGGACCAGAAAAGGTGAAAGTTATATGTGGAAGCTTCCCGAGGAAGTGTAGATTCTGAAATTATTATGCCGATATGTACATAGGTATGTCAATTTGTAATCATGGATCCTGGGGTAGGATGGGTCCATAACAAGGAATCAAAATTTTACATTGAAATATGATAAATAATGTAGATTCTAAATTGTTCAAATCATGGCCGTGGGGTAGGGTGGGCAACAATAAGGGATCAAAGTTTTACATTGAAATATAGGAATATCTTCAAAAATCTTCTCAAGAACGACTGGAGCAGAAAAGATGAAACTTAAGTGAAATCTTTCAGAGGTAATGTAGATTTTAAAGTTAACTGTTCAACTCGGTGCATGGAACTATGAAAGAAATTTTTTTTTAAAAAGTCTTCTAAAGGAATGCAATAGAACCATTAATTTGCAAACATTCCCAAGTTGTGTAGATTTAATTTTTATTTAAATTATGGATAGAGTGGGCTAAAATCGGGAACATATTTTACACAATGCGTGTGTACAGAAAAGAAATTTTCTTCTCCGTAACTGCAAGGCCATGTTAGTCATATTGATATTGAAGCGCCCATGGCGTATGGATTCAGAGACCCTTAGAGTTAAGTTTGGGTCATAATATGGGGTCACATGGGAATATAAAAATCTTTTAAAAATCTTATGAAGAACAGCAAAGCTAAAGTAACAGGTGAGTGTTGTGCCCAATGGGTCTCTTGTTTTTTTAAAAAATTAAATGTCTTCTAATCACTGTGCCATCTCACGCGTTTCAAAGAGTGAAAAAAGGAATCAAAATGAGACTGTATTTATGTAAATTAATCTTTTTTTGGTTTGTTTTGCGCGCTCTCTCTCTCTCTCCTTTTTCAAATATAGCTCTAAACGTCGGACCCCGATGGATTCGTTGTTTTTAACCTGTTTAGGTTTACATGGCTGACAGATGATAGAACTTAAGACGATCTCTTTTCTCAAATCGAATTTCTTACTCGTTAAGACCGTATTTTTTAAGTACGACAAAGAAGTTATGGAAAAGCAATTTGTCAAAATTGTACTTGCTCTGGAATCAATATCCTTCAGTAATCGCCATAATTTTGGCTAGGGAGACGTATTAAGACCTGGAGGCTTCAGTCTGATTTACGATTGTAACATTTCATGGAAATGAATAGATCATTAAAATAGCAATATATCTATCATAAAGACCCAAGAGAGTTCTTCTCGAATACGTCTATAAGAATCCAGGATGTTCTTTGAGCGGCCATTTTGAAATCCCATACATTCAATCCGTATGCTTTGCGTGTGTTGTAGAAATTATTGAAAAAAATGTAAATAGATGTCATGGGGATGCTGGAGCATATCTGCCTTTCACTGCTTTAATTTTATGTATAACCAAGTAATGACATTTCCAGTTTATTTTTTCATGAATATTTATTTCTTGTCCAACGATAAACATGTACAAGAAACCATATATAGGGCCAATCTGTTTCACACTGGAAATTTGTCTTTTATTAGACTGAGGTGCTGTAGCTCATTTCAAATTAGATTTATATTGAGAAGAATAAGATGAAGCATTACAATAAAATTGTCATTTCCATAAAAATCCAGCGGATGCCACTTAACAGTCGATACATTTGATAGAATACGATGGGTCGCGGAAACCAATAGGCCAGCAATTTTAGAGTAAATGTTTGATACCATGATAACAACCGAACGCTTCCGACATAGGCGCAAATTTCTACAATCGAAATAATGATAGATGGTATAAAGCTGTTCTAAATTTTCTCTTTAATATGACTTCCATTCCGTGTCAAACAAATGTCGCACATCAAACCGATTAATTAAATGCATTTCTAAGGACTATGTTCCGCCATGTTTGCAGCAGCGATACTTGACGTCATTTCTGAGTGAAATGCCTAAGGTGGCATAGATGTGCAACATCCAGAATCCAAAGTAAAATAATGGCAATAAAATTGTCCCCCAATTGATAATGCCTTACACATGGCAAAACTAATGAAGCAATAGATCAAATGTAATCAAAGTATTGACTGTCAGGCGTGTTGTGTGGGAAGGCACACGCTGTTTTTGTTCGAAGAATTCGTTTAAGTGGTCTGAATAGATTTTGCTAAAACATTAATATTTAATGACCCTTTACTTATCCGTACTCTACGATAGTTAAATTTCACCGATAGTTTAGATTTTCGCCAGACACTGAATTTGCGTCACACCGACGTTAACCATACAGTGACGTACGCAACACGTAACACATCAGGCTCCGGGGCCATAATAAAACTTAGACGAGCTCATTTTTGATCTCAATTTCACTTTTGCAAATGGAATTGATATTGGATAAGTGAGACTGAGATCAAAATTGAGCTCATCGAAGTTTTATAGCACCGGAGCCCGAGCAAGTGTTAGCATTGGGGAAAAATCTCAATTAATATTAATTTGGTGCATTTTAGCGTTTTCTACGTTCAGGAGACTTAAGAATCTTGTTGGTTTCAGCTACTCCCCAGAAATTCCATGCTATCGGTGACAATGTTTTAAGTCCACACCATCGGAGCAATTATTCTAAGATTAGATGCACAAAACACTGAATTATTAACAGACAGCTATTGGTTAAATTACTGACTTGAATTAAAAGGCCAGTTCTATAGTATAGTTGACAAAGTAACGTTACTGAATACGGATATAAGATGTACTGCGATATTGTTGTGGAAGTCCGATTTCTGTGTGTTAGAATTGACGAGATAAAGAAACGCCTTTTGTTATACATGTATGATATATCCACGAATTCGTCCTCAAGGCCTGTTTTCATTCATTTGGTTGGCATAATTTGACGGGGAATAAATGAACTTTATACCACATTTAAAGTTTATATTTTGTGAGCATTAACCTAAATGTAGATTTGTTTTTATGAACGAGACATGTTTAGAATTTTTTTTTTAGTTTTGAATATGCCAAATTTGTACATCAAGTGACGTTAGTTCGAGTACCTTTCAATTCTAACACAATTAAGTAAATAAAAATACATCATTTAACGTTACTGACTTCAAATGGACTGGGGTTCATACGCTGCTGTTTAAAAAAAAAATGCAAATCACATTGATCTGCTGAAATGTGCAATGAATCCCTTTCATTTGTATGAATAGAAATGCAAAGATAAAGAATAAATTATTGTCAATCTAATTAATTATTGAAAGTTCCAGTTAAGAAAGCAGTTTATTCGGGGAGAACAAACCGGAGATCAATGGTTGGTCTAACCATTATATGTAATACATTTGCTTCCTCTGCTATACTAGATACTTGTACTGCTAATGAACTGTTAAGTGATTATGCCATAGTGAAACATTTACTGAAACAAAGCTAACTTTTCATTTGTAAATTTGTAATGTAGCTACAGAAGATATTTATTGATCAGTATAATTTGCAGGACTTAATATATGTAACTTCCTGTCGGGCACTACAAGGTAAATGCAATTTAAATTCATACGAAATAATAAATGTTTGAACTGTCCCCCTCTAGTCCAGATTTTACTCGCGACTTGTAAATTACCGAACTGCAGTGTTCTGACCCCTTTCTAAGTATTCTGTGAGTTCATCCTGGGTACTTTCTGGTATCTACAATTTAAAAGCAATTAATCTATTTATTTAAAGAAAAATGACAAGATCATCAATTACAATTGCTTCCACAAACATTTCTCTGCACCTCCATGTCACTATCAATACAGAACTGTACGTTAAACCTGTTGTTCCTCGATAACGATGTGCTGTATGAAAAAGATACCCTCCTCTATCTTCTCCATTATCATTTGATTTACGACAATCATAAACTGGCAAAGGCCACAAACTGGTTCCCATGAGTAAGAGAAAAATATCGTAAACTTGATATAAATCCTGACAGATCTACAGATAGCTTCCTGGAGTGCCATGTATTTTGGGAATTGGTCAGAGTGTCTATCGGTCAGTCTACAGATAAGAATTTCAGTATCTGTTTCCCCTTCATTTTTCAAATATGTGTTTCAATATTCGGAGATTGTCGTGCAGGAGTTTGTATGCAGGGGATAAGTTAAACAAAATTTTTGTTTATTCTGTTTTCTTTCATTTCCAAACTGAAAAAAACATGATTTATGTTTCTTCCACTGTGCAGATCAAGGTCAATGTAATTTTTTTTTTTAAATAATATTAGCCTATAAATGAAAGTCTTTTTTTAAAATCTGATGCAAAATCTGTGGAACAGTTTTACACGGCCTAAACAATAGAACCACAACACATAAAGCAAATTCTTTAGATTTTTTATGCAGATAACTGTTTATTAGAAAGATATCTTGTAAAAAAAAAAAAATACATCTTAGTAAGAACTATATAGAGTCGTGAACTCTGGGTGCAATTTGATATTGTGTTAGATTATATATATATATATATATATATATATATATATATATATATATATATATATATATATATATATATATATATATATATATATATATATATAGCTGTTTCCTGCGAGACTTCACATTGCTAAGAAATTTATTTTCTTGTTGTAGATTCTTTTAAAGTCGTCGAAGTCTATTATATAGGAACTATAGCAAATACAAATTATAAAATTGAAATATAAAAGAACTAGCAAGTACAAATTATAAAATTAAATATGAAAAAAGGTCAAAAATCAAAGAAGAAATTTATTTCAAACTTTAAAATAAATTTTCTTTTTAATGACTGCAGTATTTCTTTCAAAGAGATGAAAAATTACCATGTAGGTAGGCCTGAGAAAAATAAATCTCTTTTTACAGCTCACTTTCGTCATGAGCGCACGTGCTGCACGTGTCGAATGGAATTTCCGACAAAGAGATGTCTGTTGTTATGTGTATATATTTTGATGAATGAAAGCTGTTATAAACAGAGGTTTTACATAAATTTGGAAATGAAAGAGAACTCGGTAAAGTACATTAAACTGTCACATTTACATGCATAAAGCAACGTTGTAGAAATTTAGGAGCAAGTTCGTAAAGTTTAATGAATCGTTACTTGTCAAGAATAAGAAATTTACATATACTAAAATGATTCTCAACTGTGATTCATTTTCGTCCGATTTTTGAAATAAATTCTAATAGTTTGAATAGACAACGATTCTTCTGTCCAAGAAGAAATCCGGATTGCTCTCTATGATATTCAGCTTTAATTTTTCTACAGCCGAATCTACTACATTTTAATAAGTTACGATATCCGGTCATAAATTGGCAGTTCATAAATTTCGGAATTTCAAGTGTTTTTCTTGTTGGTTCCCTATTTTCAAGTACTATCAAAGTAAGATTTTGATTGGATTTGATTTAAATGCTACCTCAGTATGGATAGCTTATTTTACGGACCAATGAAATCCCTCTGCAATTCGTCTGTAAATTAAAATGTTGTAGTTGTTAATCAGCCGATATAATCTGAGGAATATGCTCGCGTCTTTCTAATTTCCTTTTTATGGATTCCAAGACACGTCTAGTTTGTTCTATAAATTAAGAAAGACGCGAGAAATTGGCGCATCTTATTCCTGTCAAAGTTAGGCTACTCTCGCAGCATGACGTGATTATTTAAACAGAGGAAGGAGTCATCTCTCTTTGAAAGCACTTGGGTTAGAAATCTCTCTCTCTCTCTCTATATATATACATACATGTACAGAACAGAACAGAACAGAACATTTATTTTCTAATTTAGAGCCCATAACAGACAAGTATGAAATTATTACAATAATAAAGAAAAGATATGCCAATGGATAGTATAACAACTTGTAAATGACATTACTCATTTCAACAATAATATTGTACTATTTCAGTTAAAGGGAATACTATATATAAAACTGTATGGCTACTACAACATGTTATCATCTATGAACTTGCCCACAGAATTAAGAGTTTCTTTGTCTTCAGTATTGAGTAACCAAAAAAGTTTTTGTTCATCATCTAATGCCGAGAAATTGGGAAATTTACTTTTAATTGATTGAAAAATTTCTTTTCTTTGATGATCATATTTTTTACATGTTATGAGAAAATGAGTTTCATCATCTACACTGTTAGAGTTACATCTATTGCATAATCGATCTTCACGAGGGATGTTGGTAAATCTTCCCACTTCAATTTGCAATCTGTGACAAGAAATTCTTAATTTACATAGAGATTTTCTGTGATGAAAATTTTTAACTACTGATAAATAATTCTCATAACCCCAATTTTGTTTGAGTTTTACATATGTGCTTAATTTACCATCAGTATAACTTTGTTGACTTGTATACCAATTTTTTTATAATAATCTAATATGGTTTTATGACAGAGTGACTTAAATTTATGCTTCCCATAACAAATTACTTCATCTTTGATATTCAGTATATTTCTTAATTTCTGTACAAATGCGAACCATGAGTTCTTTCCATGTACATAAAGATTTTTACTACATTCATATGCATCTTTAAGTAAAGGAAATTCTGTGGACAAATTTTCAAATCTATACCAACTTTTGATTAACAATTTGACAATATCATAATGCAGGGGGAACCTTCCCAATTCAGACAATACTGCAAAATTTGTACTTTTCTTATGAACACCAAGAATATATTTACAGAATTTAAGGTGTATTCTTTCACAAAGTAGATTTCTGAAACAGTCTTCAACTTCTAACTTTTGGCATTTTAGGAATCTTTTAGTATTGATATTACTTGCACCCCACACCTCATGTATATATATATATATATATATATATATATATATATATATATATATATATATGTATATATATATATATATATATATATATAAATTCTGTATTATCTGTATGCTATACCGGTATTTTATTTGTTCAAAGTTCATTACCGAAGTACAATACTTTATGGTTGTCAGATGCGTTTTATTGCGTGTAGAGATTATAAGCGATCTAGATCTGACTTTACATGAAAACTCTATAAGAATACAACGTTAAGCCAGGCTTTCTTGATAAAAAGGCACGAGAACGATATATCCTTGAAATGACTGAGATGAGAGAGAAAACAGAGGTAAAAAAATATATGTGAAATCGAAATCAGCTGTGGTAAATAAATAGAGGGAATCTCTGTCCGGGTTAATTTTGTTTTTATTTTATACAGTTCTTTCATCGTTGAGAAAGTAAAAGTTTATATCAAAGAACTTATTACAGGAATTCCCCTCTTGGGTCTTACGCAGAGGTATTTTATTGGTGAATCACCCGCAAATTTGTTTTGATTGAGGGGATGTGATGGTAAATGGTTTCTTGTCGTAGGGGGAAGGTTTTGTCTATCTAATGGTAACAAAGGTACGGGTGTCTCTCATTCTTCCTTTCCAAATGTACAATAGGGCTTGTGGCGCAATGGATAACGCGTCTGACTACGGATCAGAAGATTCCAGGTTCGAATCCTGGCAAGCTCGTATTTTTTTTTTTTTTTTTTTTTTTTTTTTTTTTTTTAAAGAATAACCAAAGAGTAAAGGAAATTTGGAGAGAGAAAAAAACGTGTGCTCATAAAAATACAATCTATACATAATTATGCATAATACAAAAATGTTTATTTTGCCCACGAGTGTTCTATAATTGTATTCACAGATACAGTTCCTTCCACCGTGAAATGGTTCTGTTGTTCTGTAGATCGATTTTTTGCCTGTATTTCTAATTATCTATAAGCACCTGACAGGAAGTATCCAAGACTTGTTCACCTGTAAAGAAATGACATAAGAAGCGGCCCTAGGAAAACATATTAATTGGTGTTTCCATTAACGCATGCTTTACCATGTTGCTATTCTTTCTTTTGATTATCTTACAGGTAAGCATTATTTTTCAAAACAAGTCTTCAGTAGTAATCGGTTTTAATTATGTCCATGTTTCATAAATTCATCAATGAAAATTAGAGCCCTTTTGCTTTCAATTCGTGGCAGTGTTTATGGTGTCTGTTAACACACGGTATTGGAAATGGAATACGTCTCGAAAATATGACATGTATGTAATTAATTCCAAATAATACGGATGTTTTTATTGATTTTATACATAAACACGAAGCATTGTCCTTGCAGGGAAATGTATTTGTCACGAACAATTCATGTGACTCATCAAACAAAGCAACTGTACCAAAGTATGCTGAAATATATGTTCGAATTGTGCATCTTTTTTTTTTTTTTTTTTTTTTTTTGCACTTTGTGGAAAAATGAGATAAAATATTTTAGATATCAGACAGCCAAGAAAAGTGCTCCCTGGAGAAGGCGTTCTTGTTATTCGTTTTGATATCATTTACACCTGTTCATTTAATATTATTTTTAACTTGGTTATCATTTGGTCATGTATCGTATGCCAAACAACGAACAAAATAATTGTTTTGTTGCATTTGAACTTCGTCACTTTATGTAGTTTTCCGCGATATACTGTGTAACTGCACATTATCTGAGGAGATAAGTGCAATTTACTTTTGTAGAAAACTTTAATTAAAACTAACAGTTTCTACTTCACGTGCATGCTTAACAAATTTCTGCAAGCATACGTTTATTCTTTCGCCTCTTGGCACCCTTATTTCCGAAGAGCGTTTAGTTCCTGCAATTTTCTGAATTAACCTTTAGTACCCTCTTCTGAGTTTTTTGTTTATTTCATTCGAATGTGTAAAGTAAACTAAAAAACAACAGATGCGGTAATGAGTTTAAATCAGAAGATAGAGAAATCCCTTTTAGACATAAACAAACTCCGATTGCTTAATTTTATTTCCTAGCGAAGTATCTCTTTGCCTCTTTATTGATTGGGGGAAAAGAATTTGTCTCTCGGTAACGCGATGGTATAGTGTTGCCATTTTTATTCAGCTGTGTTTGTTTGGTTGTTGTTGTTTTTTTTTTTTTGTTTTGTGTGTTTGTTTGTTGTTGGTTTTTGCTTGTGTTTTGTATTGTTTTTCCATGGAGTATCTGCAAAGTTAATGTATGTACCCAAAACGAAGGTTTGAGTTTTTTAAAAGAGATTTTCGTTAATCGTCAACATTTTAAAATTTTTTAATTGATATGCAGAAATTTCTCACCATTATCTGCACATACTTTCACTTCTAGAAAATACTAATGAGTCGACAAGCACAGTCGTGATAGAGTCTACCTAGTATTTAGGTCCCTGGTTCTACTCTTCATCGTACTTGGGCCAGGCAGGAGGGCATGTCTATGACATTGATAATAAGTTTTATAAATCACAAAAATAAGATACAATCATGTGCCTCATCAAAGAGCTACTTCATTTCTAATTCTCAGTATTTCACCCTAGTTTGATTATCATTTTTAAACAAAATTATATCTTCTGTCGCTTGTGATTTCACTCGTAATTTGGTGCTTTCTTTAAACAAAAACTTGACTAAGTTTGACGAACATAATAAGACAGAATCAATCGAAATCTTAAGTTAACAAGCTATTTTTTTCTGACAAACTATCCCCTGGTGTTTTGTAAATCATTTTATGAAAAGAACCTGCCATTTCTACATCATGACCGAGCTTCCGTTTCCTGATCTCGTGCATTCTCGTTATCAGTATCCTTCTGCATATCGCTAAACAGTGGATAGTGCTTTGATTCGAGCTTGGCTACTGAAATTTGTCGATATTCTGTCAAAATTTCCTTTCACTTTCGAAACAGATATGGTTGAAAACAGATTAAGTATGGAATCTATTGAACAAGACATTATTTTGTACAATGAAAGTTCTTTCTTCTGCCTGATTCGGATAAAACCGGAACTTTGCTGGTCAGGTGTCGGTCTCCATTTTTCCTTGCTCAAATAACTTTCCCTAATAAATTGCTCCGTCAATTGTTCAGTCCCTCGGATACACAGCCGTAATCAATACAGTGTCAGAGGACACTTATCTACCGGATGATCGCAAAATTTTCATTTCCGACTTACTTTAATTATTTTAAGAGCGAGCGTATTCCGATCAATAGAGAAGCGTGAAAAAATGAGCGGACTCCGGGGATATAAAACAATGCGTCCGAATCCCATTGCGGAATTAATTTCTCGTTTGCTGTCTGAATTTTATCGTGCATTCAGTATGGTGAGCAATCTAGAATAGCACACAATCCTTTTACACGCATCCATTTCACTCTCATTGCATTTTGTATTTGCATTCCCTGAAACAAACATTACCTTCCTGTTTACTTCATTAAAGTAATGGGGATTCAAATTTTACTCAAAGTGATTAATTTCTGAATTGTAGAGTTGTTCCACGGACATGTGGACTAATTACCCTAATGTATTAGATTTACCTATGATCTTTGAAGTTTTGTGAAGTTATGTGCCAAAATTATGTTGATTCTTTGAAAAAAAAATGTACATTTATTACTAAGATAAATACTATGGTCGGTTCTCCCTAGCTAGCTGAATTAATCTCACCTTTTGCTTGACCCAGTATATCATATGTATATATATATATATATATATATATATATATATATATATATATATATATATATATATATATATATATATATATATATATATATGATCTCCCATGATTTGTAGTTGGATATGATTTTTATCCAACGAGTTGAGTGTTTTTTTATCCCCGAGCCTTGGCGAGGGGATAAAAACACACAACGAGTTGGATAGAAGTCATATCCAACTACAAATCATGGGAGATTCTTTTTATCCCATGTTTAATACTTCACAAGCAATGTTTTACACTGTTTCATATAGGACTCCACTTTATTTCACTTCATCACTCTAACGCAAAAACCATTGTGACGTCACAACTGCACTTAACTGTGGGATATGAAAAAAATATCCAATGAGTCATAGGCAGCTCTGTTAAGGCTGCATAAAGGGGGCGGGGCCTAATTTATACGGGAAAAGTTTACTGTGACATCACACAAATATAGCAATTCCTCACAATAACAGAAAATGAAATAATTTGCGAATCTAAACTGCATAAGAGTAATGACCTACATCAAAACTTACCACTGCATTCATTTTTGTCGCTATTTAAATCCCAGACAGCAAGACTGATCGCAATGCACTTGTTGACATGACGTCATCATGGTAAAGTTTGACGCATTTTATGTGCTGTGAGAGGCGGATCAAGTATTTTTTTTCACAGTATAAAATGCATTTTATTATCAAACAGAATATTATTTGAAAATCTTAGGTAGACCATTAATACAAATCTGAAACGTTTGTTTAGTGCCATTATTTAGAAAATATCGAGAGAATGTTTTGAGTTAATTCTACCGTGTTTTTGTCTACAGGGTGTGCATGTTTCACGCCGAGGTGCCTCATTAAATCGCCTTTTCGCAAGGGCATACACTTAATAGATCTTGACCATTTTTTGAATACACATAATGGACATATTCCTTAACTTGAAAAGTGCTGCTGCTTTCCTGAAATCGATAGCATAACTTAATAAATGCATAAAATACTTGGTAAAGGTCACACATATTTCGACATCAGCTAGATAACTTAAAATTTAAACTAATAAAATGCGAATTTTATTTAAAGCAGCAGCAATTTCCATAAACTACAAGTTATGTAGAAACAATCTATTACTTTAATTTTTAATTTTAACTAGGGTATGCCCTTGCGATATTGAAATTTGTTTGTGACCTACATACAATACACATTACATGCATTTATCACGTGACTATCACAGGCACTTGGGGTATGGACCCCCCCCTTTCCATTTTTTTTTCTTTTTGAATCTGGGGTCGAGTCACCTTTTTCCTAGTTTTGTATTCTAATATGCACTGTATGTTATCAATAATGTAACTCTTTTGTCTCTATAAGCTGTTTTTAAATATATCGTTTTCGACTGATACATAAAAAGAGAGAAGGCTTGCAACTCTTTTCTCATCGTCTGCCTCACCTCGCTTAAACTTCGCCTGATTATTTATCGAAAGAATAAGAAAACTTGGAATATGCATACATCAATAAATTCGTTATACATTCTTCTTCCTTTTCAAATTTCCATTTAATTTTTATGTGCCCCCGATTTGTAAATATTTCGGTTAAATCACACGCATCTAGGGTAAATTTTGTTGATGTGCACCAGCTGGGACGGAAGTGCAATAACGGTAACTCTAACTTTATAAATGTTCTGCATTAAAAAAAAAATTCAAGGCTTTGCAATAACAGTATTGTGAAATTTGGTTGTCTAGGTCGTCTGTTAAAAGTTAATAGTCATCCATTTGAATTTGCTAGTTAAAGTTATCTTGTTATTCACAGAACTTACCGTTACATGTTATATGAAGAGAAAATTCGGGATTTATTCCTTCTCGCATTTAATGTTCCGAATGACATTACACGTAATGATGATACCCGAAAATACCGGGCACTTCCGTCCCAGCTGGTGCACATCAACAAAATTTACCCTAGATGCGTGTGATTTAATCGAAATATTTACAAATCGGGGGCACATAAAAATTAAATGGAAATATGAAAAGGAAGAAGAATGTATAACGAATTTATTGATGTATGCATATTCCAAGTTTTCTTATTCTTTCGATAAATAATCAGGCGAAGTTTAAGCGAGGTGAGGCAGACGATGAGAAAAGAGTTGCAAGCCTTCTCTCTTTTTATGTATCAGTCGAAAACGATATATTTAAAAACAGCTTATAGAGACAAAAGAGTTACATTATTGATAACATACAGTGCATATTAGAATACAAAACTAGGAAAAAGGTGACTCGACCCCAGATTTAAAAAGAAAAAAAAATGGAAAAGGGGGGGGGGGTCCATACCCCAAGTGCCTGTGGTGACTATCAAATAACGTGACCAAACCAAATTCAGTGCAGAGCGGGGTATACAATGTTATTTCAAAGAATGCTAAAGTCATAAGATAATATAGTACCTTTACAAAATTAAAATTAATTTTAAAAAGGTATGTATTTATGCACGTTTGTATTGTGTTGATTTCTTCGAAGTACGCCTTAACAATGCTGCGTATCCACGGGATAAAGGGGTAAACATGGGATAAGTTTATGTACCTCATGTACCATTTACATGGTTTTTGAGTGAATAAATTGAAATTGGTGCCCCCCTACTAAATAGAGACAATAGTAAGAGTCCATCTGTAAGTACAACAAAGAAATCAATCTAATCTCATGGCAGATGTGTCAGTTCTTACTTTGTTATAAAAGTGGAAATGTTTTTAGTTTATTAGAATAGATTACATATGAGTTTAAGTTGAAGGAGTTTTAATCATTAGACTTTTCTCTTTGTATTTCAATGAAATTCAACTTGTCACGCACGTATATAAGTGGTTAAATATCAGAAGAGCTTGTCTATTGGTATTTCAGATTTGTGCCTCTGTAGGTGTTGGGTTAAACAGAATTAAGTTTTTACCCTTTAACACGTCTACTTTTACCTCGGATACAAGTATTGACACTTTGTAGACCTTAAATAGGGAACTCCTAAATAAATAAAGTCCTCCTCTTAGTGTCAAAAGCCTTTGGACACCGTCCGCAAAACTGAGTCTTTTTATTTTCATTAAAATCAAATCTATTTTCAAAGCTGAAACAGATTGGACAGCAGACCGTTGTCCATGTGATCTTTTTTTGTGTCATTTGGTGTCTCCACGGGTTGAACACAACCCTACAAAATGATACCCGATAATTAAACTGACTAAGTGTTCATTAACCGGTCATCGGAATTCCTCGGACCCGTTGGTCAGCAGGTGGTCTTTCGGATTACATCATTCTCTGTAATAATACATTATGTCTATCATTCCGTTTTTTGCGATCGTTATCACATGTTGAGTAACTTTTAACAAATCCAGAGGCGAAAAAGGAACATGGCTTTTTTTCATTCACAAATCATTTTTTGTCTTGTCTTATAAGAGCAAGGAAGTTTTTTTAAATGTTTAAATTGTATTCAGATCTTGGAGGTATTTTTTTTTTGACTATCTGGATGGTTACATTTTTGCAAAGCAATTGTTTCAGTGAAATAGTGACCGTCATTGTTTCGTGAACAGAAAAGAAAAGATTTTGAGAGTGACCTTTTTGTTTGGAGGAGTCTATTTGCTTACACAGGACAACAAATATCCCCCCAAGATAACGGTGTTATTTTTAAATGAAAAACGACAATTTCATCGGCAAAGGAATTTCTTTATTAACATTTTTTCAAAGAGGGAGATTCGAATCCATTGAAATCGTCAGATGATTTAGAGGCAGTCTAGTTTACACGGAAAAGTTTTATAGCTTTTTTTGTCATTTCGGAGCGCATAAGTCAACTTTTATCATCATTCGCACATCATAATGACGCTGACTACAAATATAGTAAGTAATATCAGTTTTTATGTTGATACCACAATATTGTACAAAATTAGTACTTAGTTATTTATTTCTTTATTGTATTTATATTTTGGATAATAATCGAATTTCAAGAAGTCGTAAATAAGAACTTGGGAATATTGTGTCAACTGTCCGACCTCCCTTTTATTTGTTTTACGTGTACGTTCTTGTCCATATATACATATTGCATATTTTAGCTTTCAGCATAGTTCGCATGAACAAGATACAGAAGTGATCTAACTCTTAGTAAATATCCTTACACATACCCGATTTATTTGTCTAACTGTTTTGAGAGCTGCTCGACGGCAAAGGGTTATAATCTGTGCGTCGGATTAATATTGTGTAATTGTTGTCGTCTACTAATATGTTAAGTAAATAGACTGATTAAGTAATCCAGATTTTGGTAATCCATTTACAAACAAATACACAGAAGTCGTCAGTATAAATTGACTATCAGAGTATTCTTATCCCAGTGCATATGAACTTATTTTCTTGTTTTTGTATCATGAATATCCTATTGTGAGTTAATTAAATCTTGCATAAAAATAATCACTCTAAAAGTAAACCATGCTTTAAATAGGCATATTTTGAAAAGAAAATATTGTCTTTCAATTTTTACTTGACAAAGCAGTTTGAATTATTTTTATTTAGACAAACTTTTTTCAAAACCAAACAGATTTCCATTTGACAATAGATTTCTTGATAACGACTCAATAGACCGTCTTTATTGAAATAAAATGTAATTAACTTGATAAGAGAGGTCACCTTGCGTGCACGACTGAATCACTTCTATATCAATTTTTTCCCACATCTGGAAAAAAAAATTGATACTTTCTTGCGATGATTTTTACTTCTTTAATTTGAAAATAAGTAATCAGATGTCTAAAGGAGATTTCTTATTTATTTGTGGTCCCAGTTCTAGAAATTCGATTTTCCCTATCGATATAATGAATATGTACGTGTAGATAGATACAAGTATTCCTTTGTTAGTGTGTTTGTCTTGAAGTCGGTGTATAACACGATTATCTTATTTGAGTGTTACTGAGATCAAAGCAAGCATAATCCTATTGATTATTGATAACGATAGCTTAATCTGGCATTACCTACATTTTTGGGATGCTGCAATTTCTGCACGTTATCAGAATATAACCAGAAGTACACAAGTTTGTTACACTCGATACTTTGCAAACTTCCTCAAGTTTTGCTAAAGAATTACAAGTACTAAATTATTTGCATTCTAGTTGGGAAATGGAAGACAAATGGTCGATAAAGTGACAAAATTTTGTTGAATTCTCAGCTGGGGGGGGGGGGGGGGGAAGTCATTAAATATATTTTGCATCATGCATGTAGTTTGTTGAGCGTGCTCGATGTAAATGCTATTTTCAACAGCTAGACTGGATTTAGATAACAGGACCCTGTATCATTGACAGTTTCTAAATGACATACTAGTACCTTTCCCATCACCATTCACATAGCAGAGGAACAATCGTGGCCTCGTCACCTTGGGGACAAAAATTGTTAGAGTTTTTATAAAACTTGTCACGTTTTGACCTGAGGACTTCAACTGTGTATCAAATGCACTTAAAAAGTCGTGCAGTACTCTAAATTTTACACACCAACGAATAACATAATGAAGATCATGAAGTTTGTCCCTTCAGTTTTGGCACATGTTCATCTTTTAGCCACATTTAAAGATGTAAAACTATCAAATACAAAGTTGCAAATTGGTTGCATCTGTTTTAGACCCCTAGCGGTGAAACTGGAGGGAACTATGGGTTTCCTCCTCGTCTGCCCGTCTGTCTGTCCCTCCGTCTGTCCCACTTGGTTTTCCGCACTTTTTTTCTAAATGCTTGCCGATATTGATCTGATTTCTGGTATGTGAATGTACCTTGATGAGTTACAGATTACAAATGTAAGTTTGCATTTCGTTCCTCTTCGATGACTTTTTGAAAATTACGACCTTTTTAAATCTATGAGGGGAACCAGATTTCCCGCTTGGTTTTCCGCACCTTTTTCCTAAAAGCTTGCAGATATTGAGCTGATTTTTGGTAAGTGAGTCTGCCTTAATGAGTTATAGAGCAAGTTTGCATTTCGCTTCGATGATTTTTGATGGGAATTATTGCTTTTTTTTTTAATTTTTAATGGGAACCAGATTACACTTGCCAGTAAGGGGACTAGTATTGCTTATGCTATACTCTCAGAATTCTTGTTATTTTTAAAAACGTTGTTATTGCAAAGTTAATAATTAGAGTTATTAATGGTGTAAAAAATAGAAGACCTCCTGAATTCTGCTTTAGACACCGTGTCCCATCATTTATAAAACAACAGGAGCTACCCGCTGATTTTTCGTAAGTTGCTAGATGTCTGAGGCCCGTGGGAATAATTTCATCAAGCTAATAACAATATGAGGATGCCAAATTTAAATCGAATCTAACAGAGAATTCTCAAGTTTTAATCAAGAACAATGAAAGTGTTCTCAGTTTTAATTAACAAGAGCACCTGCACATTTATAAAATAAGACTCCTGCTATCTTAGGATTGCCTTCATTGCTTAGTTTCAAATTTATTCAGACAAAATTGGCTATAACAACACTTTCACTGTTTTACAGTAAGTTGATTGTAACTGAAATCTCTTTAAGTAGAAAAATGGGAACAAAAAAATATGACTTTAGGACATATTCTTGTGTTTCAACACATAAGAGATAATGGCAGACTGTAAAACTATCAATATCGCCATGTCTCTGTCGCAGAAGGTTGATACGAAGATTGGATGCAAGATTATCCTTAAACGATTTAGGAACACCTCCAAGCTTTGTTGCCAAGGATACGGGAACAATTGTCACTTAGGAACGTTTTCTTGCCGTCTCGTGGAGTAATTGTCCTTTCGATTTTATGTGTTATGAAGGAATTTAATTATGTCCTACAACAGAAAATTCACTGATCGATTCTTTAATAATAAAATAGATTTTGAACAAATGAATACGATGAATGTAATTAATGTCTGTCATTATGTAAATCAGTTTGTATTTCCATGGCTGCTAATTTTGGAAACCAGATAAATTCATTATGAGAGAGACTTGACAGTGTTTTGAGATCTTTTCCCTGATAATTAATTACGTGTCCTTCTTATTCGTCCTTTCTCATCACTCACAGCTGAGTATATGGGATTACATCCTAAATCTATAAACTTTCTTCTCCAACATCCAATTAACAAGTGATAGTTTTCCGGCTTAACATATATATTTCTCTCGAGTCTTTTTGGTTCCAATGTAAATCCGGAAATTAACTTGTCTATCCCAAAATCCGGACCAGATACAGATCAATATCCGATTAAATCTTAAGACGACGATCCATCTTAGTTTTGTCTTGGTGGTACAGCCATCCAGCACTAATTAAATTTAGGACTTAAACCTCTGTAGGATGTTATCGATGGCGTCCCAAGAGCCCAATCAGATCGGACTAGGACTTGTAACCTAATCTTCTCTCTGATGTCTTCTTTGAGAAATATTGACATTTTTCTACTTTCTTGCATGTTTGAGAGAAATATCTGACTTAAAATTGCAAGTGATGTCTGAACTTATTTCCCGTTACATTTGTTGAAACCCTCAATTCTGATAAATTTGAAAGGCAACGGCACATAGTGTTCATATAATATTTTCATCGTCGTGCACTAGGCCAAGGTTTTTAGTTCGATACCCTGGTTCACTTGAATCTTTTTTTTTATGTTTTATAGTGGATGTTATGCTGTGAAATCTGAAAAGTTTTTTCCCCTTGAGCAAACATGCATGCAAAGTGATAGAAAAAATCTCGAATATAATTTATTGCAAGAGTAAAAAATTTTACTTTTTCCCAATTTTCTCCTTGTTACTTTTCCTAATGTGTTACATACGTAAGTAAGAAAATGTTTATTTGTCTAATTAATGCTATCTGTAATTTTGCAAATTGTTTTGTTCTTAAATCCTACGCAGACATTTTCCTTCTTAATGGTTTACAAAGGCTCACAAACAAACATGTGTCTGACACATCCTTTTTTTTTATCGTGAGGCAGACAATTATCAAAAAACAGAATCATTATTTTCCGAGACTTTTTATCAGATGTTCTTGAAAGACATAAATGATCAAAAAATGGATAGGAAGATACAAAAATGAGAAGATGGTAAGCGGTGAATGTCTACAGAAACTTTTGATGATTGGAGCCAATTGTATAGAACGAAGCCCAAACGTAATGAGGTAGAAAAATAAAGTTATAATAATTAAGTCATTCTGATGCCGCTCAAACCTTCAAGTATATTCTTCAAAATAACCAGAAATGACTTGAAGCCCAAGGTGTAAGAACGTTTGTCTGCGAGTTTTATCTTCTTCTTTCGACAAAGTCTGTTTATATTCTTAAGATGTTCAACTCTTAGTTGGTGGAATCTTAACAAATTATCTTCTAAATGCTGCATTTCATCACAAAAGTGAAATGCTCTCAAATGAATGATAAAACTCTTCGGAAAACATGGAGGATTTCTGGTGGCAGATAAAGTTTATAAAAGGTCGTATTGTGTGTTGCTCGTGTTCGCGTGTTGGGTTTCCTACATCCACCCATTGATGCAATAGGGCTTAATCACGTACGATTCTCTTGAGAAATTTGATGCATTTTGTCAGATTTAAAACATCAGGCAAACAAAAATGAACTAAACATCGTCGAAAAAAAGTTTTGTATATTTTCATCTGTTTAAAGAGAAATTTTCATTCATATAGAAAATGAAAATAGCGAACATCTTGTGATGAGTTTGCATGACCATTTTGGGTTGAAAAAAAAAATCGCCTTAATGAAGGCTGCCATGGTAACAGTGGAATGAAATTTCTGTCATATTTATGTCTTGTCATTTGATATTACTATTATGTGATACAATTTTAAAACGTTTCACCTTAAATTGATTGAAGGTAGGAAGTGTTAGCAGCGATAAAAATCAATATGCCGGCGAACGCGGTCTCTCATCATAGCGAGATACAGAGTCGGAGAAGGTAAACTCTATTTTGCTCAGTTTCACCGTAGGCTATTGTTTTACTGGATTGTTTTGAAAAACACAAAAAGACATTATTGGAGCTTGGGTGGAAGATTAGGGAAAAGACGCTAGTTTTTGTTCCTTCATAAATAAACGCTATGGAGAATGTGAATTGAAGTGGAACGAAATTTTTAGAGTGATTGCTGGTTTTCTTAACAATCGGTGAAACACAACTCGTTTCTTTTACTTGCTTGATAAAGGACACACTGTTTTACCAGCGTATTATGATATTTTGATTTAATCAGTTATTGGGGATTTTATATAAGAGTAATTTACTTGATGTACGTTAGATTGTGACAGAAACGTTTGTTTGCTTACTGTGATTAGTGTCTGTATTTATATTTTTCCATCGCGCACGTGCTAAAAACGCGAACTGCGGGGAATGTGTTTAGGACTGGCATACTCTCACAACCCGTTAATAACGCCAGATAGGAGATGTTAATGTAATTACAAGGATACCAAGTTAACAGTGTCAGATTCTTTTCTCCAGGAGTGTTTAATATTTAATAGTGTTACATTTGCATACTTTTTCACCACTTTGCCATTGTTTCGATGCTTGCCAGAAACAAAGGCGAATACTCATTTTTGATGTAGTGCTTACGAAACCGTAAAATGACACCTATATGATTCATGAAAAAAATTGTTGAAGTTTCAAATATTACAACTTCCCTGTTCCAATTTACGGTCCACTTGTACGATGACCGCCATCTGTCGGTGTAATTAACCTTCGGAGCTGGGACAGAAGTTGACACCGTCTTCATCTTTCCAAGGACTTTAAACCCTTTGTCGTTGACGGAGGATTTTATTTTATCACATCAAACACCTGACCTACGACTGATATGAGTCTCACGGGGAAGATTGAGGTATATATTTAACATCTCCCTAGGTATCCTTTTTTAATCTTATCAAGGAGATTTGAAAGTGAATAACGCAGTAGTATACGATAATGGTAAAAAAGGAGAGAATTTATGTAGTTATATATAGTGAGAGTCACTTGTAAGTATACAAGAATAAAGTTGTTTGTCCTCTGCTTCATTTTAAGCATGAAAATTTAAAAATTGTATAGCTCAATGTAGAATTCAAACAGCTTCAAATCCTCAGGTTGTCATTAATTTTTACTGTTGTTTACTTACTCTCTCTATCGGTCATTACAATTTCAATTATTTATACAAGGTAAAGAGAAGAAGAAATTCGTTTCATTGATTATGAATACAAAAGAATTAATCAATTTTAATTGTTGTATAAACTTTGTGGAGGTTGGCGGGTTTGTACTCTCGAAACATTAGTTAAATTTTCTTTTAATCATGATACATCAATGTAATAAAGAATAATGTTGGTTTCGGTGCAGGTTCCCCTCTTTCTGTTTTCTTCTGTTCTTTTGTCTCTGTCCTTGTAGAACCATAAATACTTGTTCATTCAGCGTTCTGTGTCCTCCTTAATAATGTTTGAGGCTCCATACTGCACAGTCTACCTCATTATTTGTAATTTAGATAACGTTACGCCAAAGTAAAAGTCGATTGAAAAAAATGATTTGGAAACTACATCGTGTCTTTTTTGGTTAGAAAGATGGGCCTGATGGAATTATGATCGATTTCGCGTTACTGCCTGTCCGCGAGGAATTATTACAGGAAAGGTTCATCTTCGCACGATTCCACTATCGAAATAAAATCCGCTATCCCTGAAAGTAAGAGGGTTTTTACATGTCCAGAAATTGTGTCTCAAAAGTTGAGAGATGCAAGAAAGTTAAGTTTTTGAAAATATCAAAGGAGAAAACTGCTTTAATTTTTTTCCAAATTAAAATGAAATAAAATTCGTCTCTTCAAATTCTGAATAAAATAATTGTTGAAAATTTCCATGACAGATGTCATAAAATGTTAGCAAACTATTGGTTGTGTTTAAAAACCTGTATATAAAGAATTTGCACTTGAAGTAAACATTTTTCGTCCAAGTTGGAGGAAAGTGATGATTTCTTTGTCACGATGTTCTAAACCTTTTTTTTTCAAAATAAAAGATAATGTCCTTTTTCAATATAAATAAAGAGGTTTTTGCAGAAAAAAAATTCTTTTTTACTTTATTTTCGTTATACGTTTTCAGATGTAATTGCTCAGATACACGATCACCCATAGTGTAGTGTTTACTGTTATCTATAGCATTCTCATTTACGCTACCCCAACAACAAGGAAGGCAGCGGGCAGAAATATGAACAATATATTCTTGTATGTTTTAATGAGGTTAAGCATGTTACATAAATATTCATTTATTTATGTATATATGCCCGAAACCTCTGACAATAAATGTATTTACTCAAATATGTGTCGTCATTCTATCTCATAAAATGCAGCCAGCACGGCTATTAAGATGAAATAAAGCGCAGTTTCTGAACGAAATTGTAGACTTTGTCTAACACATTTTTATGTGATATGGTATCTGTTACCCATTGTATTCTTCATAAAATAAACATGAATTGAAAGCCTTCTTCCCACATCGTAAAAATGTTACATATAAAATGAAAAGAATACGTAACAAAGTAAATCGAGTATACAGTCAGTACCATGATTCAGAAACCGGAAGTAATCCACGATTTAGAAGGTTACGATTGACGGACCCTTGCTAAGAAGGACCGGACCATACATTTCTATCATTTAGCCTCAGGTGCTTGGTGTATTGGTTTCTATAGATACTACGTCTATTTATCTAGATGACTGTGTTAAGTATACAGGTTCGTCGATGCCTGTGAAATCAACCAAGTAAGAAATGAGGTTTTAATAAGGCTCTCGTAAAAATGAGATAAATGCCAACACATGTATTGCTTTCATAATTCATATTTACATCATATTTCTTTTCAATTTGCAAAACAAGGTTGAAAGTCTTTGATCCCTTTATTATGTATACATTTTATGATTTGCACTAATTCATTTTTAAAAATAAGTTTAATATCTAATGAATCCACTTGAATGTATTTTGGGGATTAATTTTAATGAGGGGTGAAGTTTATATATATTCTTACTTTTTTTGCAAAAAAATATATAAACTATGTTTTCATTGAATTTCTCAAAATGATTTTAACTAAGAATTTCAAGTGTACATCTCAATACTGGTAATAAAATGATTAAATTGGCTTTATTTTTCAAAACTATAAGGAAAAGTAAGAGCGTCAATGCTTTATAAAGTCACCACAGCAATGAGGATATGACGGGTTTCAGTTCAGATTTGAATCATAAAATTCGAGACAGGCATTAGTCAGACATGGGGTACACGAGTTTATCTGAATAAAAAACATTTTAGATATCCAAGGTTACACCTGTGTATACAGCCTTTATATCGAGACTATTCATGTCGGTAAAATATTTGTGTTGATTGTGAAATTCAACAAAATCCATTTTATTTTTTTTTTAAACTTTGTTACCATGCGAGGGGGTTGCCTTTGTGTATTTTTAGGGTTTAAAGCCCGTGTAACCGGGTATAATGAACAGTTTCTATAACGACACAAATTCGATTATTGAAGTTTAACCAAGCTTAAAAACCCTCAGTTTAGGAGGCCTTTCGAAGGGACATCGGGTTTTCCTGTGTGTTCTGTATTTTAGGAAAATTGGGGGATGAGGGCATGTGTTTAAAATAAAAATTACCCTTTTAAAGTGAATAAAGGATGAAAAAAAAAATAATTTAAGAAATGACAGAGAGTCAATGTTCCAACTAATTCTGTTAATGTATCGGTGGCCAGCGTTGACTGTGAAATGGGTATTTTTTTTAATACTGGCAGATAAGATTTTTAGGAAAAAGTTTCAATTTCTTGACGTTCCTTTGGACTTTCCCTTGTTTTAAAACACTCATTAGACCGTCCCCTACCACTTCTTCAACGTTCCACCTCACTGGGCTTAATCCACCACCCCCTGTAGAACAGTTCTTAATTAACTTGTACATGTACTAGTGTGTTACATTGTGATGTTTAGAATTAATTTTATTTTCTCCCTTTTGTCTCTCTTTTCCTTATCTTATTTATCGATTTTTTTTTAAACACAACGAGTATCAGTTTGCATTTGCTTTGTTTCTTTCCACTATCGGATATTTACATACATTTCAGATGTTTGAATTCCAAAGGAAGTCGTGTCTTAAAACTTTTGAATTATTCAAGAGACTAATAAAAAAATAAAGAATGCATGGATTGATTTGAGAAAATGAAACAAAGGATTAAAACACGCAGCAGCTGTCTGTACCAGGCAGTGAACAATGCCATTCGGAAAACGTACCACAGAAAGCTTTTTAAAATCTTCATTTTCTTGATATACAAAAGTATCTTCCAAGTTTTACAAGATGAAATCATTGGTCTATTGCATTACCCTCCCAAGCGGCTCGGAACCCCACTCTCACGTTGCGTGACACCAATATCAAAATCATGAAGGGTAGCGAATACTCGCCTTTACCTGGTGTCTATAATTGAAAAAAAAGAGATCAAAATTCATCGTTCAAAATCGTCTCATTGTTGATGTTCGTCATATAGGTATCATCTAAATCAGGACGTGTATCTTATACCTGCTGAATGTGAAGACGGGAGTCTGTGGCCGTCTTATGTTATATAAGGGAGAATATTCATTTTAAATTGTTGAGGGATTATAACTTGATGAAAGTATGATTAGTCTTTGTCGTGGACAGGAAAATATTGAAAAATATGACTACTGTAAACGATTTAGAAAGGTAAGAAAATAAAGAATCATATGACTATTGTAAACAATTAAGAAAGGCAAGAAAATATTGAAAATGACTAGTGTAAACAATTTAGGTAAGAAAATATTTTTTTAAAAATATGACTATACTGTGAACAATTTAGAAAAAAAAGTTATGTATACAGTTTTACACGCTATAGTGAAAAACGAAAGTGGACTTCAGAATGGGAAGTGTTAAATAATAAACATTTGTGACAGAATTATATCCAATGGTATACATACTTAAAATACTTGTAGGTTAAGCTTGGAAGCTTGGTGTTTTTGCTCCTGTGTGCAGAATGAGTCACTGTTGGATGTTATATGTAACATATGTATTTTTCTCGTGGACTTATTGCATCACCTGCATGTTCATTTGCTAAGTAATATGTCTATCGCGAGTGAAATATATTATTTCTATTCTTTATTCTGTAATGGTCTAATTTATTTAATTATTTTGTCTCTCCCTGATAGTGATAATATATTATAGAATCAAAGGAGTTATTCCGCTTTACATAGATATTAAAATTTTAAAATTATGTATTTCTTGAAATGTCAAAGATTATGTTATCTATACGAAAAATTAAACCTTCTGTTTTTATTGTTTTTTAATATTTGAAAAGTTTTTTAAACTTAAATCAATTAAAAAGAAAAAAAACCCAATTAATTTGATGTTGAAATGATGATGAGCAAACGTTATTTTCCGTTCAGTAGTTTAGATTATGTTAATATTATCGTTCAGTAGTTTAGATTATGTTAATATTAACGGTCAGAAAAAGGCTGAATACATGTTATCCATAGTACTTTATCTGCAGATGTGTATCTGTCCATTAGGGGTGTTTGTCTTGTTCTTATATGTTTATTGTTTGGAGATTGTATCTATTTGCTACGGGAGGCCACTCTTATCTTCTTCGTACAAATGCAGGAGTTATCTTCTCTTGCTTGCTGCACTAACAATGAAATCGATGGGGTTGATATTTTCCCACTGATAAGTTACTTTGCCATTATCAATTATCAACAATGTCAGAAATAAATGTCAGGAACATTAAACAGAATATCCGCTTAACAAGTCTGTACACTGAAAATCTACTTAGCATTCTGATAATTCGAAATATATTTAAGAGACGGCTCAACCTCCAAACTGGTCCATACTTTGAGACATATATGCAATGAGAGAAAATTTAAACTGAGTGCAGTTCATTGCAAGGGCATCAGTTTTATTCAGATGAGCTCATTTTTGCACGATGTGCACACAGGTCCTCCAAATTTAGCCGTGCGTTGTCGCAACGATGTTAAATATTTTTACATCTGCTGTCCATGTAACAAAATATTTCCGAGATGAGACACTGAAAATAAATGTCAATAGTTACTGTACTGTTGGGCATCCAGTTAATTGTGTAAGTGGTATACATGCACGTCAGTTCAAAAGGGGAATTTAACACAAAATTTATCAGTTCCCATTAAGATATGTAAAATACATGATATTGAAAATAAACAGAAGACTTAAGTGTGAACAACTTACTTGTATAAACCAGTACTTTGTTCCGTAATTCTAGATCTTTTGTACCTGGCTTAAAACACAGGTGAACTGACAACCTGTCCCCAATGTCACATTTTATGGACAGCACGTTTCTTTATTATTTTCCGACACTTGTAAAATCGTTAATTCAATAGCTACATACGTCTTTTATTATATTAATTCGAGCTTCTAAACACATATTGTTGTAACAGATGTAGTGAATATTTTACTTGGATTAGAATCGTGTTTATTACTGTTTTACCCATGTTTTCAAACTTCTGCGGTAATTACGTACTAGTGCTCCTTATCTTTTAAATAACGTTGCCATGGAATTTTTCTCTGAAATGATGAGAAAATGTCTAGTTTTGTTATTTTGATTTTCACAAAGAAGTCTGTATATAAGTATACGTCTGTTACGTCTTCTGCCAGATATTGCTTTCTTTTGATTTATACATACGTCAAGCTTTTCTATTCTGGAATAATTTGTGCGTTGAAGTTTTCCACCTCTATAAAACGAAAAACTGTGGCAAACAAGCAATTGCCTTTAAATGTGTTATATCGACTCTATATTAGAAGAAAACAAATAGACCTTGTAATATTTAAAAGTAACATCAAACGGACATGGACATTTTACGTACCTGTATCATTGGATAGCAGTTGTTAAATGCTGGGACTTGTTTACTTTTTGTTGTCATGTTTACTAATGACTAAAAATATGACTTGTCTTTTATCTGCAAAATTTAACTTTTCAACCGAGACCCCGCACCAGCCTTTTATAGTTCTCTAATCAGCTCAAGAATTCACCTGAAAATTACGAGGGAGTTTCAAGGAAGGGTATACAAACTGAAAGCTGTAGTTAAAACTTCTTAACGGAAGGAGGAGTTAAGCGCATTCTCTCTGTGTCAGTGGAAGATTATATTCATTTAACCCAACCAATGTGACACGCTGTCCACATTTAACTATCAATAAAAACTTTCAAATTCTTGCAACTTTGGAAAGGTGGCATCAGCTTTCTCCTTGGCCATTTAAGTGTGTATCGATAACTAATCTCCCTCCCCCGATCTCCGGTTGCAGAGTGGTCTGAGTGTGTTCTACTAACCCCACAGTGTATCGTATTGCAGAGGTGTGAGGATGGATGTTTGAATATTCACAATGCTTGGATCTCGTTGTTCTAATATAATATGCGATACGGGCGATGTCTCTGATTCGGTAGGTATCATTTTGATATAAAAGAAAATGTTCTCATTATAATAGTATTCCCAGCTGAATACTCTCAATCCTATCACGTGCTTAGCAGAATTTGATTATAACGCGAGCTTTAGTGATAAAATCAGGTGGTTTCCAGAACTTGGCCATTTTTTTTTTCATATCGACCAATTCCTTTATTGAGTTTTCTGTTTTTGGTCTTCAAGAGTTTTGAAGGATATTTTTCCTTTCCTCTCAAGAGAGGAACAATAACACACTTGAAGTCAATATTGGTGATATTTCAAAGACAATTATCCCGCGGTCTGTGCTATCGGCATCGTATGTGGTAACTAGTGCTCGCTGCCTGAGACGATATTAGTCAATATTCTCTCTAAAACAGTGTTCTGTTTCTGTGAAAATTGCAAATTAATTTGGTAAAAGTTTCCGATGTTGTAGAAAGTGGTTATATGGGAATTCTATATTGCTCTCCGTGATCTTGGTAGAACCAGCAAAATTGAAAACCAATGCTTTGGGGAGGATAGTGACGATATGAAAAGTTCGCACGATATCTTGATCAGAAGTAAAACAAACATTATTTTATTGGTTGTGTTTCAATCTTTTGAGTCTGCCTGTACCGAGTATTTTACCTTCTCCTTTATTGCATTTCTGTGAGACTGGACGCAGATGTTTCAGGAAAATTTTACATCAACTTTTTTATGTGTATCGGAAATCTTTATTTAAACCAATCTGGTGCTGGTCTTTGGACAAGGAACGTCAAAGCTGCCCAGTAATTGCTTAGTTTAGGAGGGTTCGAATTTCAAAGTCTTCTAGAAATATTTCTCTTTCAGTCCATAATTATTACCAAGGTGACGAAAAGGCGTTAATTAAATCGATTTTTCTGCAAAAATTCTTGGAAGAAGGGAAATTCGAAAATGAAGATGGATGGAGAGATAGATTTAAGCCGTTTATACATTTGTGAAATCTCCATCTGGGACGGGGTTTTTGAGCACTAATTAAGACTGGCTAGTCCTCATCGATCGGAGAGGCCTGGCTTTCTGAGACATTGTATCGAACGCTTTCGGGGAAAAACAGCACCAAGATTTGTGTGAGTTAAGACTGATTTCTTTGGAACTTCAGGAATAAACCCCGGCACGCAGCGCGGTTCGATGGCGGAAGAACTGCTTGAGATAATTTGCCGTTTGAAAAGTATACAATTATTCACGGTGATTGTTCCGATTTAAAGAGAACTTGTGAAGGGACTCGGTCTTTATTCTTTTTAACGATGTTATTTCTAGCCATGGAAAAAAATTGCTACCAACTGACATGCGCATACGTTTGTTAAACAATTATCCAAATTTTGTGTATTGAGTTTGTAGATAATAGTTTGTCATAGGATATGAGGAATTTATGTTGATATTTGTGTAACATTTGGGAGCCGTGTATACAGTAACTAGTCACATCAGGACATAGTGATATAGATGAAAACTGCAGCTGATTTGGATGTGTAATTTTCTTTGTGTGTGTTTTATTTTTTGAGGATTAAGCATGTCCATCAGTAACTGTGGCCAGGTGATCTGCCACACCCCGTACACTGTAGTAAGTATTTCCCAAAGGACTTCCCCCCCCCCCGTGTCAAAATGACTGTTATTTTCCTTTTCCGGTGGTTCACAGTTTTCTGAACTGGGTTTGTCTTCTGTAATTGATTCGATTTACCGTGATTAGTTTCCTGTTAAATTCATGTCTAAGAATATAAATGAGATTATTACAAATCTAAGGTGGTTTTCAAATGTCATATAAAAGTCGGGAATTTTTGCGAATTACATCCTCGACAATAATTGACTTTGTTCTGCTTAAGTGTTTTCGTACCCACTCCGTAAGCTCGGCAGAAGTGTACTTGAATAACAAGAAAAATGATACAAGGGCTTTCAACTGGCAGAATTGATTACATCCATAAAATAAGTGTTTCCCTTTTCGGGTTTCAAAATATCTCTCTCTCTCTCTCTCTCTTTTTAATGAAGTATATTAACTGTGTGAATTCCTACACCTTCGTTTAGAAGTAAGGTGTACTTCAACAACTTATTTAAATTACATACATTTTAACATTCTTGAACTTGAATGCAAGGTATTTGAGTTGAATTTCAGCAGTAAATTACCCACTTCATAATCAGACAATTTTGGTGCCTACCTGTATTATGTTTTTGAAGAAGATTGAATTACTTGTAGAAAAGTAAATATGACCTTTTGTGTCCTGTAAGTTCTTGACACAAGTCTTATTACAATTCTGTCTCTGAATTGCTGTACATGGAATTGTTAACTTAAAATACGAGACCGGTCACTAATTGTAAGTTCTGTAGCTTTATTTGAGAATT
Source organism: Saccostrea echinata (assembly GCF_033153115.1). NCBI lineage: Eukaryota > Metazoa > Mollusca > Bivalvia > Ostreida > Ostreidae > Saccostrea > Saccostrea echinata. Next base: position 53,818,366 of record NW_026889803.1, on the reverse strand, counting down.
AAATATCCCGACACCAATTGTGAGTCAATATTAGCCCGGGTAAGAGAAATCACACACCCGTATTCCAATTAAGCATACAATTTTCTCTATTAAACCAATATTCATTTTTAAATGTTTTCCCTGTCAACGGAAATAAGACAAGTTATTATTGAAATATTTCGATTTGTTCAATATTCCACATCCAATATTGATATAAAAAAAATAGTAGAAGGAAACATTTGAACAGATTAAATGTCTCTATTAGTTCCATAGATGAGCTGGAAAACCTACATGTATACGCTAGAAATTTAGAACAAGTTATTTTGATGTCTTCATTTTTACACATAACCAGGTTCCACTGTTTACGAGATCCTTTTAAAATATTTTTTAGATTTATTGATAAAACTATTATTCAAAACATTTAAGAAACAGTATTGATTTTTCATTGGGAAAAAAAACCTTTAAACTTTTTATCTATTTGTAAATTAGTTTCAACCGAAAATAAACAGACGAAAAAGAATATCTCATTATTTCAGTTATGCTTTCTCTTGAGAATGTTTATAAAATAAATCTTATTCGCTTGTTCGAATGAAAAACTACAAAATATTTTGGAAAAAAAATAGTAACAATTAGAGAAAAATCCTGGGCTCCGTCTTTATGATCTGACTCATTAGTCTTGCCAACAGAAAGCATCGCTGTATTTTAACAAAACCACAAAGGTCTAAGCCGATAAGTAAGATAAAAAAAGGCAGCGTTTTGTTGAAAAATTGTTCAAGTTTAAACAAATTCGTTGGTCCACGTGCTAAAATTCCAAAAATTCTGTTTTAAGATTGAACAGTCAAGATGGTGGGTGTTCTGAATATATTAAGCTTAAATTCTTTAAAAATAATTTTTGACAGACGATCAAACATTTCTTTTTCTTTCAGTTTGGGACAAACACTGGACAGACCTCGTCAAAATGTTCTAAGAGCACCACGTATTGCCCGTCAGGTAAGTTCTTATATATTTTTTTGATTATTATCGAAAAATCTGATTCCTGGAATTAATTAAAAGTATACATTCATTATTTAGTGAAAGGTAATTAACAGCATGAAATCAACCATAGAATTCACTTTGAATATGAAAAATCGATGGAAAACTAATTTAATTATTCATTTCAACATTTCACAAAATCCCCTTTATAACGGCTCATGAATTAAAACCAGCTTCATAAAGTTATCCCTAAACGAGGAAGGCAATATTTGCATTATAAATGAATATTTCTCAATTCAAAAGCAGAAATATATCAAAACCACTTTCCGATTCTCATAAAAAAGACTCTGTATGCATTATATCGACAATAAAAAAGGAGAGTTTCAGTAAAACTAACAAATCTGTCTCCGCAGAAAGCGGAAGGCTTAATCTTGGAAATGACTTCTAAGAGCTGGAAAAGACAGATATATCACCGGGCGATGTAAACCGGGAAAATCAATAGCAAGGCCCTGTTTGTTTCTCTTGCAATGTCAGTTTCATTATTCCGTAATGAACGACCGGAGTTAATTTCCAATATCTATTTTTCCTGAGTCCAAGAAGCGGAATGCAATGATCACGGCAATTAAACTTCTCCTACAGACGATCTCAAGAGGCGGCCGTCATTGATAGTTTCTCCGATGAATTACTTTTGACATTGGAGAATATTAATTGAAACATGTTTAATTGATACAGGAAGGGGCGCTGTAGCATGCATTTCTATCAATTTTGTTGTATAGAAATTTGCAATAAACCGGATTATTAAGTTAATTAGTATCATTGGGGATTCAATGTACTAAAGCAGAGAATTGAGCGCTTTCTGCATTTGTTAATCAACATTTTATTTAATGAAAGATGGCCGAGTTTGTTAAGTGATCATTGTAATGAGTCCATCTGTAAATTTGATTTCCAGGATACAGAGTGTAAGAAACTGTTCTGGTATACATTCCAGAATCTGATCGAGTCCTATTAAAATGCACTGTTGTTCAAGTTGTTTTATTTCGTAGCAATTATATTTATGCATTATTTTTAGAACTTTTGAGGATCCTTTTGATAAAAGTCTTGCTAAGCCGAGAGTGCACCACGATTCCGCACCCCTCTCCTTCAATAGTCTAGTGCTTTTGATGTATAAGCACTTTACAACATGTAACTAAGATATTTTATAATGAAAGATATAAATTATTAAGACTTTAGTTGGTGAGGAAAACATCAAATGAACGTGTACAAGTCGGCTTCAGATGAAATCCGGTGTTGTATGAACGAGGAATAATTTGTATACCTGAACAAAAAACATTTCAACATTTCACAATATCCCCTCATGAATTAAAACCAGCTTCATAAAGTTATCCCTAAACGAGGAAGGCAATATTTGCATTATAAATGAATATTTCTCAATTCAAAAGCAGAAATATATCAAAACCACTTTCCGATTCTCATAAAAAAGACTATGAATGCATTATATCGACAATAAAAAAGGAGAGTTTCAGTAAAACTAACAAATCTGTCTCAACATCTTGTTTTATCTCTGTATCCTGTATCCTCTGAACTCTGTATCCTGGAAATCAAAAAAAAAAGATCGAAAAATAAAGAAAAAAATCTAGACAGTGACCAAGATACACATGTAGGCTGACCCCGCCCACCCATGCTCAAGCTCTTGACCGTTTAGGAGAGTTTTCAGACAATGGACAGGAAGTGACGTGTAAACACCCAAGATTAGATCGACTTAGGCTTAGTTGTTTTTCTGTGGTCAAAAATAAAAGCCCTGAAGTTTTTAACAATGGAGTGTTAGATTTAAGGGTGTCCAAACCTGGGGAAATAAAAAAAAACATTGTCCTCAATTATTTACATTCGTGTATTTAGTTTAAATAAAAGTTTAGCGAAAGTTCAATTGTTAATCCGCACCAAGTGATCTTTTCGGTGAAAAAAAAATAATTTAAAATATGTCTGTATGATTAATCACTTATATGACTACTGCTTTGCAGGAATTTTTTTAAGTTACCCCTTACTAAAACTTGTTCATACATAAAACTAATAGATAATGCAAAAGAATATCAAAAACATGCATGTTAAAATACTCTTTCTTACAATAGAAAAAAATATTTAAAGGAACTCGAATTTACTAACTCGCATTGGTTATGGGACCTATATAATTATATTATAGAAAGGAATCCATTAAGCTTACAAAGCAAATATGTAAATAAAAAAAATTCTCCCATCACTTTTGCAATAAGTAAAATATACAAGTTAAACCAATAGATAAATCCGGAATTATTATGACACCAGTTGATTTTACCAACAGATTACAGAATCTTTCTTCTGTTATAGGTCACTACTATGAGACCTGTCCTCAGGATAGAGGTGCCCGCTGTGTCCAGTGCGACTCCAAGTCCTATCAGCCAGACAGAAATGGACCACTGGACAAATGTAAAGCGAAGTATGTTTTTTTTTTTAATTCTAGGAAGTTGATAGTGATAATCAGATCGTTTTAGATCTGTTTGTTTTTTCATCTCGGAATACAACCAGCCTCTTGGGTTGAGATTTTACCAATGTTTCTGTGAACTTGGTGATGAAAGCATTTTATTTTCATTCCATGTCTACAGGACCACATGTGACCGACCAAACATGCAGTATGCTGATCAGGGAAGTGCACTCCGGGACGCGAAATGTCGATGTGCACCGGGATATCACTTCCTGAATACAGACCACACACATTGTGTCCCAAACAGCGTGTGTCCAGTTGGCTGGGGGCAAACAGATTATGGTATATACAATTTTCTTATCTTACAGTTTCCTAAAAATGTTTAAATTTGGAAGACTTTAGTTTTGATTTCACTTAATCTTGGATTTTATTTTAATTTTTTCTTGAAAATTTAAGGACAATGTGAAGATTGTCACAAACGCAATATGTACTCAGACAAGGCCGATAAGGTTCAAAGATGTCAAGTGCTTCGAAAGTAAGTAACCTTTTAAAATTACGGTAGAATCTTTTGTAAATGTCACCATTGATAATAATACCCAGAAAGGTCTACAAGATCAATCCTTGTTTTGTATTTCAGCTGTGAGAAGGAGAATCGTTGTACTAAACGGAGAAGTAACGGGACTTTCAATAATGAATGTGATCAACCAACAAAAGGTTAGATACATAAAATCTTTATAATATACTAAAACTGACTCCTTCTACATTCTTCTTTACTCCATTAATGTGATCCTATTTGCATCTCACCTGTTCAATGTTGCAGATATATCTAATTGCACAAACCCAGGACCTGCGACTGGTTCACAGAGGGCGCTACAGTCGTCAGCATCAGCTCCCTTATACGCAGGTGCAGCAGTCGGTGCCATCATTTTCCTTGTCTTGATCTTCTTCCTTGTTATGTTCTTGCTTTGGAAACGACGTCGTGCGCAGTCGAAGGACGACGCACTTTCCAAGGACCAGATAGAAAGCCTTTTGGAAAGAATAGTAACCCGGTCAGAGGGTGACGAGTCGTACAGTAGAAAAGGTACACATGTAACTTGGATCACTGATTGATGAAAAAAAAACAAACAAACGAACCAAAATAAATCAGTGTTTTGAACTTGATTTTTTAAATTCTTTCAGTTATTGCCGCCTCCTTCCGCGAGATCGAAGATCGAATAGACCGTCAGATCTGGAAGCTCCCTCAAGAGTTATTTAGGGAACACATGCAGCCCGCAATGTACGAGGTCATTGTTGAAAAATACAAAGGTAAAGTTGACAAAACTTACTGTTTCTTGCCTTTATGTTGTCATATCATTCTATTATTCGTAATTTATCATGCACATTTATTTTTATGAAATATATTGAACATTATTCAGACAAAGACCACAAGTATGCCATCAATGGGTACCTTCAGGATTGGCGGGAATGGAAGGGAGAGAACTCGGAGGCCATCAGTCACCTCTTTAAATGTCTCAGGCTGGTGGAGAGGGAGGACATTGTGTATGAAATCTGCAATAAATTTAGAGAAGGTAAACCCTTCTTATTACATGTATAATCTGAATTGATTTTGCAGGAAATAATTTTAAATACATTCAAGTTCATGTTCTAAGACAAAGCACGTATAAGAGTTAGCATGAGACTCTAGTGTTAAAACCTGGAAAAAATCTTGATAATAAGGGTTGAGTACGTCATCAATCAATTATATATAAATCTAAGTCTCAAGTTTTGGTTTCAAACTTTCTTTCAGGGTACCCTGAGGTTGTCATGGACGCTGAAGTCAAGCTGGACAACGGAATCGTCAAGAAAAGAAGTCAAAAAATCACCTTTAAAGAGTATCTTAAAGAAACACTATGTTGCTGTCCATCAAATCGTAAACGTTATACAGAGAAGGATGAGCCTAAGGAAACACAAGATTCCTTACTAGACGCAAAAACAAAGGAAGCGGAAATAAGCGAAAAAGAGAAGCTGGAAGAACCCGATGACGTCCCGCCGCTATCCCCCTCAGAAGCCGGTGCTATTTATAGAGAACGACCAAGCCCCAGTGCCCCTGTCATCGATGATGCAGGAAATGTGCATGTCATTATTCCCATGAACAGAGCTTATTCATTTCCGGTTCAAGCAAGCTCATGATTACATTGTATGAAATATAGACAACGTGCAATTTACAGCATCAAATGCTTTAATGTGCAATGATCACTGCATTCCGAGTTCAATAGGAATACACAGGTGTTCATAGTGGTGAAATAATATGGATTTTGAAAACATTAGTTGGGCGCATTATGTCTTTCATTGAAAATGAGAGCAGCCCTTCTTCTCGAAAGTTCGAATAGACTTTCTGATAAGAATAAACTGTACAGTACATTTTATACGTATAATTCGACATTGCGTTCTGTGAATTAACTTTCATCAAGTGATTTTTCATGTAAATGTAGTTGCTTTTAAGTTGTTGTGTGGATGGCTTTATCTTTATCTTACACTGACAACGAGACTGAGTGTATGACGTCATCAGAGTCTATGAGTATTCAAACAAATCGACTTCTTTAACTACATGTAGCTTGTGTCATTTAATCATGGCGAGATGGCTTTTCGACATCGATGCTTGGGTATGATTATTATCAAAATTATTCTTGATAAGAAACTTAATTATGGTAATAATCGTATTATATTCTGGTGTGGAATTATAAATGATGAACGGTGCACGCCATTTTATTGCCATAGTAACGATTTATCAGCAACTGATACGAAGCTATTTACTTCATGGTGTCTCATTAAGTTGTGTTAAAATCTTAATCAAAGCTTTGTCATCGGGTTATCTATTACAATTTACATCAATAAAGTACGGAAGCTCACGTCAAATTCATCTAAAACGGCATCAATGCCACCCTTATAGCTTAAGATAACAGCCAAATGGAAATATAAATGTGATGATATGAAATATTTTGATACCAGTATCAAGTGCATCGATTTCAAAATATGTTTTTTTATCAATTGTCGAAGCTATCAGAACAGTTTTCCATGCATTCATCTAAAATTATTGAACACGAATAGACAATATTATGTTACTTATAAATGCTTGTCACATTCGCTGTTGTGAGTTAGTGCTCCTCGGTATATGAAAGAAAGCAATTTACAATATGTTCAATTTATTTACTGATGTATATGTTTTTTATTTATATAATCAAAGGCATTTATTGAATAAATTCTAATAGCGAAATAAAATGTATTTTGATATGCTAACTGTTCTAAAATTTTTTTATTATCATCAAGTGTATGGGGGTAGCTGCAGTTATATATATATTATATACCCACAGCATATAATGTAAATCTCCCTCATCATAATGAAATAACCACAGCATATAATGTAAATCTCCCTCATCATAATGAAATAACCACAGCATATAATGTAAATCTCCCTCATCATAATGAAATAACCACAGCATATAATGTAAATCTCCCTCATCATAATGAAATAACCACAGCATATAATGTAAATCTCCCTCATCATAATGAAATAACCACAGCATATAATGTAAATCTCCCTCATCATAATGAAATAATCACAGCATATAATGTAAACCTCCCTCATCATAATGAAATAACCACAGCATATAATGTAAAATCCTCTCATCATAATGAAGACCCATCCCATAAGGCAGCTGTGGCGTTCCACAAAAAATGCATAGAATTATCATAAGCTACTCACTCACTAATTACCCTAAATATGACTGAAAAAGAAGACACTTTTCACAAATCTCTTAGAACTGTTAAATGCTTGTTTTTAATGGGGGAAGTGGATGCACACTTCCTTCTATCGGGACATCACTAGGACTTTTCCGTCAAGTCGACCGAGTGATTTTCCCGATTGACACTGTCTTCCCTTTCTGGAATCTTAACCCTTTTTTAATATTTATGCATAATGAATTCACGTAATGGAGATCAAAGTAAGCAATTGCAATCAATAGGTTTTTTTCACTAAACATTCAAATCACAAAGTCTAAAATATAAAATTACAGGTTGCACGTAGACTTGAATATCATATTCTTTCGCGCACCTTAGTTATAAACTTATATCAAGTTAAGTCTATTAAAACCGAATAGTAATAAATTTGATAAATAAACAATCTACAAAGTACAATCTTTACGTGGTTACTTTTAAGTTAAGAATGTGAATTTTAATTGACTTTCCTATTCGGGATCTATGTGGTGATAATTCGATTAGAGTGGTAATTCGTATAGATTTCGAATGCTGTTATAAAAAGAATTGGCTGTAGCTCCAGTCGACTAATCATCCAAAAGACTCGCACCACAGTACATTCACTCCTTATGTTCAATTTGATATTTATAATGGAGGCACTTCTAAATGTTAATATTGCCAAATGTGGTCAATTTTTTTCCCAAAAGAAAAAAAAAGCCTTGTCATCATCAACATATATTAGCAAACACATATGATAAATATCAGGATAATAATCTGTAAAGAAAGGATAAATATAATGAAATTCATTTCACCATAGTTGATTTAAATCGTTGTTTTCTTTCACCGGAGATAAACATCTTCAATGATAAATAGTGCGGGTGACTGTAACTCTGTATGGACCACAATATTAATAGGGACTTCAAATTTCTTCACCTTTTCACCTGAAAACCTACAGACCCACAATAAAGATTCAAAACACCCAAAATGTGACCCCGATGCGTAACGTCCTGGCATTTTTTCTAGATGTTATCATTTATATTAAATGAATAATGCACCATTTTTCCTTTCAGACTGACCCCATCCTATTTGTGGGGCCAATTTTATTTGGTCATGTTAATTTGAAAGCTGTACATAAAAAATAAACATGAAAGAAATCCAATATTCCCTAAGATTCGTTACCATGATAAAATGAAATGACAACACACAGCGGCCTCAGATTTCACTATAAATATTTATCGCAAAAATCTTATGTTTCTTTAGCTTTAATCTACCTCATACCAATGAGGGCACTGTGACCGTTCTTTTAAGTTAAATAAATGTTTCCAGTCAACAACTCTATGGCATAAACTTTTACGAATCTGTCGTTTAGAAATAAGTCCTAAAATCCGAATTTTAGTTTCTGTTAGACATATAAGGTAATTTGAAGGTACTTCAACAGAAAATGGGGAACAAATAGATCGCCATCATTGCAACCACGGTTTTGAATCCACATGCTTCCAAGGAAATCAATGTGAAGAACGTTTGGGATACCAACAACGATACATCGCCGCCATGAAACATTCATTCTTTGTTAAAGGGTCGATTTGTCTTTCGACATAAATGTCATCTGTATCAGTTTTACTTCATTTACATACATAGGATATAAGCAATTACTTACAAAATTCCGTGTCTTGGATTTCACCGTAAGAAGCAAAGCAGATTAAGGTAGATGTGTAAATATCTTCAACTGATACCATACATGTCAGGTTTAAGACATCCAGTTTTCTAAAAATTTAAATAAATTATCCATTTACCTTTCTTGAATTACATTGAAAAACATACATAAACAAAACTGTGAAATTCGCAGTTAAGGTGTCATGACACAGTAAAATTTCGCCAAAATGAAAATTAAAAAAAAAAAATCCTTTCCAGTCTCTGCCTACTCTTTAAATACATCAGTTTTCTTCTAAAAATAAATAGGCACTTATATTGCAGAATTTGACGAGTCATCATAGTTTTACACAAAGTCAGCCTGTTTTTGCTATTATAAAATGAAAGAAAAAATATACTAGTAGATAACTAATGAGCTTTAAAAATGGGCCTTACAGCTATGCCAGACCGTCAAGGTCATGAAACACCTTTATAGGTCATATGCAGAAAATCCTCAAGTTCCAAGTCAAAAAGTTCAGAATTTAAGTTATGACCTGGACACGATATAGTGATCTTGACCTTTGATCCTTTGATCAGGACCATTATACATCTATATAGGACATGGCCATCAACAGACAGATAGACAAATAGACCAAATCAATGTTTTCCCGCTTTGTTGAAGACATAAAAATATCACTAATAATGATACAGTACTAGTATCTTGTATTCTTGTTAAACTGGAAAACTTGTTATCGATGACTATCCCGCCCCTTCTCCATATTTGATTCCCAGTTTTAACTATAGAGGACACTCAGAGCGCATGCTTATGTCAATCCATTTAAAACTTTACAAGCTTATCTTAAAAAAAACATAGGTAATCAGAGATTACAGAGCTCATCTCAACGAATGTTGTCTTTAAGTAAGGCAAAGTCCCACACTAAACTAATAATCTAGGAATATGCATCCCTAGGCAACATTTATGCAATTTTGGTCTGATAGGGCTTGCGGTTACTTGGGAATCATCGTCGCAAACCACGGCCAAAATGTACGATCCTCTCCAGCTATATGCGGACTCCGAACCGGGGCTTGAGACGATGCTTGGGAATGGACTTACTTAAAAACTTTAACGTAGTCACTCATCCAGAAAATGTAAGTCAAATCCAGCATCTGAAGAAAGATTGAGAGTGTTCGTCCCTTGATGCATCATCCATGCAAGTTTGGTTCAGATAGGGCTTATAGTTACTTGGAAATGAGATCTACTCCAAAAACTTTAACCTGGTCACTCATCCGGAAAATGTGGCCGGGTCAGATCCAGCATCTGAAGCAAGTCCATTAGTGTGCATCCTTAGATGTATCATCCTTGCAAGTTTGGTCAATATAGGACTTAATGTTACTTTGAAATGAGATCTGCTCAAAAAACTTTAACCTGATCATTCATCCGAAAAATGTAGGTCAGATCCAGCGTCCGAAGCAAGTCAAGTAGTGTGCATCCTTAGATGTATCATCCATGCAAGTTTGGTCAATATAGGGCTTATAGTTACTTGGAAATGAGATCTGCTCCAAAAACTGGACACTCATTCGGAAAATATAGGTCAGATCCAGCATCTGAAGCAAGTCCAGTAGTGTGCATCCTTAGGTGTATCATCCATGCAAGTTTGGTCAATATAGGGCTTATAGTTACTTGGAAATGAGATCTGCTCCAAAATCTTTAACCTGCTCCAAAAACTTTAACCTGCTCCAAAAACATTAACCTGGTCATTCTTTAGCTGAAATTGCAGCATCTAAAACCTTGGCTGGTACAATGAAACACACAAGAAGCATCCTCCATGCATCTCTGATTAAAATAGGGCATAGAAGTACTTGAAAAGAAAACTGCTCCAAAAACTTTAACTTTAGCTGACTCCAACGCCGACGCCGAGGGTATTACGTAAGCTCCCCCAACTTTGTTGAGGTGAGCTAAAAAAAATAGGTGAGCTAGAGCTATAGCCATCATAAAACACAGAAGCAGCTATCTGAACCATTAGTTTAATTTGCTGAATCGATTAATTATCAATAGCAAGACACAGTGGTGTACTAGAGGTGGTTTTGGGGGACGGGTGGGGGAGATCTCAATTTAGAGTGGAGTGGGCTTCATGCCGGCAATATCATAACTCATTAACTGTGCTTTAAGCATTTAATACTAGTAGTTTACTGTAATTTCAGTTTGAGGTGGAAAATACAATTTTTAAGAGATCAGTAGAATCAATAAGCACCTAGTTTATAGTGTTCCAGTGTGGTACAATTCTATATCTTCTCGGGCCGCGGCCTTTCCGGCAAACTCGGAAAAGATATCCGGGGTTGTTTTTTCCGAGTTTACCGGAAAAATCCAGGAAGGTATCATAAGACCTAAGTTACTTTTCGTACATTTATGTACACGTTATAGACAACAGAACACAAAACTCCAGGTCATATGAATTTTCATATGAAAATACGAAATTGACATAGCACAGTTTATCTACAGTAGTATTCCCAGAGTTCCCTATCATGAAGTCGAGCATGCGTATTCCAGTAAAAAAGACACGTAGTTGCTAGCGCTCGAGAGAGCGGTAGCAAAAATTTAACGAATGGAATAGGTTGCAAGAGTGGGATTGATGCCAGTAACATATTTGTCTTGACAATTTTCAAAACCTTCTTGTGTCGTGCAGTCTTTGAAAGCAATACCGTTATCATAATTTCTTTTCAAAGATTTTGTCACTATTTCCGACTTCTTTGGAGAAGGTAACCAGAAATTTAAAAAAAAAAAACTGAATTAAACGGCGGGCTATGCCTATAAATGCCTTCTTTTAAAACACTTTTTAAACACAAAACATTGAGAACCAAAAAAAAAAAAAAATTAAAAGAACAACAACAACGAATAAAACAGCAAAAATAGTGACATTGTTTAAAGTGGGTCACCCGAAGGATGCAAAGTTACAGAGCAGCCAATAATCTCATGAACGGAATAACTTTCCCCTTAAGGAAGGCTTAAAAACTGCATGTTGAAATATGAGTCCTTGCAGTTTTATGTAGTCTGCCCTTAGATGTAAAATCTTGCGAGAATCATAGAGAAAAAAAAAGTTTTTACGCTGTGTAACTGTATAATTTTTGTTTCTCAAGCAAATGCTTTCATGTACTAATGAATCTTTCTTCAATGTAGAAAAATTAAACTATAATCCCACAGTAAAAAGTATAGTACGTCGCGTGAAGTTTACACTTGCCGGATGCCTCGGTTGGATTCAACTGAATCGACCGCAGCTGTTACCGTACATTTCTGTACCCATGCTGAATAACTCGTTCTTTCTTGATGCAGCGTGCACATCTATTTATTTATTTATTTTTGGTGTACATATTACGAAAGCCCATTGAGCTCATTTTCGTATTGTATTTTCGCTCCTCTACTATACGCTTCAACACTTGTATTGAACAGCATTGAGAAAGACAAAATGTGACTGCAAAAAAGATTTAGAAAGAGGAGAGACACATTCAATGGCGAGAAAACATAAAATTTCAGCTCGTGATAATCCAAGTTCAAAATAGTCTTTCGTTTTTCATTGTAATGAATAAACTAGATCATTAAAAAGTAAAACAAACTGTAGACTTACGCAAATGTCTCTGTTTTACAGGAAAAGTTTCGCGTTATAACGCGAAAGTTTCGCGTTTATTCGCGAAAGTTACGCGTTATAACGCGAAAGTTACGCGTTTATTCGCGAAAGGTTCGCGTTATAACGCGAAAGTTTCGCGTTATAGTGCGAAAGTTTCGCGTTATAATGCGAAAAATATATTGTTTTACCTACGAAAATGAGCTCAATGGGCTTTCGTATATATTCTACATATTCTATGTAGGTTAGTAGAATTTCTAGATTGTACAATGTTAAGCTAAAATTCCTTCAGGATTATCTTCTAGACATTTTGATAGAATTTATATTAGTTTCCATTTAAAGCAACATTAGCTGCTTTTTTCTTGTCGGCCATATTCGTTGTAAAATTGTAATTTTTTTTTTATTACAATGACAGGAAAAATGAAAAGTGATAAAATTCTATATATGCTACTTATATTTTCATTTGAATTTTTTAGGAGGTGAAATATGAAGATAACGAACAGTATAACCATGCTCAAATGTCCATTGAAACAATACAAATTTTAAGCAGAGCAAACATTAACCTACTAAAAACATCAGAGGTTGGCTCAGGTGCCCTGAGGAGTAAGGGTCTCCAGTCGACCGGTCACACCCGCCGTGTGCCCTTTGTCATGAATGGGTAAACGAAAAAAAAAGTATAAAAATAATATAGCCTATAACAATTTCCATGAAAGACATCAGTCTACATTTGAAAGCAAAATGACATCGTTGTCCTGTATAGAAATTAATTTTTAATATTATCCTATATATTCCATAATATAGAAATTTTTCTTCTGATAAAATTTAACGCTAAAATTCAACCCTTATTGATTATAATGGTATATTGATTGATTGTATGTTGTTTTACGTCCCATTCGAGAATTTTACAATAGATTTATAATAACTCATACACAAACATCAATTTCTATCAACATTTTCACAGTATTTTCTAAATTTATCTCGT